>NC_083462.1:10803861-10856361 GCF_030014155.1 Tachysurus vachellii | reverse complement strand
AGCTAGCTACTATTGGTTAATAGCCGTAATTTGTGACTTATGTTACTTGCATAAGTATTGACCCTATTTAGTAGTGTTACGATTTCTGAAATTAATGCAAAATCAAGCAAACTCTATGATGTTCGATGGAGCAATATTACAAAATTGCCATAGATTGTCTGCAGATCTGGGATGAGATGCATCCTGTGATGTCATCACAACATGCATTCAGCCAAAGCTCCTTTCTATTCATGTGTATCGAACATGAGTACAGCTTAACACAGCTTTCCTTTTATATTTGTATCGATGCGTACGAATAAACGGCTCCTGTTTTAACGCCGGAATGATGTACTCACTAAGAGGAATCCTGTGCAATTTCATTTCTATACTTTTTTTTAGATGACACCGAATTTAAGAACGGTTCTAAATAAATGAATTTCATATATCCAGTTTTACATTTATCATAACAGAGTGTCACAATAATCAATTCTGGTGTCTTTTCTTGCTTTCTTTTCCCCGTAGGTAAAGGTGTGGAAGCACGATCTTCTCTGTCTTCTAAAGACAAAAGAATGGTTACCACAGGGATACAGTGTGGAAAACCACCCTTAACCTCTAGCACATGTACAAATCAACAGAGAAGGTTGGTTTTTACTCGAATTGACGTCATTGTTTTTGTTTTTATCCTTTATATTTTCAGAGAAATGAGTCAACAGAGGGGATTTCGTAGATGTAAGAGTTATATGTGTGGCAGTCTCCAGAAAATGATTAGATCTGGCTGGAACACAACCAGAATTAATTTTAGTGTGTAGTTTTTCAATATATAATATAATACAGTCACTTACATTATTCAAATTTCTCCAAGGCCAACCTACATATAATGTACAAGCTTTGTAATACAAAATACATAACATACTGTATGTACCACAGCATGAATGTGTTCTATGAACTTTGACAGAAGGCAGATAAGCAGAAGCATGCAGAGCTTTCTCTTCACGTTCCAGCAATTATATCTTGTTCTTTTACAGCCAGCAAACGAAGCTGGAGAGCGTCCAAGAAAGTGACTGTTCCCTCAAATGATGTTTCTCGAAGCAGTGACGCAGCCTCAGTCCCAGCAAAGCCAAAATGAAGTGGAGGGAGTTCATTCATACATGAAAAGGAGAGTAACAAGGGTTTTGGTCTGGTGATATGACTGTAATTAGGGGCTTGAGCAGGTTTCAGCAGTCAAGAGAAAGGACACTGATTAACATCCCCCAGCATACTCTCTGAAACAAGTGGCTCTGTTATACTTTAATGCCACCATCCTAAGGTTAAGCTGCAAGGAAAGAACCAATAGTATAGTCCGGCCCATAAAAAGCCGATTCCAACTTGGCTAGTAATCATTTAGCAAAAAGTCTAGATGTATTTATTCCCATTTTTTGGGCCAACCACTTTGCACATACTGTATAAGGACTGAATGCACTGTGAGCAGTGAAGGGCTTTTGTAATTTGCGCTGCGTATGTGTGTTTTTTCCCTTGTGTGAAAGAAATGAGTTATTTAACATGAATTATGTTCCAACAAACTAAATCACGGTGACATTATCGAACCTGTCAATAAGGTTACTATTGTAATGTTTCTTTATTTAATGAATAATACTGGAATGGTATAGAACAATCATGATGTTAAAATGTAAGTTTCTTGTGGTATCAGGTAACAGACAACATTTAATGACTTAAAAACTAATAACAACATATGGAAATAAGTATTTTTTTGAATTAACAGAAAAGATGCAGCAAGGCAGAGCAAAACGTATCGTATTTCAGACATCATCATACCAGTATACCATCACACTCCCAGCTATAATTGTTAATCAAAATAGCCGCCTTTTATTGAGTGTTCTTAATATATCTACAAATTAGTGTGTACTGTGTACGTTACTACGTTATTTAGTTTTATTTATTTTTTCTTAATTATAGGCCTTGTGTCTCTTAAATTGATGGACCTCTATATTACTGAATCATAAATCAGTGACATTCATATTCATGTGTGTTTTTCTTGGTTTGAAATTAATTCAATATATAAATGCTCCATTGGTAAAATCTACCCGATGACTAGGATACATGCACCGGCTTGTCTCTAATTAACATATTCAAACCACTTCAAATTACAGTGTGCTTTGCGCTTTTGTGTGATGTGTGAATTATAATGTTTACTTTCAAAATAAAGAATGAGATGGTGTGATTTCATGACTCATATTAACACTTCCACTAGGTGGTGCTGGCAGAATATTTCACATTTCACTGAATCTAGAATTTTCTTACAGCGATGAGTTTAATGAAGAGAATAATAATACAACCACGTCAGCTATCTCGAATATTAATACACTGATCAGCCATAATATTAAAACCAGTGAAAGGTGAAGTGAATAACATTGATTATCCTGTTACAGTGTCACCTGACGAGAGTTAAGATATAGCGCAGCAAGTAAACAGGTTATTTTCGTAGATTTTGATGTGTTGAAAGCAGAAAAGTGCAAGGGTCTGAGTGACTTTGACTTAAAGCGGAAACTACATCAGCTCTTCTTGTGGTGTGTTCCCAGTATGCAGTGTTTAGTACCTACCAAAAGTGGTTCACCAGTCAAGTGGTGGAGTGCATGCCTCAAAGGTCAGAGCTTTGTTTTTGGCAGCACAAGGTCCACCTGCACAATATTCTACAGGTGTTTTAATGTTATGGGTAATCTGTGTATATTACCTATAAAAGCTTCTGTTGCTACTGTCAATTTAAAACGGACAGTCCGTGTGTTGCTATGAAATAAATGTGAACAAAATGGCTCCATTTGGCGTCCAAAAGGTCCTCCATTTGGCGTATTCCAGAATTTTGCTTTGACTATTCACAAAAGTGATTTCAGTGCAACATCTGTTAGTCCCAAAATAGTTTGCTTACAGTGAGCTGCATGTTTATGCAATAATTTATACCCACATCTGGAGATATTGTATAAAATTTTATGCTTGCACACTTATATATTTAGCACATCCTCCATTTTGAAGCTTCAGCACTGCATAAAGTGGTGTTGCTCATAACACCATCAAACTGATTGTATTTAAATACTAAACACAAGTGTTTTGTTTTTTTTCCATATTTTTCCTCTGAAAGCCCTAATATTGAGTATTAATAGTATTGAATATGGCACATCATACTTTTTATCCATTTATTGTTAAGTTTAATGTTGTGGAACTTCCACAATAATTTTGTTCCTTTTATCACAAGATATAAACAGTCTTCCCATATCAACAATTACATAAAACAATTACAAAACTTCATATTGTGGTATAAATATGATATTGTTATTCAACTTTTGCCTGTTCTTCTGTGGGAGATTATCTGTGGTGTGTGATTGTACCCTGTAATGGCTTGTAGGTTCCTGACATTCTGCTGTGACAGAAGCTGGGTTTTTTTTTTTATTTACAGCATTTGGCAGACTATCTTATCCAGAGCAAGTTACATTTATCTCATTTATACAGCTGAGCAATTGAGGGTTAATGGCCTTGCTCAGGGTGGCAGCCTGGTGGACCTGGGAATCAAACTCACAACCTTCTGTTTGGTAGCCCAATGGCATAACCATTAGGCTACCAAACATTTAATCAGTCTTTCATCAAGAACATTTACAGCATTTGGCAGACACTGTTAGTCAGAGCAACTTACATTTATCTCATTTAATGGTCTTCTGAGCAATTGAGGGATGAGCCTTTCCAGTTTGGTGGCCCTGGGATTTGAACTCACAACTGTTCGATCTGTAGTCCAACACCTTAACGGGTGAGGTACCACGTCCCCACATTTTTTGACATTTATGTACATTATATTACAGCAGTCATCCAAACTCCAACATCTTATTTTGGAAATAAAACAAATACTGAAAGTGTTTACAGAAACTGGAATTAGAGTTGTTTGGTTTTTGCTTAGTTTATTTTGAAAGTAGACGTAATAATAATGCCAAATATTACACGAACGATAAGTTTGATCCAAAAATCACACTATTTAATGATATTCAAAGTAGTCAAAAGATTGCTTCAAAACATCACAGTAAAAAACGACACTGTTGATGTTCAGAGGCTCTGCTGGTTGTTATTCCGTGACGTCATTTCAACATGGCGGCGCTTATAACAGTGCAGGGCTGTCAAGTGTCACGCATTGAGAGTGACAGTCACGCTCATCGAATTTCTCACGCAGAAAAACTTTTTGACTATTTATCATATATTTAATATGCCGCAGCGCCCAAAATGTATCAGTCCGCACCGCTGTCTCCATGGAACTGGGCAGGAATCAAGCGCGTCTCCCCTGGAGTTCTTAGTCGAGCCTGACACTTATCAGCAAATCAAAAAAAGAGGCTACACAATAACCAATCAGAAAATAGCACTATTGTATATGGGTAAGATTTAACGCAACAACCAATGGAAAAAAAAAACAACATTTATTAGAGAGGGTATTTTTGATGGTCGGTTTGAACAAAACCTCAACACGAAACAGCTTGTCTCTGGACGGGACATTGTCCTCAATCATGACCCTAAAAATGTCTGGGCTTGAGCCGAACTGTTTTATATGGGACCAACATTACAAATGATAAAGGAGTCTAAAAAGGCAACAAACACAATAAACAACACCAGTCATAATCTCTCTCTCTTTCTCTCTCCCTCTCTCTCTCTCTCTTTCTCTCACTCAAACACACACACATTAATAAATGGAAATTGAACAAATACTTGTAATGTATTTGGTTAAAATGGTCAGTGATCCTGGTGAAACAGTTTTTTTTAGGTTTTTTTTTTGGTGGGGGGTTAGAAATGTCACTGCCTGTGTTCAAAACTTGAGAGCCCTGTAACAGTGAAACGTATAAACAAGAAAAATAACTGAGTGATTCGAGGCGTTAAAACGTATTTAAAATCGCTAAATACCGGCTGATCAAACCTTTCCAGTTCCCACATGGTCACAAACACAGCAGTCACGTGTCGAAATCGTCGTTGTGACGTCACGCCGCCACACCTTGGTGGTTTGTGTTCAGCAATTTGTCTCCTTTTAGGACCGCGAGGACAAAAAAAAAAAGAAACCCGTCATATGACCCGGACCGTGCGCGCTGCTTTCTCTCTCTCTCTCTCTCTCTCTCTCTCTCTCTCTCTCTCTCTCTCTCACGCGCGCGCGCTCACACACACACACACACAAACACCGCACACACGCAGAGAGCACGCAGAGAGAGAGAGAGTGTGTGTGAGAGCAGTGTGGATGTATGGAGTGGAGAAAGGATGCTCCAGCTCTCTAAAGGACGTTATCGTTTATTTATTTAATTCTTAAACCGGCAGGGTGATATAATAATAATAATAATAATAATAACAATAATAATAATAATAATAGTATAATAATAATGGCCAAGCCGCCTGGGAATGAAGACGGAGCAGTAAAGATTGGAGGCACTGAAGTGGACTGTGGTGATGGAGAAGATCTGTGTCTGGAAGATATTTTATCCCTGTACGCTCAGCCCATCAATGAGGAACAAGCCTGGGCTGTTTGTTATCAGTGCTGCCGGTTTTTCAGCCAGTTTAAACGCAGGAGACGGAATTCTCAATCCGGTACGGATGTAGCCATGAAGATTAAAGGACCAGGAGATGTGAGGATCTGTAAAGACGGGACTGTTAAAGTACAGCAGATAAACCCTTCAGGTACATCAGTTTAATCACAACCAATTCAAATGGAATTAAGCAAGAATAATCATTACGCATGCGCTGTCGTGGAGCTTTTGGTGGGGGCTTGGTGTTTGTTTAGCAGACATCCCATCATTTCTGTCTGACTTCATAAACAAATACATCCATGAATGGTTATGTAGAGACAAAGGCTGAACCCCAAATTGGATACTGGAGTGCGCTAGATAGATAGGGTGAAGATGTTGTTCCATATTGTGCAGTGCACTGATTTAGGTGTCGGCTGCGTAAAGGATACAGGACTTTAGATGTCGGCTATATTACAGGATTTTGTTTGTTTGTGTGTGTTTTGGTTTTAATCCCAAGGTTTTTCTAATAGGTGGGAGAATTTTCCAAAAAAAACAAACAAAAAAAATTGCTTTCTCTTTTCCTTCTGACTGTAAACAATAGAAGCAAGCAATCAATCCTGTGGGTAGTGCAACGCACAGTGGTAGCAAAATGTCTCTCTTGCCTACAATAACAAAATAAAACATGACAGGTTATATTGTTGCAAGAGAAATTCTCAAATAATGTATGCTCCATGATGCGTGTCCTATATTTTTTGGCTTTTAGGCATGCACTTCACACCTGACCCTGACAATGAAGGGATACAGAGATGCTGAAAAGGCACAAAGCTTCCTCGTTATAATGTAATAGTAATAGTCAGCTTTTCTGTTGCTACTTATATAATCAAAGACAGTATAAACCTTATTTTTTTCTAACACAGGCATGTCTTGTAGCACTGCACTATTTATTAATCTATACGGGGTGTATACCCCCATTTTGAAACATATGCCTTCTTATTTTCCCCAGTGTTGCCTCAGGGTTCTGGTTTCACAGTAGTCTTTGTAATTTTATCTTTCTGCTGATTTGACCATTTCACCACCTTCCCCCAAATCAATAAGCTTGTGTGAACCTGACTGCTTTTCTGCTCTAGAAACCGGTTCCAACTGATATCCTACTAAAATAGACTCCTAAACACTCATAAAATTAAGACCAGCTTCTTGTAATTTATTATACTGCAACACATTTATGTATACTATCCCATATATATATATATATATGTGTGTGTGTGTGTGTGTGTGTATATTTATTTATTTATTTCTAATCTGTAAATCCTGTTATTGGTTATAATTGGTATAAAAAATTGTTTTCTCAACAACCTCTTTAGCAGCTCACTGAGAATCTGCAAAAGCCCAGCTTTACCTCTGACTGGCACTGGAGACTCCTTCTAAAAATGTCTCATTTGGATTAATTAATAATGTACCATGTTTCAATCAAGCAGATTTTACCATCGTCGAATGCACAGATCTCTGCTTACATGTTCATAATGAACTTGGCAATGGTGAAGTTTTCCCATGATGATTTACTCGAGTTGTAAGTGATCCAGTCATTAAAGAGAATCACAGAGTTGATTAAATGAGTCTCATGCTGCATTAGCATGTCTCCAGGCCTTTTTTAAGCTTAGCATTAGTACCAAGGAAACACTAATGTTTTTGTTTTTGTTTTGTTTCAGGTTAGTTATGTCTGGGATTAAACTTTGTAGTTTCATTCCTTGCATCTTAATGTTTTGGATATCTCACCAACCACTCAACCACTTGGTACAGCAGTGTCACTGGAATTGTCTAATTAATCTTCCAATGACATAAATTTCAAAACTTTCTCCATAAGACAATCTCATAGAGTGTTAGTTCATTAATTATGTGATGTTATGAGCATAGTCGAATTGAAGCACTTATTAAATCTCCCCAATAAGGTGCATAACACAGCAAGACCAGTTTTCGGACTGATAGTTTTCGATACTGGTTTCATGCTAAGCACTTTTTGTTGCTGTACCCTTTTCTTGTACGAGCCTCTGAGGGGGAAAGTGACCGTTGGAGTGACACTGGGTTTATTCATTGGAGGCAGAAAGAAACTCAGGCAGTCATCCAGCCTTTACCCAAACATTGTGTCAGAATTGGCATTAGAGAGAGGGCTGAAACATGAGAGTGTGTGTGTGTGAGAGTGTGTGTGAGAGTGTGTGTGAGAGTGTGTGTGAGAGTGTGTGTGAGAGTGTGTGTGTGTGTGAGTGTGTGTGTGAGAGTGTGTGTGTGAGAGTGTGTGTGTGTGAGTGTGTGTGTGTGAGTGTGTGTGTGTGAGAGTGTGTGTGTGAGAGTGTGTGTGTGAGAGTGTGTGTGTGAGAGTGTGTGTGTGAGAGTGTGTGTGTGAGAGTGTGTGTGTGAGAGTGTGTGTGAGAGTGTGTGTGTGAGAGAGTGAGAGTATGCAGACTACACTCCACAGTGTGTGGGATTTACACTATGTTTTTCCCCTCTACTTTCCCATGAATGTATTCATATGTACAAGGAATCTACATAATGTTGCTTCCTTTATGTATCTCTCTGACAGATAACAGATATTTGCTATTCCTCATCTTTTCATAAATATTTCATTATATTTTACACCTCTTGTTTTTTTCTTTTGCAGATAAAAATACACAGCATATTTCTTCCTCCGAGGTGAGTCATCCGTTTCCTCAAACTTTTTTTTTTCTTTCTTTTTTTTTTTAAGCGAAACCATTGAGTCATGCTAAAATACTTGAAATGCTCCTCCTGAGTTTTCAGCCATTCACAAGGGAGGATGGCGAAGGTGTAGCGTTAGTCAGAGGCAATTATTTCACTATATTTTCTGTTTGTTTAGCGTCTATAGCGATGTAATTGCTTTACTTCGCCTTTCTTAAGCAGCCATTAACAACTAGTTGTTTCATGTTGGCATGACAACTAGAATGCAATGCAGACTGAAAGCGTCAGTGGAGCACGTGTTAAATTTCCGCGTTCATTCGCTACTTCTGTGCATTTGGAGATGGGTTCTGAGCTGAACTAACATACGGTGTGAATAGAGGATGTCTTTATAGTCTGGGAAATCTCTTCTGAGACAAAGTGATTGATTACATATCTAAGCTATGAAATGAGTAGCAGTTTACCATTAACTTGCCTGGTGGACTAGCTAATGAATTTAAGGTTTGTTTCTGTGTCTGGTATTTGACTAAAAAAAGTATGTTCCAGTCATTAAACATAAGCTCTAGTTGCCTAAATTGAATATTTGGGAAGTGTCCAGAAAGAACAGATGGAACATAGCAACACTCCTACACAAACTCACACATGCAAGCGCATGCGATCCATAATTACAGAAGAAAAAGCACAACGAGAAGTAAAAGTGAAAAAGTATTAAATGTTAAAAAAATGTTTAGTGTGTTATCAGTCAAAGCCTTGACATTTAGGAAGATAAAGCGCTTCAACACACGCTCTGTTTGCCAACTTCTGTGACAACATTGTGAACATACTGTAGGTGAACAAACATTCACGCATCATTCACCTCTGCAGCATTCATGCCGTGCTCAGGCGAGCAGTCTGCCATATCAGCATGCACGGACATGTGAGAGTTAGTGAACGTTTGCCAAAAACGGTCAAACATATGAATAAATGGCTAAATGTTTGCTCTGACTGATCACACATCTGTGAAAACAAAGTACAGCGTTACGCCGATCATCCCTCTCCTCACCCAGGCTTGTGTGTGTACAGTAATGTTGTCCTCCCTTGTTTCTTTGCTAACTCTCTCAGATGCTCTGTCTCCTTTCTTCGTCTAGGCTCATGTGATGGTGCAGAGTTACATCACGCTTCAAGCACGTGATCTTTCCTAACAAGATTTTCTCCCTAGCTTCTTCAAGTTTCTCAAACTTTTAAGCACTCTGTGGATCGGAATAATACTTTTTTTTTTTTTTTTTTTTACATGTTTTCTTCAATGAAAAAGCTCAGAATTAAATAATTAAAGGAGGAGTGGGTTTTTAGTGGGTTGTATTTTTAACAAACTTTAATGTGTGTCCACGTGGTCACATGATCGTGTTCCTTTCACAACATGGCACCCATGCGGTTCAAGAGTTGCTGGAGTACAGAAGAGACAATGGCTGGTATTTCAGTTTAGGGAGAATCAACATTCCAGCAAAAACGTAATAAAAATAATACGAGTGTAAGAGAATGGTTTCCTGACTCGGAAAGTAGTTAATATACTAATATTTGGGAGGGCCACTGTTATAAACGCTATGAGATTAAATATGCAGAAGAAATACAGCAGAAATCCATCTTCTTGATGTTTGAGTTTGGTGAAAACAGCAGGGCATTTGGCTTGCAATTTTCTCTGAGGAAAATCACGGACATGGCCCATCTAGATAATCCAGAAAATTAAAATGAATTTAATTCACTTTATTCACTGTATTTGTATAATGCTTTTAACCATGGACATTGTCACAAGGCAGCTTTGCGGTAATTATAAACAAGCAAACAAGCAAGCAGTGGCAAGGAAAAGACAGCACGAAGAAGAGAAGCTTGAACCTTGAAATCATTTAAAGTAACCCCATGTTACATCTTTTTGCAGCTTTTGAGCTAAACTTGGACAATTAACATTGGGTTTTAGTATGTCTTCAGCTACTCCATGCTATTCAGCATAACTTTGTTACTTTACTCAGATGAAAAACAAGCTTAGATACGAAGTTGATTCAGGCCTGTACATGATTCATGGAAACTTAATCTAAATCACCATGGAAACCACTTCCTGCCGAGGGCAAGCATGCTCGTGATGTATCCTCCTCCTTCTCCTTTTGTGCTGCAAGTATCCACCTGTGTGACAGCGATTCTTACCTCTAGGTTATGAGAGGCAGAGTTATATAAAATAGCACTGGAATGCAGGGTTGGTGTGATTCATCCTCGCCTGGTACTTTTGGGGAAGACTTTGTTCATTTTGTAAAGAGATGACCCACTTTCCCCATTAACTCAGCTGGAACCCAGCCGTCTTCCAAATAGATGAATGGTCAGTCCTACTGGATTGTTGGCCTCATCTCAATAGATTTCACTCTGAACAAACTCAAAAGCTAAAATGTGTGAATGCTATGGACGTTTTGTTCTGTTAGACGGCACTTATGCAATAGGCAGACTCCTGCAGATCTGAGACTTTGCTGGCCATGATAATGTCAGCCATTACTCTAGGGAGAGAAAAGACTAAACTGATCTGAGATCAGTGTCCATCTGGCAGCGATGAGTGGATAAGGCTTCCATTGCTATGGTGCTCAGACAAAGAGGATCAGAGTTCAGGTTTTTTTAGGTTTCGGGTTTGAGTATTGCCAGATTTAAAGTTATTATAACCTTCCCAAAGCTGGGTTTGCTGAATGTGTTCTGTTGTTTAGTTTGCCACCATTCAGAGATGCCATATGAAGGTAATGCTGTTAAGATGAAATCCACATAATGTACCATAACCTAAAGCAATGCTGATGCACTACATGACCAAAGGTTAGTGGACAGGTGACCCTAACCTGACCATATCTTCCTGCTTATCATCCCATTCTAGATTTGCTGTTATAGTAACCTTCACTATTCAGAGAAGGATTTCTTCTAGATGCAATGCATCAGTGAGATAAAATACTGATGTTGGGTGAGGACGTCTGGGGTTCAGTTTATCCCAAAGGTGTTCAGTGGGGTTGGGTCAGAGTCAGGGCTTTTACTTCAGCCTTAACACATCATGCAAGTCTTTATAAATCTCACTTTCTGCACAGGGGCATTGTCATGCTGGACCAGGCCTCTTGATTGCAAATTATAATGCTACAGCATACAAAGACCTCCATGACAATTCTGGAAGTTTGTTTGTTGTGAAGATCAGGTTTCCACATACTTTTGACCATATAGAGTATGTGAGTAAGTTTACTGAATCCTAGCTCCAGGATTCCTGGTACTTTCCTGAGGCCAGATTACTGAGCCACGCTTTGCATGTTCTCCTTTCTGTGTGTATGTGTCTCCTTTCTGAGATCTTATATTACCCTTACACGTGAATGTGTGTTTGCATCATGCCCTGTGATTCATATCTGCATTCTGTTCCCGCATAGCACCAAATGTTCCTGGGGTAAACTTCAGATTCTCCTCCTGACTTATTAATGATGCACAAATGAAGAATGGAGCATCTAAAATATATATTGCATACATAGCAGGCCATGACAATCATAAGCTTGTTATAAGACATTATGTAAATAGAGTTAACCAAATTTTTTCTGGTTGTTTGCATTTGGATCTGTTTTTACTGTAACAACATTTATCTTTACTCATGTAAATGTAAAGTCTGGCTTTCAAGACTAAGGTTAAAAGAATGGGCTTGTTTATTAAGAGGCTGGCATGGTGCCTTGTCGTTTAATCCTAAGCTTAAAATTGCGTAAGCATAAAGTGTAGTTCTTTCACTTCACATCTCAATGCCTTCTCAGCTGACTGTGTGTATGTGTCTGAGTAAATATGATGATGCTTCTCACATACACTTGTGTAATACACTCAGTGTTCTCTTGGTTCTGATGTAACAGCGAGTGCATTGTATGTGCTTATGACCTCAAAAAGAGGTCCTGAAGCAATGTGGTCACTCCAAGACGTGAGTCAACCTGCTGATATAGAAGCAAATATGGTCTTTAATTCCTGTTTTTGTGTTAATTGTGTTGTGTTTGTGGTCATGGCAAAGGATTGGTGTGTGATCGCAGTCAGCTGAAGTTAGAGGTAAGAGACGTCAGTAACAGAGGCCGTGATTTGAGGCAGTGGTGTGTGAAGGCCAAGCATGAACCCTTCACTCTTCACTGAGCTTGACTTGCAGATTAGTTCTCATTCTGCAGCAATAATGAGCACATATAACACAAGGCTCATAATTTAGAATTCATATGCAGCATTTAGATTTTTGATTGTGTAGAGCTGAGGTCAGGGGTCATCTATGCTATTGCTATGCTTAAGGGAGGTCTTCTGAACATATCATTACTTAGTTATTTAACTTAATTACTCTACTTTTTTTAGTAAATGGGATCAGCAAATAGACAAATGCAAAAATAAAGATTTCACTGAAGAATACGCATAATATTATACATCATTCTAATAAAAGGAAAAATGAGCCAATCATATTCAATACTCCAACTAGAAGCCCCGCCCCCTTTACATGCTCTCAACTGGAGTTGATGGGCATCCTTGCTTTTTGTCAACTGAAAAAAAAGCAAGGAGTTTATTAATATGACAAAGTTTGAGTGTCCTGTATGTTTGTCTCGGCTAAATTATATCGGTTGACTATATTTATGAGGACATAAAGTACATTCATAAATAAAAAAGGGAAATAAAGATAATTAGAAAGTTATTACTGTTTTTTTTCTTATTTTTTTTTCTCTTCTCTCGTTCAAGGTTCAGAGAGCAGAGCAACAGTAAAAATGTTAGCCATGTGGACGTTAAACTACTGATTGGTACAAGTAATCTGCTAGATATGTAATATTGTGTTTTTTTAATTAATTTTATTTTTTATTGATTTTCTTTTGTGCTTTACTGTAGATTCACCTATAAATCCACAACTAAACACAACTAAAGTTTTCATGCTCGCCCCGATAGCAAGCAGTTCCCAACTGTACAGCTTGTAATATTATTATTATTATTATTATTATTATTATTATTATTATTATCAAAATTAGTATCAGAATCAACAAGATGAGAATGCCCAAAAATCACACACACACACACACACACACACACACACATATATATATATATATATATATATATATATATATATATATATAAAACAAATTGAAAAATACATCAATTGCATGCACATTTGTGCTATAGATCATAGAATCGATTAGAATAGAATGAGATCTCCTTAAACCTGAAATGATAGCTATTAGTTCTGGGTAAGATTAGGAAATAACCGAGATATCTATTGACCGATATATCTATTACTAACCGAGTCGAGCCTGTTAATATCGCTGTTGTGTTTTTTGGAAGACTATAAAGTTGTATTGGGGGACTAAAGGTAACATTTATTGGTATAATTTGTTTTGCATTCATAACATGCTAATAGAAACAGTTTCTGAATTAATTTGTCTTTGCAACACTATAGACAAGTTTAAGGGAAAAAATGTTTCTCAGTTTCTCATAAGGAGGCTGGAAAATACCTAATAACTTGCCACAGACGGTCCACCAGCTTAACCTGTTTTTTTTTGTTGTTAGTTATGCAGACCAAGCTGGGGTTTTCAGCAGGATATAAATTCATTGCTAAGTCTAGTAGCAAAATTTTACCAAAGGTTTTGCTAGTGTTCCTGTCATGCCATCATGTCACATTTTTTTATTTATTGCCCCTTGGATACACAGACCACTCCATCCTTATTAAAGAACTAATATGTGTTTGAATTGAGTGGATTGTGGAGATTTGGCCAGGAGTCAATCTCATAAAGCCATCACATTCTTTCCCAGAGGACTTCCAGGGCCAGTGTCAGTGGAGTGAGACGAATAGGTTTAGGTTTCAGAAGCCCACGTTCACCTCCCCCTCTCTGAGATGATGTATCCAGTTTGATTGAGCGTGTGAGCTCCGGCTCTTCACCTTCACCCCCCAGTTTAGAAGTGACTTTAATTTCAATTTGCAGATTCATGTATAAATGTTTGGGATATTATAAATTGTCACTGAGGTTTGTGTTTGGTTCAAATAAAAATAAAAAAGCAAGAGATGAACAGATTTAGATTCACTCCGGTTTTGTCACCTCAAGATAAGGTGCAAAGAGATTTTTGTTACACCAGAGAGCAGATCTTTATCATTTGGGTTGTGTAAGGACTGAAAGGTCCTGGAGAGCTATTGTACAATGGACAGTGAGACTTCCTTGAGGGAATCAAACATCCACGTTGGTACTACATAATGCTGTTCAAGGAGCTTACCCGAGTGTAGATCTGTTCCTCGCTGTCTAAAACCTTTCTCTTGGGCTGTGTGATTCTATTTATTTGTTTTTTTGTAACTGCACTAGAAATGCCCTCCTATATGAACTTTGATATGCCAGCCAAAGCAACACCTTTTTCTTTGTACACTGTGAATCAGTCTCATTTTCTAAAAGGTCCACAAAGGTTTTATTTGGTATACTATTATTATTATTATTATTATTATTATTATTATTATTATTAGTAGTAGTAGTAGTAGTAGTAGTATTTATAGAGGTAACTTTCCTTTTAAGCAGTGGAATAAGCAAGCGCATAGCTAGCAAAGCTAATGCGAATGAAAATACTGAGGTTAAAGTTTATGTAAAAATAACAAAATGATTCTTTAACAATATATTTACAGTAACAGGCCTGGGTAGCTTTGGGTGCTGTTCTACTGTAACGAAGTTCAAACATTTTATGCAGTATTTTTGATTCAAAATACAGTACAGCAACAACAGCTGACAATAGTGTCTAGCTTAGCAGCAAGCTAGCCGGGAGACAGTAGCTGGCTAATATTAGGGACAGATTAAATGTTGATGATTAACTTCTCAAAAGAGTAATTTGTTCTGTGTCTGTAAATTAACTGCTTTAAAGCCAGTATTGCTATGAAATAATATAAAAGTAGAAAAGGGTAAGTTTACAGTTCACAATGTGGACAGCCATGATGATTTGATGTCACTCTGTAACAGAGAAGGAGCTGGTTGTTGAGACCGTTTACAAGTTGACATTTAAGTTGAGAGGGAATTTTTTGTGGTTTTGAGCAGTTGTAGATGGTTTTACGTTGCGACATAAAATTACATAAACTATAAGTGTGCCCCTAATGTTGTGTATGTGTGCCTTGAGTGCCTCATAACGCTAGTCAAGCCTCCATAGGTTCTGTAGGTGGAGCTTTGTGTGCATGAGTGGAATTGGGGCGGACTCAAGGAGAAAACTATTTCATATCCTTTTCATTTCTTAAGTTACTTATTCTTCCCAAATTTTATAAATTTTTGTGTTAATGTCTGCTTCATTTTTTTTCTTTTTTGTTGGTATAAATGTCCAGAATAGAGCGGTCTTGCATAAAAAAAGGCACAAACACACTGCATGGTTGGGTCACTTAAAGCAGCTAGATTTCAGTTGGAACCAGGACGAGATCTCACACATCTCTCTGAGGCACATTATTACAAAATACATGGAGCAGGTGGTCTAGCTACAGGATCCCGTGCTCTCATTGCCACACTCAGGTTAAATTCCCAGGCAGAAAGCTAACCCAGCCACTGAAGAGCTAACTCTCAGTGCCTGTCCTAAGCCTGGATAAAATGGGAGGGTTGCTTCAGGAAGGGCTTTCTGCGTAAAATCTGCAACAAATCAAAATATACGGACCAGATGTTTTGACACCGAACACGGAGCAGCCGAAAGAACAACAATAACATGGTGACGTTAAATACACCAGGTTTATGTTTAAATCCACTAACTGCTGCAAAGATCCCATGCACTCCTACTGTTGTGAATATTTCTCAGCTGACTTGGTGTAAACGCACAGGCATGCTAACCTAATATTAGAGTAGTTGAGAATAGAGTAGTACACTGAGAGGTGTGTGTGTGTGTGTGTGTGTGTGTGATTTGAACCCTTCTCAGAGTGTGGATTTGGTAGAGAATAATTTTATTTATTTATTTATTTTTGTAAAGGAGATTACATCTGAATGTTCCAAATCCATTTTGTTGTCCAGACAACAATTTGACCAAATTTCTTTCTACTCTCTCACAGTTTTTGAAGCTGTGCACTTTCACTGCAATATTAGTGCTAGGAACTGAGGTGGTCTTTCATTCCCATGACTGGGAAAATGCGAAAGATTAACTGGAAATGGTGTCAGGTGATTATGAGGAAAAAAAAAAACATTCCATCCGAGTGGCTGTATGAGGCAGGGAGGCAGTGGAAGAAACTGAGTTTGACTCTGAGCAATGATGTCATGTGAACATAAACAGTCAGGCCTTCTGTGTATCTGCATTGTGTCGTGCGTCTCAGAATAGAGGAAAAAGGAAGACTCGTGACTATTTCTAAGATTTAATGACTGTAATATCCATGATAAACAGGCTTATGATATGAAAATTTTAACACGCTTGTCTCTGCAGTGGAGAGAACTTGACTGTTCTCAGTGTAGAAAAGTGTAGCACGAGCAAAAGCGCAGGTCTTCTAAATGTTGAAACGTCTGTGGTAAATGTAAGTGGGGCTGTAGGTAGTCAAATCTGTGCTTATATTTAGTTCGATATTGCTGTTATACAATGCAACAATTCTAGAAACAAGGCATTAATATCTATTTACTGAGGTTTCAAACACAATATGGATATAGACTTTATTTATTTTTGCTCTGCTAATGGAAATAGATCCTGAAAAAAGCCACTGATACGGCTAGCTGGAAATCCTGCTAATAATCCTGCTTATGTCTAAAGTTATATTGTAAAAAATGTATCTGTGTTTTCTGATTCTTTCAGAGTCATTGCTAACTCTATTGTAGAATCAGTTTTGATAGGTAGATAGGTAGATAGATAGATAGATGGATGGATGGATGGATGATGGATGGATGGATGGATGGATGGATGATAGATAGATAGACAGACAGACAGACAGACAGTGCAGCGTGATACACACGGGTCCCTGTATGGTTAAACACTCTTGCATCTCTGCTCGACCAATAAGATTAGGGCACTGGAAATAGACTCATATCGTTATGAATCGTTATGACTTGTGTGACACCACACTGTAATCGGTGCCATTTTGAGGACTGAATACATTAGCAGACTGTCTGCAGTAATGTTATTTTTTCTGTGCATCATCAAGAAAGTCCATTTTCATTTACACAAATGATCAACTCTCTTTATACACTCGACGACAGACTTGAACTAAATATTCATTTTGAATTTTGTATTCTATTAATCTTTCTATTATTCTTTATATTAACCTTTTGTTCTATGTTTATGTTCTGTAAAGCTGCTTTGAAACAATGTCAATTGTAATAAGCGCTAAACAAATAAACTTGAATTGAATTGAATTGAACTTCTACAGAGAAGTTTGTCTTGGATGTGAGCATTTGTAACATTACCAATAGTAAAATGATTGAGCTGTTTTTTTCCATCAGGATGAAGAGTCTTAAACTTTTGTGCTGTTAAATGCTTTGAAGTGGTCCTGAATATGAAGAGGGGATGAGTATGAGATTCAGTTTAGTACATTGGTGTTTCATTCTAAAAGGGGACTAGAAATCCTTTTATGGAACGTTTTCAATCAGTATAAATAAATGATTTAATTTATTGTTGCAAGTCTGATCAAGTGAGTCAGGACGCTGTTCTCTTTCAGTTTGAGATGTTTTTCCCTCTGTTGGATAAACTTACACAGAACTTTAGTGGTTGAAGATAATGGCTTCAGACTTTAGATGATTATGAACAAGCGCTTGGAGCATCCCAGAGAGCAGAAGTGAGTATAATATCACCATTTACTTTGAAGATAGAAACATTTGTGTGGAAAAATACTAACCGTTTTGGTTTTTTGGAACTTTACTGTATGTAGATTACATAAAAACACATTTACTTATGCCCTACAGCCCAGAGTGTCTGCTTTCATTTGAACCATTAATCACCACTGTGCAGTGTGACATGAAAAAAATTCAACGCTGAACACAGACACAAGCAAAACAGGCACAAATTACATTTTTTTTGGCCTCTGAGGGAAAAAAAGCTGAAAAGTGGAAACAACAGTTCAGAATGTACCTGAGGCTCACAGCCTAGTTTATCAGTAGTACTGTTTATTCTCCTCTGACGTATGTTCATATATGTTCTATCCCGATTTTAGTGACTGTAACAGGCAAGTCACACAACACACACACAAAACTCTACACTACATAATGCTTGTGATGGAAGCCTTCATTTTGTCAGATTAACATACAGCACATTACCCACATTTGGAGGTTGGGGTCAGAGTTCACTGTCAGCTATGATACAGCACCAATTGAGCAGAGAAGGTTAAGTGCCTTGAACAAGGTCCCAACAGTGGCAGCTTGGCAGTACTGGGGCTTGAACACTGATCCTCCAGTCAACAACACAGAGCCTTAACCACTTGAGCCACCACTGCTTGGTATTTTTGACCTTTGTTATGTCTCTGAACTATGTACTGAACTATGAGATAAATAATGTATTTTGTAAGTGGTTACGTGTCAGTCAGACAGTTATTTATTTTTTTTATCTCATTTCTTCATGGTCCTTCATCAGTCATCGCTTCTTAACTTTTATTTTTCATTTTTCCTTTTTCTGTACTCATTACTGTAGACACAAGACCCTGAAATGAAATGGTATAATTAAAGGTTCCTTCTGCTTTTTTTTTTGATGTGTTCCCTGGGACTGAGTGTTCTTTTTTTAGTATGGTCTGTGGTTCCATTGGTTTCTCTCTTGACTCTAAAGCACGCCAAAACAGGGCTGGGCGTTTCACAGCAAGGGACTTCATGCTCAAGTTATGTAATGTAATTCATAATTTTAAGCATTTAAGGTTGTCTGTGAATCATTTATGATATATTTTACTTGATTAAAAGAAACCAAATCCTTATTTATCCCCTATCGACTAATCTTCAGTTTTCTGATGGAGGGAACGCTGCTGCTTTAGAGCTTGTACCAGTGTGACGGAAAAATGTTCTACATTTCATTTCACTGAATCATTTACACACTGACCCTGACACCAGGCTAAAAATACTGCACAGCTGGTGAGGCTGCTGATCCACTTTTTTTTTTTAATTTAATCTCAGGTGAAACATCTCAGACTTGAAAGTGCTGAGTCACAAGCAAGATATCATGTCCAAGCTATCAGTTTTTTAGTTGCTCAGAGGACAATTAGATTCAACCAGAAAAAAGAAAACAAATCCTACTTTTTAATTGCTTTTATTGTTGTAGCTACACGCTGTAACTTTAGTTCATTCTGAGCATTCAGACGTAACTCTCATGCTTGGACAACACAACAACACAAAGCCACATCGAGTTAAATACACAAGTCAGCCTTGAATAATAAATTAACCAGTGCCTAATTTTCTTTTTATCAATGACACTAACATGATAAGATGTTTAAAATCTTGTTACAAAAGGAAAATGATCATGCTTTATTTTATCTAAGTCAGTATTAATGCACTTAACTATATAACTAGCTAACAGGGTGGCTACAGGTTTCTACATCGCTTTTGCTACCACTTTTTAAGCCTCGTCTGCTTGGTTTGGCTGCAACAACACATAGTTTTTCCGTGTCTATTAGGTTAGGTAAATGTAAATTTTGTCCACACTCGACTCATCCCTGCTTTTAACTTCTCATCAAACATCGCAAGTCGGTTTGAATTCAGTTACCTGGAGCTGATTAGATCTGGAGTCTCTGAATTGCAAATGACTTCAAGCTTGAATAAGGTTCAAGTTTAACATATGCTTAGTCACGTGTTGGGGAATTGATTCAAGTTAATTATTGCTAGAGTTCAGTTCTGTAATCAGAGTGATGCATTAGTAATGATGAGGTTGCTGTAATAATGGAAATAATGGAGTCTGAATGCATCAAGTGAATGGATTTGTGTTTCTTGATAACCTCCTTATTTGACTCCTTGTTCTTTATTACTTAGAGGAAAATACGTTTTACAAAAGGACATCATTGGAGTCTGATTTTAATATTGTAATGAAATTCTGAAATTTTTGTGACGCTGGGTGAAATTTTACATTTCCCACAATGCCTTTGGGATTTAGTCCTTGCTTTAATTCTACCTTAACACTGCGATGCAGCGGTGCTTTAATCCTTTAGTCTGTCCTGTTGTCTCATTTTGTACATGCTGAAACATTTAAACTTGTCATCACCATTCAGTCCTTCCAGGATTTAGTGATTTTCACGGTCATGGAGATGAATGCATCAAGATGTTCACATTGCAATATGTAAGTGTTTGTGTTTCTTAGTGGAGCTTCAATAGCTAGGTTACAGTGTGTTAGAGCTGCTGCGTAAATAATTACTCAAACACAACACGAGCATTCCTGCTTCTCTACCAAGAGGGTTAGAAAGAGAGTCGTATTTGTCTTCATCAACTCCACGAGTCCCTAGACAGCAGCCAGTTATGAGAAATCAATCCACAAGCCGAAGACGCGCACATAGATGGACAATACGCTAGCCAGTTCAGCCGTTCCATCAGGCGGATTAGATTATGCAATGCTAAATCACAGACGGTATTTATTTTCATTCTGAGGGGGATTAACTTCAACGCTGTGCACAAAGCATTGCTTCAGATGATTCCTAGGAAGCTGAACTGTGTGCAACACAAGTGTTTTTGTCAGTTTCTCACACAGTGTTCTGTAGGCATACTCCCTGCTTACACCTCCTGTTCGGCTACTCCCTTTAACAACAAAAACGTTGACCAGGCTTTTGTTTACGAGCAGTGATAACCCACATAGACTTGGATTGGACCGCCGTTCTTAACACGATTCGTATTTCAGCTGTATTGCTTTTCATTCATAGCCTCGACAAAAATCTATCGAGCGCTGTGGTGTTCTGCCCTCGTCCATCTTCGTGCTATATATGGAAAACTTCCCACAAATCTTTGGAGAGGATTTAACTTTTTTTTATTGAACGTCAGATGCGTTCTGTACTGAAGGCCACTTGGCTCTTATAGATTTATAGAAAGCACCAGTAAGCATTGGGCACTTGGCTGATTTTTCCCTTGTCTTCGAGTTACACACAATCCCTCCACTCACCTTAAATGCTCTCTTCTCAAAGCACAATTTCATTACCCAGAACTGATTTCTCTTTGCTAGGGAAGGTCACACCGTATTTTCTGCTATGTGTGTGTGCCACTGTGTTGGGTTTTATCAAATGTTTAGTGTAACTACATCCACACCAAAAACAACCTCACCTCAGCTCAAATAACTAGATGTTTTAGTACAACAATCATGCTAGTTTGACTACTTGATGGCACATGATAACTTTGTGTTCACTTAATTACACACTCATGGGCAGTGATGTGAACATCTGGCCCATAATATATAATTTCTCAAAAAGTGTCAGTTTCATTATGGGAGCTGATTATTTTACCAGCTGTCTGGATTCTGTATTTATGGATTTTGTGTGTTGCAGGTGATCGAGTCTCTGGGCGTTATGATTTACAAAGCACTGGACTACGGGCTAAAGGAGAACGAAGAGCGGGAGCTCAGTCCTCCCCTTGAGCAGCTGATTGACCTAATGACCAACATGTCTGTCACGGAGGTAGACGCCTGCTCTGACGAGGGCTACGAAGCCACAGAGGAGGAAGATGAGGGAGAGGAAGAGCAGACGGTGGTCTCAAGCGTGCGAGGCTATAGAGACATCATCGCGGTAAATGATTTCATTCATAGCAGAAAAGATCATACTGTATGAGAGAGTGAAGCTCTTTATGATTTAACACTGTGGCGATAAAGGTGTGAATCTTTAAGCACCTCACAAGTTTCATTTCTCACCAAGTTTTATTTTTATTTGAGAGAGAGAGAGAGAGAGAGAGAGAGAGGAAAATTATCAGACTTTTTAGAGCTGACTGGAACACTACCGTATCTCCAATAACCACTCTGTACAATCGTGGTGCACAGAAAAGCGTCCGAATGCAGAACATATCCACTTTTGTGGCAGATTAGCTACAACAGAAAGGGATCGGAGAAATCTGTGCTTTAGCTGAAGCATTTACAGCTTTGTTATCTCGCTAGTTTGATAAAGAAGCCTGTATTTTACTGCAGTCCTATTTGTTTATTTTTATCTGATATGTTGTTGACCGTCAGACATAAGGCAGAGAAAGTGGGTTGTGAAACTGATTTTTGTACACAGAACCTATTCCCAACATTCACAGCATACAGTATGTGATGTTTTATTCTTGAGGTTCTTCTTCATTATCTTCACTCACGCTCTATTCAAGTCCATTTATTTCTGTCTTCTAAAAGAAGCATCAGCTGTGGCTCAACCTGTTTTCTAACCAAACCACACCGCAAAGGTGGGAAAAGTGTGTTGTTTTATATACACAGTATGTTGTGCATACTGCGTTTTAGTGTCGTGTACACACGATCTCAGTTAAACGGTATACCGCAGGCTCTCGTTTCAACCGACACAAGTCAGCGATAGTCTTAAAGTCGCTAAATTACACACGTTTAATATAACAAAGACATTTTAATTTATTTTTACTCACATGTGTATCTGGAAAATATTTAGTGAGGGGAAAAAAGGTGGAGCACCGAGTCATTTATGTGCTGTGAAGATCAGTGGGATCGTGTATGCTGAACACGGAAGCCAGAAAGCTTTAATTTCGTCTACATGGAACTGGTCTTGCATATAGACACATGATTAGCATTATATTTCAAAGCGTAAAGGGTTTAAAGATCATTTCCATGTTCTTAAATGCTGGTGTTTCCAGCTCTTGAGGAAAGAGATGTCTTGCATTCCAGGGCAAGGTGCAGCACAAGGCTAGGTGTGCACAAAAATGCAATTTGGCCAGTTGGTGGTGTTTATGTTCCTTTTTTTTTTTTATTTGCTTTAAACCCACAAGAAAAACATTAATGCTTCATCATGTTCCAGTGCTTGGCTTTTGGTTGGGTTTTCATGAGAATAGTTTGAACAAGTTTACAATCTGTCTTTCTGAACAAATAGCGGTGAGCCATTGTACATAGTTACAAGATTAATCGATAACTTTCACTAGAAGATAATTTTCCATAGGAAGACTTGGTATTATTTAACTTATTTTTCCCCAAATTGAGCCCTCATATGATCTGTGGTCTTTCATTAAAAACTATATAGACTGTATAGTAAATAATAATAAATATTATATATAAATATATATTTAAATCTTAACCTGTCACTCAAATGGCAAGGATATGCAAAGAAAAGAATTCCACGATCCTGTAATGAATATGTGGCGATAATAAAGGCTTCTATACCCCAATTTTATTATCAGTCTTGACTTTTAGTGACTCTATTCATTATTACATCAAACATTTGATCTCCTCATAGCTCACTATATTTAAGCATGTCAATCCTTTTCTCTTTTCAGCTGTGTACATCCCACCTCCCGAGTTCATCAGATGCTTCCAGCCACTACCAGGCTGTGTGCCGAGCGCTGTTTGCCGAGACCAAGGAGCTCCGGACCTTCCTGGAGAAGATCAGGAATGCCAAAGAGGTGATTCTCATGTTTCCTGTTTTGACACTGCTATGTTCTGTCTATGCTATGTACTATCTTATCTGGGGGTGGCTAGAAAGATGGAAAGTGAGGTTTGAAAAAAAGCTCAGACCAGGGATTTGGACCTTCCTCTAGTGAGGGAGAATAAGTGGCGAAATTTTAGATGATCTGGAGAAAAAAAATCATTCTTCATTACAGATTCCTTCTGCTTTGAAAGCTTCGACATATCAACCTATGTAAATTTTGCTTAATATTCCTTGTACGATTAGGTTTAGATTATGTGGACTGGCCACAGTCTCTGTGTTCATGTTGTTGCTATAGAAACGATAACGTATTAAAATCGGAGCGTTAACGTACATTCGAATAACAGCAAATGAATCCGCTACAGTCTTGATTTTAGAATTCAACAAATCAGAGATTCAGAATTTTGAGGGTCATTGAAGGTGCCTTATTAGCACCATCAGTGAGGATGACTCCTGTGCTAATCCTTCACACATTTAGGTAAGAAGGGAAGCTGAGTCACGATAGTGTAATATCACCTCTCTATCCCACCCAGGGTTATAATTGTTCAGTCTGGATTAGCATGAGGATTTCCCTTCACCACTCTATCAGCTGTTTGTCAAGGGTTTGGCCCATCTGTGTCCTCGTGACTGCTCTCTACACAGACACCCAGCAGGTTCTTATCCACACTCGCGTCATGGCATGTCTGTGCTGGGCGTCAACTCGGCTATTTTAAAACTACCTAGAAGTGAACTGCTTACATCACTACTTACTTGAGTCCCCTAGTAATGACTCAGTATTGCATAGAACGTGATGTACAAATGTTAGCAAGTTCTGAGGCACATTTAAAAAAACAGTGGTACCAAGTTAAAAAAAAAATACACACACACACACTATATATATGCAATAAAGCCTTTAAAAAAATTGTATTAATCATTTACATTTAATCTCTACTTTGTGAATTACTCTAGTCAGTTTATGCTTTTATAGATTGCCTTATATAATTATATCACAGTAATCAAGACAATTTATCAGGATATTGATATAATATTAAAACACGCAGCTCTAAGATAAAGATAATTCTCATTGAAATCATGCTGGTTTTGATGATGTAATATCACCTATAAAATGAACCATAAGAGATTTTATAATCATCATAATGAGATTAGAAGAGACAAAATGAGGCTTTTTATGCCATACATGTACCATTTGATTCAAACTCTGACATTCCACCAAATATTAAGGCACATCAGCTGAACTAGAAAACCTCAGAAGTAAAAAAATCTCAGTAGCGTCACAAATGCATGCGTTCCTCATGCGTTCCCAGAGGCACACGTGGCTGAGATGGAATCTACTTCCATGGCTTTAGAGAAAGAAGAAAAGAGACAGCAGAGCTACTAAGTACTGATAGAGGAGCTGCGAAGCTGGTGAATCAGCGCTCTGTGTCTCAGGAGACTCCTGCGTCTTGATTCACAGAAAAATCCCAGAATCCCCTGAGTGGTAGTGATGTTGAGAATGCTCATCGATCTACAGTGTTTTTAATGAAGCATAAGTCTGTTGTTGGAGTGAATTACTGCTTGTTTTTGAATTCTTGTAAAGGTTTTTTTTTTTAAGATTAGGTCTCTAGGTTAGGTGTCCTTGACATTTGAACGATTCTCTTCCAGGATCTTCAGTGGCTTACGTCGTGTCTGGAAAATGATTGACAGAAGGCCCTAAGTGTTTTGTCGGATTTCCAACAGGTTTTCTCAGCAATGTAATTAAGTTTAAGGCCATGGTTTATACATTTTTCACCTAAATATTGCGTTCAACATCCTTGAGGAGGATTTTTTTTTTTGGCCAACACCAACATCGCCAATAAATAAATAAATAAAACAAATAAAAAAAAAACACACACCATGTAGTCACTTCACCACTAAATCTGTGAAAGTGTGTGAAAATTCTTACCTTTTTAAATGACCTGCTTCAGCTAAATAATTTACAGAAATGCCTCATCAAGGGATCTTCTACTGTACATAAGCTTTAAAGAAAATGGACTCGCTGAACTATAGCCATTTTTTTTCCAATATGTTGATCAGTTTGAGTGCTCAGTTCGATCCGCTTTGCCGGGCCACTGCCCAAATTCATATATTTTTGCACTCATTATAATCAACTCCAAATATTTACCACAGCAACATATGTGATGGTGATGAACATCCCCAACATTATCATCATCATGAGTTGATGTTGCACTTAATAATTTAGTTATAACAACCTTTTTACAGTGGTTTATTTGCCAGGATGTTAAAGTACTACATAAACTGCATATTGATTATGTCTCAAAAGTGCGAGGCCTCAATCTGCCCTGCTTTAACTAAAGTACTCAATGTATAAAAATAATAAAACCCATGATGAGTAATGCAACAAATGCCTTTAAGCAGGTTGTAACCCTAGCACACTGTTCATTTCTGTCACATAAATCATCTTATCCTTTTTTTTCCCCCTCAGAATTTGCGGCGCATGGGGGGTGAAACTCCCGAGGCACCTGTCAGAGATCTGAACGAGCTGCAGAATGACGATTGGGTAAAACCGTGGTTTCCAACATAATCTTAAATATAGAAACTAGCACACTCAGAGATAGCACTGAATCCAAGTCTTGTGTGTGAGTGTACTGGTGTAGGTTTCTAGTGAGTCATAGTAGCACTCTGCTGCATGTGTGTAGGTGTCTGGTGTTGCCAAAGTTGTTTTTAGACGTGTGCGTGCATGTGTGTACATAAAACTAAAAAAGTGACTTTTTTGAGATATTTGAATTTCTGTCTATCAGGCTCGGTTCTGGGTGCAAGTGATGAGGGACTTGAGAAATGGTGTGATGCTGAAGAAGGTGCAAGAGCGACAATATGACCCTCTTCCCATCGAGTACCAGCTCACTCCATACGAAATGCTCATGGATGACATCCGCTCCAAGCGCTACAAGCTCCGCAAAGTCATGGTCAGTGGGTTGGTGGGTGCGTGTTTGTGTCCTTGCTTGGGCATCTCTCTGTGTGTGTGTGTGTGTCTTTCTGTGTCTGTGTGGGTGTCTCTCTGTGCGGGTGTCTCTGTGTCTGTGTGTGTGTCTCTTTGTGTGTGTGTGTGTCTCTGTGTGAGTGGGTGGGTGTCGCTGTGTGTGGGTGGGTTGGTGTCTCTGTGTGTGTGGGTGTCTCTGTGTGTGGATGTGCGTGTGTCTGTGTGTATGTGGGGGGTGTGTGTGGGGGGGTGTGGGTGTCTGTGTGTGTGTGGGTGTCTCTGTGTGTGTGTGTGTGGGTGTCTTTGTGTGGGTGTGTGGGTGTCTGTCTGTGTGTGTCTGTCTGTTTGTGTGTCTTTGCGTGTGTCTGTGTGTCTGCGTGTCTGTGTCTGTGTGTGCTGCTTACTTTCTTTAGCTTGATACTTCTCGAACATTTGTTCTGTGTTGCTAGTATCACTCATTAAGCACTTTATTAGGAACCTTCACACAGTTACTGTATCTAATCAGCACAATGGAAACACAATGGGTGATCCTGCCAGACAGGTTGGATTGATTATTTCTGAAACTTTTGGGATCTTCACACACAACACTCTCTAGAGTTTTTCTTAAAATGGTGCAGTAAAAAAAAAATCCAGTGAGTGACAGTTATGTGGACGGAAATGACTGTTTTGATCAGACAGGAAGGCTACAGGAACTCTGATAACATCTCTGTAGTTGTGGTGAGCAGAAAAGCATCTCAGAATGCACAACACATCAAACCTTGAAGCGGACAGACTACAACAGCAGAAGACCATGTCAGGTTCCGTTTCTGTCACCCAGATCACAGTCTCACTCACTTTTTGCTGAGGCCCACAGATTTTGGTGTATGGAGCATGAATTCATGAACCCAGCCAGGAGAATGATTTCTTGGCACACTTTGGGCCAATCAATCATCGCTTGAACTCCATAGCTGATGTAAGTATTGCTGCTGTCCATGTGCATTCCTTCATGGCTAAAAGACCATCTTCTAATGGCTACTTCCAGCATGATGATGTACCATGTCACAAAGCAAACATCTCACAGTGGTTTCATAAACATGACGATGATTTCAGTGATCTTCGTCGGCCTTCCCGGCCCATGGATCTGAATCCAGTAACGCGGGATGTGGGACTTGGAATGTGCTAGAACAGGAGATTCAACAGCATGAAAGTGCTCCTGAAAAATCTGCAGATGGCAAATCATGCACAAATCTCAAAGGAATGTTTCCAACATCTTGAGCAAAGGACGGCTCAACCCCTTATTCATGCGTGTACAGTAGGTTATATAAAAGTGGCACCTTTCTATAAAAGGTTGATGTCAAGCCAGAAACTTGTTCTGTAGTATATTTCTCTGGTGCAATTATTTACAAGGGCAGGTCTTATTTTTCCTCAGTGCACAAAGACGTCAGCTATAAGCATTAATAAGCACCCTGTTATTTAATGACCTTTGAATGTACCTTTTGGTCATTTCATTCCACACACACCTCACATTCCGACCGGGGCAATTAAATAGAAATTACATCTCGGAAGAGACCAGCAAAGGAGTAGGTATTGTGTACATATAAATTCATTGTAATATAAAATAAAAAGAGTCGGAAAAAGAGAGACAGGGTGGAGTGACGATACCAGACGCATGATCTTCTGCGAGTTACCCACCCTATGTGGATTAATACGTAGCATGTCTGGAAGTGTTTTATTTCTCTTAGACCTCAGGAATTTCTAACAATTAAAATTTATGAAAAAAATTAAAGGGTGGCACGGCATCATATTCATCCAATTACAGATATGTCTAATGTTCTGGATCATCTCTGAAACAAGTCCCTGTTATCACAGTTTTTTATTTTTCTCTTTCTCAACGTTTTGTCACGTTACCTGGGATCTTTTCCACATCAGTTCCACATCAGAAAGCTTAGTTGCAAACTGCTGAAACCGGAGACTCCTTTCCTTCAAAAATAAAATAAAATTAAAGAAAAAAACTGTCAGTGCAAAATTCAGTACAAATGATAATGTATTAGCACAAGAGCATTAATATAACTGGGATCTAAAACGCAGTCGGATCTACTTTCCAAGTCATGCTGTTGTAGAAAACCCAATCAAACCCAACCTGGTTATTTGTATGTAAGACCACAAGGAGCTCTCGAATGAGATTTGTTTGCTTGAGTGCAATTCTAAAGCTTATCCTATTACTTCTACATACACTGCTGGGCCCCTGAGCAAGGCCCTTAACTCACAATTGCTCAGTTGTATAAAATGAGATAAATTGTTAATCACTCTGGATAAGGTCATCTGCCAAATATTATAAATGTGAATGTAGTCTTCTTATGTCTTATTTATATTCATTCTATTTTAACTTCTTTAATTTACTTTATTGATATGTGAGTGTTCATTTCACTGCAAGTTGTATACTGTGTATAATTGCGTACAAATCTTCTCATCTGAAGTGCCGATGGTGTCAGCGTTCTGTGAGCAAGGTCTTACATTTGGATGTGTCCTCATATTTATGAGACATGACAGCAAGCAATAATTATGAGCTAACATGTATATAGTGTGCCAATATGTTGATATTAGGCTTGCAAATGTAAGTGTAATTTGTCATGTTAAGGCTCTGGGAATATAAGCACACAAGGTCGGACTTTCAGTTTTTCAGGTCAAACAGGGAAGGTCACTTTTTCTGTTTGTTTGTTTTTTTTGTCCCTGCATGACTGGCTGAGGTGGAGTCTTCACATTTCACTTTTTATTGCTCTATTGTGTTTATATCCAGAGTAGAGTTTACTCAGAAAAGTGTTTACTCGGCTTATCAGAAGATGAAGGCATTTTTACAGTATCTGCTGTAAAAGTGTAAGGTTATGTAATTAAATTGTAAAGGTACGATACCCTGTGGAGGTCTCATGCCATTCGTATAACTTCAGCAGTGTGTACAACAAGCAAAACTTTTATTTGACTCACACACCTTTCCTTAGATAATTATGTGTAATGCTGTTTGTCTTGATGAAGTGCCATTGTTTCATTCCATAAACGCACATTGCAATCCTCAGGACTGTGAAGTCCATAGCAGACAAACTTGTTAGGTCACAGCTCTAAATGACACGATTCCTCTTCCTATTCAACATTACTCTCTATGTATGTAATGAAGCTGTCCGCCTGCTTTTTTAGTGACTACATCGGTGACTATATATAGATCTGACTTGTGACTTATTTTAATGTCTCTCTGTCTTTCAGGTGAATGGGGACATTCCTCCCAGGTTAAAGAAGAGTGCTCATGAGGTCATACTGGAGTTTATACGCTCCAGACCTCCTCTGAATCCAGTCAGTGAATACACACACACACACACACACACAAACAAACAGACACACAAACATTCATACACACACACAGACACAAACACACACACAGACACACACACACAGACACACGCACAGAGACATAGACACACAAAGACACAAACACACACATACACACACATACACAGACACACACACATACCTACACAGACACACACACATACACAGACACACATGCAGACACACAGACACAAACACACACACAGAGACACACACACAGACAAACACAAACACACACACACACACACACACACACACACACACACACACACAGACACACACAGACACACACACACACACAGAGACAGACACACAGACACAAACAGACAGACATGGACAGACAGTGCCTGGAATAACCTTAGCTTTTTAATGCTGCCTTGTAATCTGGGATCTGAAACTTTTGTTTGTAAAGTGACACTTTAACTGTTATTTTATAAACAAAAAAACAAAAAATATATATTATTAGTCATTTCTGCTTATTTGCTTATTTTTTTATTTAATAGTTATAAGAACTTGATAATGAACACTCAGTGGTCACTTTAACAGGAACACCTGTGCACCTGTTCATGAAATTATCCATTCAGCGTAATCATATCAATAGATATAAATAATACAGGAAAGATCTTCAGTTCACAAGAGCTGTTCACATCAAACTTTAGTTGGGTTCAAAGATGCTTTTCTGCTTATTTTATTGGTTATTTAAGTTAAAGTATTTTGGCTTTTCTTCTCTGACCTCATTCATTGCTCACTCACACTTTTCTCCCCATCTGATGTTTGATGTGAACATTAACTAAAGCTGCGGTCATGGTGACTTAGTGGTAGGAACCTACGTTCTCTCTGTGCTTCCGTGGCTTCCTCCCCAGTCCAGTGACATATACTGTAGTTTGATTAGCATCTCTAAATTTTCCACAGTGTGTGAATGGGACTGTGAGAAAGATTGTACTCCAGGTTCTCAGTTACAGTATAGGATACAAACAATTCAGAACATAGATGGATCTGTTCCATGGCCTTTTTTTTTTGTCCTGCCTGACCTGTGATTCTCTCTGTGTTAAGGTCGCTGCCCGTAAGCTAAAGCCTCATCCACTAAGACCCCCGAGCCTCCATGAGAGAATCCTAGAGGAGATCAAAGCCGAGAGGAAGCTGAAGCCTGTTTCCCCTGACATGATCCGCAGGAGCCGGCTCGGTTAGTGCTCTCTCACCGAATTTGTCTCGGGATGTTATCACATAAACATGTGGCATGTTGAAAGTTTGTTCTTAAGTAAACACCTCTTAACTGTAAAGTACAGAGAGGAATTTGTACGAATTGTGTGAAATGCGATGATTACAGTAAGAATTAATTTAACACAGTGACCATGAGACATCGGTCTCATTGTTTTTACTTTGATCTACTGAAAACCAATATGCGTCTAAAACATGATCTCTCCCATCCAGAGCAATTAACTCTGATTCTTTTCTCAAACACACCCTAAATTCATTAGAACACTTGTTTTGCATGTTACAGCTAAAATGAAGTTATGAAGTTATGAAGGAATGCGTTACAATTCCTGTTTTTTTTTAGTTGTAATGTTTGTGTGTCAGTTCCATGTAAATGTTTTCTTTTCATGCTGCTTATTAAGACATGAGTGTAGAAAGGGAATATGGACAGTATGTGTGATAAAGTGCTATTGCTCATGCATGACTGCCTCTGCTGCGGCCTCACAATCCAAACAGATTTGGACCTCATTTATTTAAATGAGGCTTCTTTGCTCCACGCGTATGAATGAGCCATCCTTCCGTTGCTGCATATTACTTTCCACAAAAAGCATCTAATTTCTTTCTGTTTGCTTTTACAGTTGATAAATTCCTGTTATTGCAAATGGCAGACTTTTCATTCATTTCAGTCATCAGTGGTTTCACTGGTTTAGTTGGAGCTTTGTATTCGGTCCTAAACTTGTCACTTGAGAAATGTGAAAGTAATTAAGTCAGTTTTATTTATAGAGTACATATAAATTGTCATCCACTGCCCAATGTGTTTTACAGCTCTCCCAAATCATTCAACAGCTACCACATGCGGAGGGTGGAGGCTAACACGTGAAGACTAACACGTGCTTCCGCCAATACACGTTAAGCTAGCCAACCTCACCTTTTTTCCCTTGAATGCTGCTCATGCTGCTTCACATGGCAGTATACCACACAAGTGCTATTCACCCTCTACCGCACAATATGGTCACAGAAACCGGTGTTTGGCTGTTGTTCCTGTGATTGATAGAACAGCATGCCATAGAGAGCATGAGCAATTTTGCTCCCTTGGTTCAGTCGCGTATGGCTGTGCCGTCATTGGGATTCTTCTGATGATATGGACAATGCTTTTCTGTTGTTACACTCAGAAGTACTACTTTTATCACCTTTAGGTGAAAAAGCAGCAAGCGACCATTTGCTGATATCTGCAGCAAGCAACAAACAAGGTTTATGCAAATCAGATCTAATAAGGAAGAGCAAAAAATCCAATCCAAACGATTGGCTTGAATGATCCAATGGCACGTGTGGTCTGAGGTTTCTTCAGTTCCCTTTTCACAACATAAATTCCTACCTGCTATTGGCTCACTGTTTTTATAGAAAAAATACTAAGCTTGGTTTTATATTATCCTTTCATAAGAAAACTCTTGTTAAACATCATGTTAAATAATTAAATACAGACATTCTGTAGAAAAATAAATCTTTTGAAGGAAGTGAGCAGAGATCAAGAGTTTATGATTACTTTGCTAATCTGTTAATGTTATGGAACAGTAAAAACTCCCAAGTGGCAACGGTAGAGTTCGCTGCACACTCACAAGTGTACCAAAGTGACCTGAACATAGTTATTACAAAGAAAGATAGACCCAAGTTTTCCCAAAGGTTATACCTTTATTGCTCTAAAACTATTTTGTTTTAGAAACCTTTGTATATAATCCTACCACTTTCTGTAAGTTAATAACATATAAAATTCGAGTCTGTCTGATTTACTCATGTTAATTAATTTTTTTTTTTAGCATAAACTCTACTGTGGATAACAATTGTAGGAGAATGATGTTGCATTGATTAAAATATTCTCAGTATAATAGCAGTATGAGGGGGGGAAAGGCCTACGTAGTAGTCCTACAAAATGCCTTCCTTAATGCCTTAATGCTGTGAATGATTCCAGCCTCAGTATTGCTTTTCTTCTTTCCCTGTCTTTCTTTGACGCCGGCCTGATCGCTCAGCAATGCGACCACTTACCATGTCTGTGAGTTTTGACTCATCAGGTAAAGACTTGGTGAGAAGTGTGGCTTCTTTACCACAGTTTTACCCCCTGATCCTTTACCTAGCGCTGTCGTCTCAGACCTCCCTCTTTCCTTATTTTATTTTTTCTCTTGTTTTTCTCCTGAAGAGAAAAGGAGGATTAATGCGAAAGAGGTTAATGCATCACAACTAGATTATATTATCAGGATTAGTCTAATTCTTTGTCACTTTTTAGTAGTAACTCTAGCTACAGCCTGAGCTAGAGAGAAATCAGCCCCAGGCTTTACTTCGTATGCAGATTTTTGTCTTCTACGGCTTCCAATGTTTGCTTTTGTTTCAATTAAAGTAAAAAAGCTTTATAGGAAGATATGGATAGCAAAAATTATTTTTTTCCTTGAAAGAAAGTAAGGGCTTAGTCCAATTATAACAACTTCTATATTATACATTAAAATAATACCACACAGTTACAGTAGAAACAATATAAACTCATATTATGAAAGGTACAGTACATCTGTTGGACCTGATTGCTGTGACTCCTTTCCTCCAACGTTATTTGGCTTCCACTTCCCCATAATTTGTTTTGATAAATTGCTGTTTCTTTGTCATCGCTGGACTACGTGTGTGCTTTTATTTGCTCTGATCCTCCCACTGCAGAATGGCTTTAAACCCTTGTGTGTGTAGTGCTTATTTGCCTGAGCCCCCTGTGTGAATGCGGCTGATGTGTTGGTTATCGGTCAGAGACTGCGCAGGTCAGAATGTATGTTGGTGTTTGTGAGATCGTATTGAAGAATATGTTCCTTTCTAGGCGCAGGCAAAAGCATCAGCACTCCCCAGGACTTGTTCCGATGTTCAGGTAAAAGATCACGAACACGCATGAAATTCGAATCGCATCTGCACACGTTCCTGATGGACTGATGGAAATGTCAGGTTGTGTGATGTTTAGTATGAGAAAGTCTGGGAACATTGAAGCTGAAACTGCCACAGCTGAGCTATTACCTCACTGTGAGTTCTTACATGAGTCGGGTTTGAAAGAATCGCTCTCTGCTGTGAAGGAAATGTATTCAAGAAAATATTGTTAGGGTTTTTTCCTTGATTTGTCAGGCAAGTTGAATGTATGTGGAGGTTTCTGATTGGCCAGAGACAGGAGTGGTTTTGTCTGCTCTAAATGCCAAGACAAACTTTAAGAAAAATAATAACGGATCATCCGAGTGAACATTTCTTATGTATGGGTTGTGTTTATAATATAGTGCTGCTATGAAAGTTATATATATCCAACTAGTTTCCAATGCAATGCCACTGTTAAAAAGTTTCTATCATAATGTCTGATTTGTAGTATAGTAAAAGTGCTATAGAAAAATCTGTGTGTGTTTCCATGTGTTTGACATTCTCCTGTGCATGTGCAGACAAGCCGGGGTCACCCAGGAAGAAGATTGCGGTCAGCACGCTGGCACTGGCCGATGACACACAACTGTCTTTGAATCCTGAAAACGGAGCACCGTCACTCTCACAAAGGAAAAAACTGCTCAAAGCACCGACACTAGCCGAGCTAGAAAGCTCCGACTCTGAGGTGAGTGTGAGTTTGTGCCTCGTGTCCAAACTTAATAGCCGTGATTCTGGTGTGTAGTGAAGACGAGCATCCTCTGATTGATGGGAAAAAGAAAATAACTAATAGAAATTAAGTGCAAGTAAAATCTACTATAGCTGGTAGTAGATCAGACGTGTGCAGTATGGTCTTCTTTGTAGTTAGTAAAGGTTAAATTGTAACAGACAATAAATGGTTCTTGCCTTAAAGGAGGAGTCTAGCACACACAAATCGATCAGCAGCTCCAGCTTATCCACTTCTATGGTGGACGACACGTCTCCAGATTCAGTCAAGAGTAAAAGAAGTAAGTTTTCTCTTCACTCTATCTCACATAAATCTATCGACTAGCTTCAGCCTGTCTACTTCTATTCCTCTGCGTACTCATTCTCTCACTCTGCCCCCACCACCTCAGCCCATCCACAGTTCCTCCCCATATCGTCTACACCTCAGCCTGAGCGCCACAGGGCTCCTCGGCGGAGACACTCCATTGAGAAAGAGACCCCAACCAGCGTTCGTCAGTTCATGCCTCCGTCTCGCCAGAACTCCAGATCTCTGGTATGTTGTCTGCATGGAGTTGTCAAAAATTCACCTCATTTTACTTTTTGCCCAGAGAAGGTTATCAGTAGAGCAGACAGGAACGCAAGAGTCTGTTTTAGTTTTAAGATATTAAGATAATAGCAATGCCTGTATCGTTGCTTATTCATTCAGTGATTCAATCAGTGGCAGTAGAGCAATACATAAAACCATGCAGATGCAGGTCAAGAGCTTCAGTTAATGTTCACATCAAAAATCAGAAATAGGAAAAATCTGACCGTGCGGCATTGCTGTTGATATCGGACAGGATGGTTTGAATATTTCATCAATGACACTCGACAGCCCCTATAGTTTACACAGTACGGAGGGAAAACATGCAGGTGGAGAAGTCTTTTTGATTACAGGGGTCAGAAGGGGACTGACTGGAAATTTACAGTTTACTCAAATAACCACTCTTTTCAACAGCAGAAAAACATCTCAAACAAAAATTTTTTTTTAATTAATTAAAAAATATTAATTAAACCCGATTGGGTTTTAATCTGAAAATGATCAGAATAAAATATTTAGAGCATAAACAGATACAGATAGAGACATTTGTTCAGATTTCTTTTACATAACGCTGTGAATAATTTTAGGTAGAAAACGCACACTAGCAAGATTTAATAGAGACTCGATGAATTTGGATTTCACGTCTTGGATAAACTTGTAGAATGATTGCAGTGTGGTGATTTGGTAGAAAGCTGGAGAGATCAGTGGGCTCTAACTAATGACAGTATATTCACACAACTTGACAGCAGCATAAACAGCATTCAGAGTGGATGCTTCTTGGTGTTCGAAGAGGATTCAACAGTTTTAAGACTAGCTTAAAAATTCTGATGTTTGTGAGAGTAGAGCTAGTGCAGTATATGTATTAGTTTGTAGTTGTTTTTTCTTCAAACCACATAAACCAAAGGTGTAAGTGGTAATTAATAAAGGTGTGTGTATGTGAGTATGTAAATACGTGTGTCTGTTATTTATAGTGTATGTGTATATGTATATATATATATCGGTGTGTGTGTGTGTGTGTATGTGCATTTTTTTACAGATATAGATAGATACATTTATAGATAGATATTTATAGTTACTCTTTAAGTAAAACTGCTGATTTTATTGCTACGCCTGAGAATAAACGAGAGTTAATTAAAAGTCTTTCCTCACTTGCATTGTGTTGTAGCCACCACTGGAAAAGAAGGTAAATCCCATTCCCAGCCTCTTTTCCCTTTACTAACATTCATAACTTGGTATAATTGCCTCATTTTATTTCTTTTCTCGTGTGAATCATTTTACAATGCAGAGTTGTTGCATTGTATCATTTAGATGGATGTATATATCGCACTTACATCATCATTTGGTTTAGCACGTGCTACACCATCCGAATCATCATATCAACCTATTCAGATTATGCCTAAAACATTTGGATGAGATACCTGACTAAAGGTGTCTTTTTATTATCGAAGACCATATACATATGCAGTATTGTGCAAAAGTTTTAGGCAGGTGTGAAAAAATGCTGTAAACAAAGGATGCTTTCAGAAATATAAATAATGAGTGTTTATTTCTGTCAGTTTGCAAAATGCAAAGTGAGCAAACGAAAGAAAAATCTAAATCAAATCAATATTTGGTGTTACTAACTTTTGCCTTTAAACCAGCATGAAGTGATGGCACGACCCCCACAGAGCCCTGATCTCAACATCATCAAGTGTGTCTGGGATTACATGAAGAGACAGAAGGATGTGAGAAAGCCGACATCCACAGAAGATCTGTGGTTAGTTCTCCAAGATGTTTGGAACAACCTACCAGCCGAGCTCCTTCAAAAACTGTGTGCAAGTGTACCTAGAAGAATTGCTGCTGTTTTGAAGGCAAAGGGTGGTCACACCAAATATTGATTTGATTTACATTTCCCTTTTGTTCATTCACTGCATTTTGTTCATTTATGATAATAAATGTTTAACACTTCCATTTTTGAAAGCATTCTTTGTTTACAGCATTTTTTCACACCTGCCTGAAACTTTTGCACAGTACTGTATATACTGTATACACCTGACTTTACACAAAATGATGGGGCAAATATAGCATTACAGTGCTGTAAAGAAACACAAAGTTTGACCTTGACATGTGGTGTGTGGGTTAATAAAGGTCCGTGACAACTCATCGTACATTTCCAATCGTAGTATTTATTTTATGTATTAATGATTTTGCAACACATAACAACATAAAGAAAGAAGTCACACCCTGATTGGGTTTTATGCTGTTATGTCTTTGCATCACATACATTAGTGTTTTGTTCATGAAGCATGTCCTGTGATTTGGTAACCTGGTTTGGGGCGTTCACATACCGTGCTCCAGCTGTGTGGCTGCATCTGTTCTAGATGCAGAGATCTCTATTGTCAGGTTCTTGTTTGCTTGTAATGATAAATTGTGTGTGTGTGTGTTTGTCTTTAGGAGGAATTTTGCTACCCTGTGGAGTGTCTGACTCTGACTGTAGCGGAAGTCATGCACATCAGACAGGTTCTGGTCAAAGCTGAGCTTGAGAAGTTTCAGCAGTACAAAGAGGTGTACAATGCTCTGAAGAAAGGAAAGGTGATTGCTGCTAATACACTGAGGCTTATTTAAAGCCTGGTCTCTAGCACTACATAATTATTGCTGATTTGAGCCTGCTGGTGATGCTTTTCAAATGCTCATAATCCTTTAGGAATATGAATGAACAATACTTTTTTTTTCTCTCTGTTCTCAGCTTTGCTTTTCTTGTCGCACAAAGAAGTTCTCCTTTTTCACCTGGTCCTACACCTGTCAGTTATGCATGAGGTGAGCCGGTCGTTTGCTCCCTTTCTAGGAATTTATTTGTTCTTTCACTTGAAGAAATATAAATTACAAAGTACTTTTTCCTTGAGCTAAATTGTTTAATGCTACAGTGCTTTGCATATATAGGAACTGTTTTACTATATAATAACAACCTGGATCTGAAAGGAATAAGTCATTTTTTTTTTACCATTTCTTTTACACAATATGTTATTATTTTGATTTAAATTTAAATATTCACATCCTGATTCTGGGTGCACGGTGACTTAGTGGTTAGCACGTTCGCCTCACACCTCCAGGGTTGGGGGTTCGATTCCCGCCTCCGCCTTGTGTGTGTGGAGTTTGCATGTTCTCCCCGTGCCTCGGGGGTTTCCTCCGGGTACTCCGGTTTCCTCCCCCGGTCCAAACACATGCATGGTAGGTTGATTGGCATCTCTGGAAAATTGTCCGTAGTGTGTGATTGCGTGAGTGAATGAGAGTGTGTGTGTGTGCCCTGCAATGGGTTGGCACTCTGTCCAGGGTGTATCCTGCCTTGATGCCCGATGATGCCTGAGATAGGCACAGGCTCCCCGTGACCCGAGAATAGTTCGGATAAGCGGTAGAAAATGAATGAATGACATCCTGATTCTGACGGGTTGCACCACCACAAATTTAAGGTTTTCACAGCAAGGAAGGGGGCAAATACCTAAAGTCACGTTTTTGCCCCAATTTGAGTATTTTGGGCTCTTGTGTTAAGATTCTTGAGATGCAAACTCCATTAAGGCCATTTCAGTCCCAGATGTTCAACAGGGTGAATACTTATTCAAGGCTTGGAATAAAAACAACTTTAGGCATAAAATATTTTCAGATAGCTATAAGTGACGTGACGTGACATGATAATATACTATAATATATTAACAATGCCACGGTTAGATGTTACCTGTGTCCTGGAACCGGTTTATAATCAGGGTTCAATTTAGGGAAGTGTTTCGAAGTACCGCGTGTCGTAGTTTAGTGAATTAGTGTTTGTAAGTTACAGTGGAATAAGACAGAGACACCACCTTGGGACCTGCAGTTATTGGAAAATAATCAACCTTATCTTGGTGTCCAAAAGGCTTTACTGACCGCTCTTTTATTTCACAGACCTGTGTGTTCCCAGTGTTGTAAGAAGGTACGTATGACTACTGGCTCTTCATGTACAGTGCACATCTTAATTCAGGTGTCTTTATTATGATACCGCAGTGTGAATATTTGTTAATTCATTACTGTATATCCTTCTATAAGATGAAGCTGCCCTCCAAGCCCCATGCCCACTTGCCGATTTACGCTCTCGGACCCACTGCCCACGTAGAGAAGTCCTCACCCATCCAGCGCAACAGCCTAAAAGCCTCCACATCCAGGTAACGCTCTCACAATTTTCTCTCCACAAAACCTTTTGTGAGCGTCTGGGGATGACTGAAATGTCTACACTATATACATGTGATAGATTATTAAGATTATTATAGATTATTATTGGCCTATTTTTTCTATTTAATGTGATATTTTCATATATTTATGATGTTGACTCATAAGGGCCATTCGGTATAAACATTCTTATGTTTCAAGAAAAAAACTGCCTTCATTTCTGCCACCGCATCATCTTATTTTCTTTGAACAAATGACTTAAAGTGGATTCTACCAGCTTCTACACGTTATTTTAGCCTGTCTGTAATAAAAGTGGATTGTAAAGATATTATAGCTTTAAAACTATAAAACTATGACACCATACTGTACGTCTGAGTCTGTACCTGCTGATTAGCCATTGATGCAGCACGTACTGGTCAGTATATGTGTGTAGTATAAATACAGTCAAGACATACTACATCCAACATGTGGGCATAGACTTTGGACTTGTGATGTCAGAATAACCGCAAATAAAATTGTTTGTGTGTTTAAACTTTCAACATGTGACCCGGATGTTGTTAAACAAATAAACGTTGTTCCGTCGTGGTTAAACTTTAATACCTCTAGCACTTACACACATAAGGAGCCGACGTGTTGCCTTTCGATTATTTTTGATACTGCCAGCTCTTCTGCTTCAGTCCTGTTGTATTATGGGATAACACAGTGTGCATTGGTTCCATGCTGCAGAAGCAGTAGGTCATCTGGGTATTTCTCACCTGTCTGAACACTGAGACTTCAGACACACTGCTACAGTAGGGTAGAAGAGATATTCAGACACAGCTTATGGTTGTTAGACATGTCGCATAACCCTATCTTAATCTTGATCGTGAAGCTATCTTAAACTCTTGATGCTGTGAAGGGAGCGGATTTGATTATAACTCATCTCAATCTTTACAGACAGTCCAGGCACGGGGAGTCCACCACATCTAGAGATGAAGTGGAGTTTCCAAAGGAACTGACGGAGGACTGGAGCACCATGGATGTGTGCATGGACTGCAGGAATTTCATCAACGACATCATCAGCTCCAGCAAGCGTAGTTTATCCGCGGCTAGCACACGATCCCGAATGAAGCGCAAAACCCAGTCTTTCTACATGTCGCCTTCCAGATCCCGCGAGTTTCGTCCCTCGGAGCGGACTATCAAAGAAGTGTAGAAGGAAGCTCTGCCTTTGTGGTGTCAATGTAGGACAATATGTTTCACTTAACAAAACAATGGAGTCTCTGTGGCCTGGTGTCATTTGTTCATCCTGATTAGACTTGCTAATGAGAATGACTCGCTCTGTCCAAGATGTACACTATTCCCAGGTGTTAAAATGGATCTTGTCTCTGACTATGGTCAAAAAAATATTTAAGTAATATCTGTAGTTGCTGGAAAAATGAGCTCCTGTGCTTACGTGTTGTCCTGTGCTTCGTCATAAGACTCTAGGGATCGTTTTTCTGTCACTTTGAGTGAATGTCTTTCCAAGTGTTGGCCTTTCCAACGGTTTGACCCACAATCCAGTTCATGCTGTCTGTCGAGTCTGATTTCAGCTTGAAGAATGTCTTCCACATCCAGGATGAAGTGTAGTTGGTGTCATGGCTACTATTTTACCAAATCAAAAGGAATTGAATCACAAGATTTATACAGTAGTTCCTTAGTTTAGTGTTTCAGATGTGGCTGAAAGAATGAACTTCTGTCCTTCCTTTAACCGCACCAGCCCTGTCCCCCTGTCTCAGGAAGAAGGAAAATGTGAAGTTAAACTATGGAAATGTAGTTTACCAAAGGCTCCATAGCCCCTTTTTTTACCAGCGTTTTTTTTCTTTCTTCTTATTCCAGATGTGCATGCAACGCTGGGAGAAAAGGTACTGAATGAGACCTGAATGTATATTTTTACAGTCGTATGTAAATAGTATGCTGAAGGATCAGCCCAGACATGTAAATAATGTTTATTTCCCTGACTCAGGAATAAGTGAAGTAGACAGACAGGCAGATATACCGGTTACTTCTCAGTCTGCCCTCCTTTGCCCATTTGTCGACCAAATGCTTTTCTGCTCATTTGGTGTTTGTTTAAACTGCTGCTTTGTAAATCAAAAGATTTGATAACTGCAAAAAAATCTTTCAGGATATATATTTATACTTCAGTTTAATCGTTTGCTTTAAGACTTTAGTAGTAAAAAAAAAAAAAAAGTCAACAAATTCATTTCCCAACTTCAGCTTCTTAACATTTTGTCGGGATTTGGATGAAGCTTCTTAAAGAAGAGCTTGCTTGTGCCAAAATAACTCTACAATCTGAACTCTTGTGTGTTGGACCTGCTGTACATAGTAAATATCATAAACTGAAGATGTGTTCATGAAACCAGAGACATTTAACAGCCTGATCTATATAATCTAATGTTTACCTTGTAATCTCGTACGTTTATGTTCATATAGTTTAAAATAATATAATTATTATAATTATCTTCATGGTCTAATAATTTACTATGTTTTTAAAGAATGCACTTTCACGTGACAGCAGATGCAGAGTTTGTTGCGTTCATGTTTTGTTTGATTGTGTTTTTTTTTTTTTTTTTTTTTTACGTATTTTTTTTTTTTATTATTATTTAATTTATTTTTTTCCCTTTCTTACTAGTTACTAGTCCCATGTTGTTTGTTATTTTCCGGTGTGAAGCCGTTCGGAGAGATGTGAGCGGTTGGCCATCTGTATTTTCCTTTCATTTTCATCCTGTAATCTTGCATGCAGAGCAAAATCCCCATGTTCTGTTGGCATCCCCATGGAATGTTGACAAAAAAAAAACATTCCAGATTGTTGGTTCACTGACTGTATTGCTTTTCTGTAAAAGATAAACAATGTGCATGTAAAAGCTATGGTCCTGATTTTTTTTTTTTTTTTTTTTTTAATTTGATCGACAAATCAATTTATAATAAACATATTTCATGTAGCAATTTGGGGACTTATTGGGGACTCAATTATAAAATGACCTATATTCTCTAAAATGTGTCTTTTTTGTACATTATGTGACTGAATACGAATACATGCTTACCAGAAATGTTCACCGAGCAACTGGTTTAATGAAAGGGTTTATTTTATTTAACCTTTGACCTACATCACACTAAAGCTGAATTTAATCAGACAACAGACGATCGTGTATTTGGAGCAGATAAACAGATACAGATGTATACAGACAGTCATTGCAGTACACTGTTATTGTACATGAAAATGTTTGATTAGATACAATGGATGGGAATGATTTGGTTCAGATTGGTTCGAGCAGCGGTGTCCAATCTTATCTGCGAAGAGCCGGTGTGGGTGCAGGTTTTCATTCCAACCAAGCAGAAGCCACACCAGAGTCTATCAAAAGCCAATAACAACTGATTAAACAGGTGGAATCAGGTATGGCTTCTGCACCCATTTTCATTACTACAGTACCAACCAAAAACAGGACTCTGATGCTACAGGGGGAAATGGGATCACAAAAAACTGGACAGTCCAATTACAGTGAATGGGTGATTCATTGCTTGTTTTGGGGTTTGTTCTGCAGTATCAGATGCACTTGCTTTGAACCCAAAAACAAAGCAAATACATATTGCCCAGCAAGACGCACGTAAGAAGCACTTTAACTGCAAAAACCCATCTGTATAGCTTGTCTTGTTGCATTTTCTTTCTTTCTTTCTTTCTTTCTTTCTTTCCTTCTTTCTTTCTTTCTTTCTTTCTTTCTTTCTTTCTTTCTTTCTCTCTCGTTGTTGCAATATACGTATATGTACCGGTTTGTTATGTTTAAGATTTTGTTATTTTTCAAATAATTGATTCTTAATTATTTAGACGTTTTTGTGCCTTACACTTTTTTTTTTAAATAATTTGGGGGGGGGGGGGGGGGCTTAGTGGTTAGCACGTTCGCCTCACACCTCCAGGGTTGGGGGTTCGATTCCCGCCTCCACCTTGTGTGTGTGGAGTTTGCATGTTCTCCTCGTGCCTCGGGGGTTTCCTCCGGGTGCTCCGGTTTCCTCCCCCGGTCCAAAGACATGCATGGTAGGTTGATTGGCATCTCTGGAAAAATGTCCCTAGTGTGAGATTGTGTGAGTGAATGAGAGTGTGTGTGTGTGTGCCCTGTGATGGGTTGGCACTCAGTCCAGGGTGTATCCTGCCTTGATGCCCGATGACACAGGCTCCCCGTGACCCGAGGTAGTTCAGATAAGCGGTAGAAAATGAATGAATGAATAATGATTAAAATGCAAAGTAATAAAGACTCGCTATAAATATCGATAAATATCTGTAAGCCCAATGATGAAATCCTAGCTGCGAATGGTGTAACTGAGATCTCAGTGAGTTTCACATGCTTCTTTAACCTCCTCTATTTTTTCAAGCTTTACATTTAAATCCAATGTAAGGTATTTTCTCGTAAAGTCATGTAATCGCTGAATAGTGCATGTTTTTAGGAAGTCTCAATGAGTGTTGTGAAGCTGCTTCTGAGTTTAAGTATACTGACCTTCAAAAGGTCACTGCGTACTGATATTTCATAGGAATACAACATTATAAATTCTAATTTATCTGGTTGCCATGCAAAGGTTATACTAACACCTCTGTTTGTGTGGGCCACCTCTGAGACCTCACTTTCCTTTCCTGTGATGGATTCTCCATCAGCGCTGTGTATTTTGCCTGTGATAAAGCGCCATCTAGAGTTGGACTGTGATTTCTTAAGATACCAAAAGCAAGCAATGCATCAGCATTTTGTTTTATTATCTAAATCCAGTCCTCTGTCTCCATTATCCTGCACGTCATCCATCCTGTTCTCCTTATCTAGCAAAACTCAGAAGGCCTTCCATCCATGAGCTGGACCAGGAGTGCTAGAGTAGAGAAAACATAAACTCCTGAACAGAACAGTGTAGTAAAGTATGTTTTAATACATTAGATCTTTTGAAGTTATGAACAAATACAACAAGAGTAGATTAGTTCAAACCTACATGACTAACAACCAGCCATATAGAATACAGAGCAATAGTTTATAAAAAGGTTTATGTAGATCAGATCCATCCGAAGAATCTTACGCATAAAATAAAAACAGTGAATCAGGTGTTGTAGAACGGCTAATTTTTAATGGGGAGGCTTTGGGGTTGTATTGTATGTAAACGTGTGTGTGTGAGTGTGTGAGACAGAGAGATTTGCACTTTTCCACCTTTACAAAACATTTCATCGAATACTTTATCTTTCATTTGATCTGAAAAGCAGGCCCTGTGATGGGTTGGCACTCCGTCCAGGGTGTATCCTGCCTTGATGCCCGATGACGCCTGAGATAGGCACAGGCTCCCCGTGACCTGAGGTAGTTCGGATAAGCGGTAGAAGATGAATGAATGAATGAATGAATGAATGAATGAATGAATGAAAAGCAGGCCAAAGGTTTGAGAATGCAATCTGAGGAGTAATTTGAAGCATCCTGTGCTGTGTCATTTCATCTGAGGGAAGTGTAGCACTATGAATAAACATTTGTCCATTAGGTGACTCCTGCTGGTTCCGTTCATGCTTCAAAAGCCTCCGGAAATTGTTTCCTGCTCTCAAATAAAATAAGTATACAAATGTATACAAATGATCATGCACTTTATCTCAGAATAGCCGCATGAGGCCAATAACGTAATTTCAATGTATCTGCAAAAAAAGCAGAGGATGTAGCAGAGTAGAGCTACTACTACTAATAATAATAAAAAAAGCTAGAACAACTTTAAGCCCTGGCCAAATATAAGTTAAACTTGGTGTGAGATCTGAATTTACATTGCTGTACACTATCAGGAACAATGGGTACTAAACCTTCTTCTTGTTACTTGGGTCGTATTCTCAAGCAGTCACCATTTATACCGGTATTATTATATATCTTTTAACTGTAAAGATGCATATAGGGAATTATGGTACAAAAATCATTTCACAGGTACACTACGGTATAGCAACATTTCCTGGTGAAAATGACATACATGTATTTAGGTAAAAAAAAAACAACAACACAGCAACAAGAAAGAAAGCTGTACAGCTTAAGATGCACCCTTCATACTGCAAATTATGCTCAACTACACTTAAGTTCTGACGCTGGTACGTAATGGCTGCAATATGTCATTAAATGTGTTCATGTCTTGAGTAACCACCTCCATAGTCACGCCTGGTTCTATTACAGGGCTGGAAACATGAGTCAGCCAGCACATTAGGCGTTGAGCAGAAATATAATACAGCATATGTCACTTACAGTAATACTCTGATGTGTTAAAATTGCATAACTGTCAATACTAAAGTGTCTGCACTTCCAACAGGTCACAGCTCTGTCTTTTCTTAAAGCAATTTCATTTGAATGATCATTTAAATCAGGAATGACATTTGTGGCAGTGTAAGCAGGCACAACACTAATTTGTTTTCATGGATCTGACTCAGTAACGGATAGAAAATTTGCAGTACAATGTATTTGCATAGAAATCTGCAACAATCACACAAACACTAGCTGCTCTATATGAGAAATATTCAAATGCCTTGCGCTAAGGTCAGAACTGAAGTTCAGCTTGACATTAGCTGTGTAGATTGTGTGTTTTTTCTGGTTTAGCCATTAATATTATAATTAACAATCTGAATATTATTGTCTTGACTAAAATCCTCACAGAGAACAGGGATAAGTTGAACTTATATAAGGCTGTATATAATACAATAAATTACCTTTTTGTATAGATCAAATATCTTCATTTCTTACTTCATTGCTACACTATAGATTTTTGTACTTACAGGTTTCTGGACATGCAATAAACATTTCTTATCAAAAGCAGCACTAAAAAACAAGATTCAAGTCATATCAAATACTGTAAATGTCTTCACATCTTCACAGAACTACGGTCTAGTGCTTTTTGTGACTTTTTTTTGCATTGAACCCAGAAGACAAGGCCTTCTTCTTAAGTAAACAAAGAGTTTTCCCAACTGAAGGCATACAAGTAAACGCAAGTGCAGCGCAACAGCAGTTTCTCTTTTTCAAACAGAGGGCGACATAACAAACTGTCAGTAATTGAGCTGCTCTTGATTTATTTCCCTTTATCGCACAAGGAATGTGTTGTCACATAGTGACTTTAAATGGGCTGCTGATTGGTATTACGGTATGCCACAATGTGCTAAGAAAATTGTGTTTTCCACAGTGATACGTCCAGTGGTTTTGGATTCTAAATGTTTATCTGGAGTATACTGACAATGATTGTGGTGATTCAAACCCTCTGAGGTGGTAAGAATGTGATAGAAAGCTTGTGAATGAGCGATATTGGGTCACATGGTTTGCGCAGACAACTGATGCTGTGATCTGGGCTCCTGATCCTGAGCACACTCCTTGGACTCCATAGCAAAAACCTCTACTTAACCAGTCAAATATTCTTTGACTGAAGACACTTCATACCATCAAAGCCAAAAATGAGAATTTCAGATATGGTTGAGAGTCTCATATATGGTCCTGTAAATGAAATATTTCTTCTACAGGGGAGCCAACAAAATACCCAAGTATTAGATTGGTCCAATTGCATTAGTCAAGGTGGATTGTGTCGATTGGAAACGCAGACCAGGGCCAGAGACCCGTGGTCAAACAGCTTGTATGGTAAAGACCCTTTAGATGTCCAGACATCGGTTTTAGGGTCATAACACTCGAAGCAGTCAGAATCCTCAATGACGTCGTGGTTGTTGAGGAAGCGTCCTCCTGTCACGTAAAGCTTGTTGTTAATCACAGTCGCTGAGTGATGCATCCTCCTTTCCCTCATGTTCTCACATTTAACAAACTTGTTGGCTTTGGTGTCGTAAGCGATCATCCTTCTTGTGTACCCTTTAATGGACAAAACAGTAAATTAAATAAAAATGTACGCTTGTTTATAATTTCTGAGTATTTATTTTTATAATAACAATACAATTTTATACCAAGCTCACCTCCAATGATATAAATCTTGTCTTCTATGACAGCGGCGGGTGCACAGACATTTTTTACTGTCCTTGTCTCCATTCTCAACCACTGGTTACGTGAAATGTGATAAACCTTTTAAAAATAAAGTGAAGTATTTGACTTGTTAAGAGAAATCAGACTGTGATTTAGAGTGTATATATATATAAGTAAAATCTACCTTGTAACCCAATTACCTGTATCAATCTAACCGGATTCTGCATGGAATCCTCCCCTCCAAATACATAGATTCTCTGATCATTGGCAGCCACTGCAGGATGGAGCGCTGCCGTGGGCATTGGGGCCATAGGTTCCCACCGGTTGAACATGCTGTTGTAGCGCTCTATTGTGTTAGAAATCTGTTTATCTGCCCCTATGCCTCCAAGAACAAAGATAAAGTGCAGGTAAGACACACTTTGATGGGCATAACGCGGTTCAAGCATAGGTTCTGCTGTCCTCCACTGGTTGGTTTTAAGTGAGAGGGTGTAGACCGTGGCACTGACTGTGCTGTCTCCTGATGCCATGCTGAGGCTGAGACCTCCAACGACATACAGAATACTGTGTATGCAGACATAAGCAGCCTTGTACAACCGCAAGGGCAACTTGGCCAGCCACTGCCAGCGCTGAGTACGCTCATCATAGAGCAGCGCCTCGCGAGATGTCTGCTCATTGTTCTTACGACCCCCTACAACAACTAAAGTCTCCTGGCAGGTGTAACGTCTAGGTGTGGTCCAGAGAGGCTTTAGCTCACGCGTGCATTTGGCACTAACAGAAAACATCAGCCTCCTCACTGACTCAATGATCTCTGTGCAAAGGGTGGAGGACTGAACGAGAGGATCGTTGGCTATAAATTGGAAGAGGTATGTTGGATGGATGTACCGCAAGCGCACCTTCTTAAAGAGATCGTGGATAGCACCTCGACGAGAAAAAGGATCATGGTGGATCCAGGCCAAGAGTGTTTCGAACACCTGTTCTTCCTCAGCGCAAAGCCGGTCATCCTCCAGATAGCACATGAGTTCAGGCAGTGAGAGCTCGCAAAAGTCCTCTGAGGCAGCCACGTCTGAGAAACAGCGCACAGCCATTTCCTTTGCCCTCTCTCTCAAGCTGTCACAGTGCAGGATCTCTGAGAGGCGAATCATGCTCAGGCAATTGTCCGGGTTCAGCTGCTCCTGCAAAAAGGCTGAGCAAGCCTCAAAAAGCCTTGTGTACTGCAGCATGGATGCAGCTTGCATCAGAGGCAGCACTATTTCCATGCTTATATTAATGATTCCAGTGTAAATGTAGTCTACAATACCACTCAAAATCTCAGAGCTGATGCCTTTCAAGTCCACCCTAGTCTGGCTGCTCTCACGGAAGTTGCTGCAAAACATGGCACGGAAGTAAGGACTGCTAGAGACCAGAACGTTCTTGTGGCATGGGATCTCCAGATCTTCAGTGCAGAGGAGCATGTCAGTGAAGATCTTCTCATGCCTGAGGCAGTTTAGCTGGCACAACATTTGGGCTGGGAGTTCCTGGTCTTTGAATGGAAGGTGCTCAATGGATGAATAGGCCATTCTGTGTGAGAGGCAGAGTGAGAAATTACATTTACTATGTTTACTTATTTGGCAGATACTTTTATTTAAAGTGACTTACAATCAGGTCTTACTAAATGACACAAAAGCGACAATTTTCATGATCTTTTGACCTCATAGCCTTCTGTTTATTCGCCCTTTACTCCCTGATACGATTTAGCATAGTACTTGTACAACCAATGAACTAGTATTTTTCTTGCCTGGGCCTGTTGCTTGTTATGTATTATTTCCTCCTCTAAATCGTCAACCTTCACGTAATGCTTTTAGGCCAGTGTTTCCTTACAAAACTGATTTTAACAAGGCGGATATGTCACATTCCAGCTGTGTACAAGCCCTCACTGGATTTGCCCTTGACAGTCTCACTGTTTGAACGAGGGCATTTAGTGAAGCTATTATTGGCATGGAGTCGTCCATTTGCCCCAGAGACAGCTACCGATTTTAATTCCCCCCATATCACAAAGGCCAGGCTGGCTGTTATTTTAAGGGGTTAATCATTATTGGGTATTATTAACTACCATTACTAAGAGTGTGACGACAGAGAATGACCAGCGAAATTCCCCAGGCTTGTCGTAGAAAAAAAAAAGTTTAAAGAATAATAACAATTATCCTTTAAACACAGAAGGCATTCTTTTAATTCTTTTAAACAGAAAGGTAGTATTTTCTGGTTTAAAAATGTTGGAATATAAAATTGTATTAAGTAACAAAATGATAAGTGTTGATTAACACATGTAGTGTTTAGTTAACACCTGCAGTGCTCAAATAAGTCTGTAAACAAACACTGTGAGAATTAAATTAACACCAGGGATTTTGCGCTTCCTGAGAAAACCCCTCAGATCCCATCCACAAATTATGGTGGGGTATAAATGTATCGTGTAATATACTATAATGCAAGTAATTCAAGTAATGTCTCTGACAGATTCAGTAGATACAACAAAAAACTGAGATGTTCTTTAAGGGAATCAGTTTCTAGTCAATTTGCCTGTTTCAAAAATAATAACAAATTGAAGTCACCTTGTAATTATGGCCTTATATTATATTATATAGGCCTACTATATATGAATGAACTTGAACTACAGTAGAAGTATTGATAGAAATAAATCAAAATGATCTGAATAATGCTTGTTGTAAATAACTTACAGTATAATAGAACTATAAGTAGTTTACTATTAGTAAAATTGAAGACAATCTGCTGTTAGATTAACATTATCTCTAGCATCAGCCTAATAAATCCATTTCTGATGTGCTCTTACCTTGTCTGTCCAAAAGGATCTGCTCAAAATCAGTCGTGGTTCTGCTTCATTCGCACCCTATGTATAACAGTTCTCTCATAGGTAACTCTTAGCAAATGAAGATAATAACAGACGGACATGGACATAGAGAAAGCTTCAGTGAGTGATCATGTTAAGAGCTTGAGGTTGCTGCGTACATTCCAGGTTCCCAGAATAGTTTTGGAGACTAGATTTGTCCGTGCCTTTGAACCTCTCCTTGTTTGTTCCCACACTGGTTAGCCATACACCATGCTTACTATGTTTACTATTAGGAGGACCGAGGGCTTAGTTTAGACTGGGGACAGTCAGCAAGGTTCAGAGGTTTGTTACGCCCCTCGGTGGTCTTGTGTAACCCAGGAAGCTGGTAAATATAGAGATGTGCTGATGGCTGGGCTGAGCTGGGGGAACAGCTGGGTCTGGTTACCTTGGTTTGACTTGGAGAGGGGAGGTGAGGAGGACCACAACGTTTTGCCGTTCACCTGCCACTCATCATTCTAGGTACAGGCATAAAAATTTATGTTGAACTTTAATGTGTGGCTTCGTGTAGAATTTTTATTTAGAGAAATGCTTGTATAAACCTAAAGAAAATGCATTCAAAGTTATCTCTCATGCACCTGTACTCTCTGAATCTGCTTCCCAACCCCAGGGTCCAACAGCCTACTGAAGGATGAAATGATTTCAGAGCAAACAAGATTACTTGGGAAATGATTAAATAGAAACTAACTGATTATTTCACTTTCTGAGGTAGCAAAAGCAACACTTAAAGTTTTCGTGCCATTTAGCCCATGAAAAATTAAATATGATTTAAAAAAATATATATTTTTAACATTGTATGTAAGCATATCTGTGTTTGACCATTAATCTATATCATGCACCAATAATTTATTTCTACCAATAAGTTTATTGTTAAAGACTACATTTAGTCCTTAAATGAGTAATGAGTTAAATGTAAAGATTTTTTTTTAAATTAGCAACTACACCAAATGTGATTAACATCCCTGCTAATGGATGAATGAAGACATCGAGGAGATTCTAATGCCTTTAATTTAAATTAATTTGGTATTCAAACAAACTGAAATTTTAGTTTCATTTCAGTTTATAAATTGTGTACTAGAGTCATACCGTCAATGTGATCTGTTAGTCACTAGCATGATATCATTGAAAGTTAAGGAAAACTAATGAGTTTTATTACTCTTTTTCCTATGATCTTTATTAAATTTGTATGATACAATCTCCAGTGAATCATGTGACTTGAGGAATATTCGAAATATTTAATACGGGGGAATGAGTTCAGGTAAAATGAAGAGCACGTTTCATGCGTGAATTGTTACGTGAATTCACACATTAATGCAAAAATGATAACAAAAACAAAGTTTAATGATAATATTTCAAGAATTGTAGTTATTGTGGACTGGCACAAAAATGGTGTAGATTTCTTTTTATTAATGTTTCCATTTATTTGTCTCGAACCTGAACATCGTAGGTTGTTTTGAAATACTCTTTACCTAAGTTTAAAATATCTTTGTGTTGGACAAAAATTGCAGATCAGTCATGAAATTATCCATCATACACTAATACTGTGATGTCAATTAATGTGATGTCAATTAATTATGAGCAGCAGATGGGACTTTGGGATGTTACTCCTATCAACAGTTGCACAGAAGGGCATGACATAAGTAATTGTCAGTTGATTTTCCTGCACAGGGAAAGCCAAACATATATGCATGAAGACGGATTGAATAACATTAGGCTAGAAGTGTGTGTAAGATAATCCTCTGCAGGACTGCACTTCCCCTGTACGCCCACACAGACTGCACTGGCTAGGCTTACATAAAGGAGAAATTCACCCTGATTGACTTGCATATTAATCTTTATAATTAAAAGGTTTAACATTCTTTTGACATAATATATGACATTATGTTCATATTCACATGCATTGCTGTACCATATTCAATTACTATATGTATATTTAGTATATACATATAGTATACTATATGTATACTATATGTATATTTTTTATTTCTTATCCATCTTATGCTTTCTTTTTATTCCTTTACTTTTTTTTGTTCTCTACCTTAGTGTAAATTTGCTATTTTTATATTTTTATATCGAGGAGAGTTGTACATTTGCTAAGTTGTCTGCTTTTTTGTCTGATATTGGTGTCAGTGGGAATTTTTCTACATTTGACTAG
>NC_083462.1:10751361-10801361 GCF_030014155.1 Tachysurus vachellii | reverse complement strand
ATCCATTCAACCATCCATCCATCCATCCATCCATTCAACCATACATTCATTAATTTATCCATCTATTCATCCAACCATTCATTCATCCAACCATCCATTCAACCATCCATCCATTTATCCATACATTCATCCATTTATCCATTCATCCATTCATTCATCAATTCATTCATTGCTTTGTTCATTGATTATGATGGATATAAACCCTGGGAACACTGGGTGTAAAGTGGGAATACATCCTGGATAGTCAAACCCAGTGCACCTAAATGCAATTTGGAGTCAACAATCCACCATATTTTTGGGATGTAATGATGAAGCTGGAGAATCTGGAAGAAGCTCACAGCAGGAGCAAAGACAACATACAGAACTCCACACAGACAGGAACTTGAGCTTAGGATTGAATCCAGGAACAAACTTGCACTGCACTACCTACTCATACTGTTGATGAGCTTATATGTATGTATGTATGTATGTATGTATGTATGTATTTATTTATTTATTTTCCCCAATTTGCAGAGTCTTGGAAACTCACAGAGGGAGTATGACAAGCAGGTATTGCTGTACAGCATACGAAACCAGCTACGGTTTCGCAATAACCTGGGTAAGAGCGCTTCAGAGTGCATCACTATAGCATGTTAGGTAGATTTTGCTGACTGAAATACAGAGTAAGCGCAGTATGATGACGAATGTTGTTTAAATAAACTGTCATTTGAAAACATGCCATTTATTTTCCCATGACAGTCAGGCACGTGAAGAAGGATGAAAGGAACTACTACGAGGAGCTGCTGAAGTACAGCCGTGAGCACCTGATGCTATACCCGTACCATCTGTCTGACATCATGGTCAAAGGTCTGCGAGTCACTCCCTTCTCCTACTACATCAGCATTATGGAGGTGCAGTGTGCTTTCAGCTCTTATTTCAATGATCAGTTTTTTTTTAATTGTTTCTATATTTACATGGACTTGTATGGCAAATACTGGCAGTGATAAGGGATGTGGTAGCTTAGTGGTTAAGGTGTGGAACTACTGATCGGAAAATTGTGAGTTTGAACACCAGGTCCACCAAGCTGCAACTGCTGGGCCCCTGAGCAAGGCCCTTAACCCTCAATTTCTCAGTTGTATAAAATGCAAGTCGATAAATCTAAAGATGTAATGATGATAAAGCTGCTTGCCAAATGCCTTAAATGTAATCAAAATCTCAAGATTAACCTACACATCACTGAGATGTGTGAAGATTTCCATAAGGATGCGCTTACGTAACATTTATGGAATGAGTCTCCAGTGTCAGTGCTTTGTGGCAGTCTAGCAGGAAAGTCTGCGGTTTACTTTAATCTTATTAACTCATATATAGAGAGAGAGAGAGAATAAAGAGATACTGATGAGTGAACTGTTTATGTGCTAGAGCATAAATTAACTTGTTTCGTGAATGTTCCGCAGCATTACACGTGAATATTAACAGTAGAAAGCACAATGATGCTCATTAATACATAACAGACTGTAATACTCGACTACTGCTGTAATCATAAATACTGCCCTGTGCTCATTCCAGGGCATCTCTCTGACACACTTAGTCCTGTATACTGTATCTTATCTGGGTTTTGAATGTGAATTCTTCTCATGGACTTTGTCCTTGCCGTTCTCGCCGATGTTTTACTCGTAAGGGTCTCAAATGTTCATCCGTATTCGAGATCTTTGCTCTTTTTGCTCATTGTTTTATGCTATGATTCAATTAATGAGTGTTTTTGTGTAGATTAGCTGCATAAGGTTATAGATATCCATAAGAGCAATAAAAATCTTCAGGATGGTCAGAGTAACGCTCTATTGGTCAGGGACACATCACACCACTCTGCTGGTATTATTTTGCTTTAACAGAGCACTTTGTCATGGTTTATTCTTTACTTACTGTATGTACATAAAATATAATGGATTCATTTTGTAAGAAGATTGGTTATGGTTCCTTTTTCAATTTGCTCCTAAACCAGGAGAAGAAAGTGCTAGAAAAGGCTACAGCATAAACACAAAATGCCTCAGGGTTTAGAATATATATATTTTTTTTTGTATTATTCTATTTTATTCAGCAAGAGTTTTCTTGGACTCATGTTGTCATTCATTGGCATTCAGAGAAGCTGGAAATCCAGGAGATCCTGCCAGCAGTATTCAGCATCTGATTGCTGTCTCTTCACATTATGGTTGATATCATTTAGATGTCTTTGCAAAATCATTCTGAAGAAAGTGATACTGCACCCACACACTCCTGTGTGCTGAGATGATGATTAGTCAGTATACAGACATGGAACGATTGTCCTTCATAGTGACACCATAATTATTAAAGTTGTGTCTGAGGTACGGTCGGTGCAACACACTCTCTCTTATTTATTTATTTATTTATTTATTTATTTATTTATTTATTTGTTTGTTTGTTTATTTATTTTTTGTATAACACTTTATACAATATGCAATATGTCGCATGTTCACAAAGAAGCCAAGGTGTGCAGATGGCTGGAGAATTTTCCCTCTTGTTGATCTTATCTTCCTCTGCAGAGGGAGAAAGCTTTAGTAATACAGCAGCAGTGAGATATCACTTCAGCTATACCTCAGAAGTGAGCCCATGATCAGAAGAGGCATAGCTCTTTAGTAGTGAGGAATAAACAACAGAACTGTTATTTATAGATATTATAAAATTCAAATCAATTCAAGTTTATTTGTATAGCGCTTTTTACAATGGACATTGTCTCAAAGCAGCTTTGCAGAACATAAACATAGAGCAGAAGGTAAACATAGGGAGAAATATAAAGAATTAATATAATTAAAAATTCAAGATATATATAGTTCACAGTATGTGTGTGTGTGGATGTCTATAACCTTATGCAGCTAATCTACACAAAAACACTCATTAATTGAATCATAATATTAAACAATGAACAAAAAGAGCAAAGATCTCGAACACAGATGAACATCTGAGACCCTTACGAGTAAAACATCAGCATGAACGGCAAGGACAAAGTCCCTGAGAATAATTCACATTCAAAACCCAGATAAGATACAGTATACAGGACTAAGTGTGTCAGAGAGATGCCCTGGAATGAGCACAGGGCAGTATTTATGATTACAGCAGTAGTTTTCAGAAGACACAAATCTACAGTGTTAAATGTCTTTGTATCTTGTTCATTAGGTGTGTGTGATTGAATGCTTCTGATATTTATTGAGAGGTACAGGAGAAAGCTTGATGCTGTATGGATTTTTGCAATAGTAAGTCATCCTGCATGAATAGTTATGCTTCACTGAGTACGTTTAACTTAGAAAACATGCTGGATTTGGTTCGTAAATGTTTAGTGAAAAAACATCTCTGGTGGAAATACCATGAGAGACATTTGGGCCTACTGTGTTTAAAACAAAGGTGTTTGTGAAGTGTGGAATCTGTATAGGAATTTGTGGGCATTTGGGTACGTTGCTACGTCTTAAAAGGATGAGAACGTTTGACACACAGTACAGTAACAAAGTGATCTAATCTAGCAGCTAAACTTCATAAGTCAGTGTTTTAAACCCAAAGTTTTGTCTGATTTGATTGCCGAAGCAGTCAAAAAAACACTGAATACTGCCTTCAGATCATTTGACAGATGTGTGATGAACAAAAATGTGGTCGGTTTGGGGATGGGCAAACAATGGTCTAATTTAATTCATTGCTTTTACATAAAAGTTGTTTAGTTTCGGTAAGTTTTAATATGCATATTTTGTATACAATTAAATGGGCAAAAATATGTGCAAATCTGAACATCACACTTATATATGGTTGCCAGAAAGGTTAGAAGCACACACACACACACACACACTTGTATAAAATATCATTGTATGCTGTAGCTTTCAATTTTCCTTCACTGGAACTAAGAAGGGGGGCACGGTGGCTTAGTGGTTAGCATGTTCGTCTCACACCTCCAGGGTTGGGGGTTCGATTCTCCCGGTGACGATTTTCCTCCGGGTACTCCGGTTTCCTCCCCCGGTCCAAAGACATGCATGGTAGGTTGATTGGCATCTCTGGAAAATTGTCCGTAGTGTGTGATTGCGTGAGTGAATGAGAGTGTGTGTGTGTGCCCTGTGATGGGTTGGAACTCCGTCCAAGGGGTTGTATCCTGCCTTGATGCCCGATGACTCCTGAGATGACAGGCTCCCCGTGACCCGAGGTAGTTCGGATAAGCGGTAGAAGATGAGTGAGTGAGAGAGTGAGTGGAACTAAGAAGTCCAAGCCTTTTCAGAATGTGAGCTCCCTGAAGACATGTCGCTGCCAAAGCTGGAGTGAAAAAACTCCATTAAAGTCCATTAATTAATTGACTACATGTGAGAATATTATGTAATGTTCAGAAAGCAAATATGGATGTGATGGTGAGGTGTCTATAAACTCACGTAAGTAACACTGGCGTGTTTATAAAATCTTGTCTCATCCACATTAATTAAACTAGAGTAACATTATTGGTGAAAGCAGACAAATCATAAATTCATTAGCGATCCCACAGAGAATGTAAAATCTCTAAAGTGCTTTCCAATCCCATAGACTAAAACATGATGTAATAAAGTGTGGCAGATTGCTAGTCCAGTACAGTGCATTAATACAGAAACTGTATTCATACTTCAAATCAAATCAAATTTTATTTGTCACATACACATACATACAGGGTACGACATGCAGTGAAATGCTTTTTGCAACTGTCCGGTATATAGGCATAAAAAAAGGGAATGCAATTTAGGATTAAAAAAAAAAAAACAAAAGGAGATAGATAAATAAAAAAGTATAAACCATATAAAAACTATATAAAAAAAAAACTATGAAAATATGAAATATGAAAATATAAGTGGAGAAATAATGTATATACATATGCATAAATATACATATACATAAATGTGTATGGTTTTTTAAAGATTATCCAGGTGCAGTATGGTGTGTAAATAGTGTATATAGTGTATAAAGTGGCACTGTGCTGTGCAAGTCCAGAGTTAAAGTGACAGTGACAGTCCAGAGTGTCAAAAGTGTCAGTACTGATACTATAATACTATACTATATACTGATACTATAATACTGATTCACTGTGTAAGGGACAGTTTGAACGTGTCACAGCACAACATGTTTACATTCTTGTCAAATTTAAGGAATTCATTGGCCAACGTTTGGCTATGACCTGTGATGTTCTCTCCTCATATTTGACATAAAATCTATTTTTTTTGTATCTTTTTTTTTTATTTTATTTTGACCTGTTTACCATGAGCTGACTGTGTGTTGCGTTAGCTGGAGAGTTTTACACGACACAGATTTGTCAGTGTTTTTGTATGAAGGCAGCTTCTGTAACGTCTAGTAAAGGCTGATGGATGTTGTGCATCCGGTGGAAGGATTTGCAGCGAGTACCATGCGCTAATAACATGGAAAATATAAGTAGCATGTAAAAGGTTTTGCTTTTGCATTGTGTCAGTCAATCGCGAAAAGGATAAGGTTTGTTGAGCACAAGTTCAAGAACCAAAGCTAATAAATTGACCATTTCTGATTGGTATAAATACAGAGAGCATTAGTATTTCATATGTTATTGTACAGAGTGTACTCAATGTTTTTAGTTAGCACACCAAACAAATGGTTTTGCAATCCTTGGAACATGGTGAGAGCAGATCATTTTCTGATAGAAAGGTCAGAAGAGAGAATCGTTCTGCAGAAGTCCAGCCAAATCGATAAGTAACACTTTTCAATACAGCAAACAGTGTAGCAGACCGGCATAAGATAAAGTAATAGATCTACGTTGGCTGAGCTCAGGAGGGATAATGTTTATTAAAGTTGTCAGTGAAATCACACGCTGAATTCACACTCACAAACAGATCTATTTCTCCCACACATCGCCGTCTAAAGTCGCTGAAAATCTGTCACTGCTTATGGTTGCCTTGGGCTGGCCATCAAATTTGAGTAAACAGCATTTATATATCGTGATCCTTACTGGGGCTTCCAGGCGATCCAGGTTATATTATAATACCTGAAGTGAAATGTTGTAATCGGAAACTGAGACTAGCCTGTACGGTTATCATAGGTATGAATTTTTTATGCAGTTCCACACCCAATATAATTCCAGTACGCTTCCAAAACAAATCAGTGACTGAACACTGTGCTGTGTTTCAGTAGATTAGCTACGGTATAGACTTAACCGGGGCGACGTCGGAGATAGACTATCAACTCAAGAGATGATCACTAGAAGTTGGCCTCATGGAAAAAACAATCATCATGAGCCTCATGAGCTCGAACAAATGTCTTGAGCTTCAGGGAATATTAGAAAATCAAAATTCAAAGTATTTACAATAACAACATTGGATGTATCCTACCTGGAAATATGTTAAACCAAGTATGTTATATATCATTATGACATAATGAAAATCAACGGTGGTAAATTGTTGGGAAGTAGTAGTTCAGTGGATAAGATGTTGGACTGCTGATTGGACTGTGACGAGTTTGAATCCCAGGATCAACAGGCTGTCACTGATGGGCCCTTGAGTAAGGCCCTTAAACCTCAACTGCTCGGTTGTATGATTAAGATAAATACATAAGTTTCTCTGGATAGGTTCCTCTGCCAGCGACGTGAATGTGAATATTATAGGACTAATTATTAGTACAGACATGAAACATTTTATCCCTTTAAATAAATTTTGATTCAGTTTTATAAATGTCTGAGAAATTGAATCTGTACAGTGAAAGCAGCAAAATCTCAAAGCAATATAATCTCAATGCCAGTCACCTTAAAAATCTTTGAGTAGACATCTTGAAAAAGAATGAATATATTAAAAACAACAAACAAAATCAACCTTCCACAGAGAGGGGAAAATAATTTAAATAAATAGATAAATAGGAATGAAAAATGCAACCAAATATTGCAGAAGCAACATACAACATACCGTAGCTGTTCTCAAAGCTATTGACAAGTGCCTTCAATTCAGTAAAGTAAAAGAGAACAGTAAGTTTAATTTTGGACCTGATGGTTCAGTGGTTAAGGCTTTGGGTTACTGATCAGAAGGTTGGGGGTTCAAGCCCACAAGCTGCTGAGACATCAACGTTGGGTCCTTGAGCAAGGCCCTTAACCTCACCTGCTCCAGGGGTGCCGTACTATGGCTGACCCTGCACTCTGACCCCAGGCTCATAATAACCTGGGATATGCGAAAACCTAAAGCATTTCACTGCATGTTGTATGTGTGTATGTGATTTAAATATTTTATTTATTTTTTTTATTCTTGTGAGTTTTTCCACTGTTATAATGTTGTTGTTGTTGATTTAAACATTAGGTAGTAGATGCAGTTATAACAGTGTAATAATGACTCCTATTGCTTTAGTTACGATAACGATGATGAAATTGTCTTGCTTGTTCAATCATATGAAATCATACAGACTTATTGTCACATAAGAACCTGTGCCTTTTTCTAGGTTGCGTCACCGAGTGATGGGTTTAGACATTTGGTGCCAATCATTGTGTCAGAGCACGATTAGCGCTCACCATAACACACATTCATTTTATCCAGCATATTATTTTTTAGGTTCAGGTTTGCTGAATGAAATGAAGGAGAAGGTCATATTTGTTCTTCAGGCCTTATAAGAATAGGTTCTTTTTCAGTGACACTCGAGACTTGACACTCAAGAATCAACTGGGATTTTAGTATTTAAAGTTTCTGACAGTGTTCACTCTCATTTCCAGGACATTATGAACAGCGAGAAGAGCTACGACTCTCTGCCCAACTTCACTGCTGCTGACTGTAAGTTCTCTCCCTGTTTTGCCTTTGCCAATTCCCTGTGAGCCTCTGAAGTTGATTAACTATTATGACCGACCTTCTCATGCTCAGTCACATGGCCACAAGCCAAAAAAATGTCTGCCAGTTTGCATGCAGTTAGATGTATCAGTAACTAAAAAGCCAAGCTTTGTAATATATCTACGGAAGTCCTAAGAGGCCATGCATTATTATATTTTTTTCCTTCTTGATTTGTCGTCATAACAACTTCATTTTCTTGTGATCACTTCATGTACCCTATTTTTAACATGTAGTGGATTAGTAAAATGTTAAGCCTTTATTCTCATAAATACTGTCAATAGGTTTGTCGCACATTTATAAAAAAATGATTGTTTTGTATTAATTTATTGTTCTGTGATGTTAGAGCGTGCGGACGTTCGCTTTCCTCTTTCAGCACGATTAACGATACTGTAACTATCTGAAAGCCGCCCCTACAATGTAGGTGTGGATAGTTTAACTGTGCATTCAGAAACAGTGGCTGGATTAACCTTAGCAGGGTCACCATGTTGTGTTTGACGATAAAGTTGAAGACATCACAGCCTCCTTCTTAAGTGTCGGACACTTATCTGGAAGTTGTCAATCTCATGAGAGCCTGATCAAAGTAAAGGCGCATTACGCAAATTAAGTCCGATTCCGGACTCTTAGGACTTCCGAATATATCCTAGCAGCGAATACATTTTTTAAAATAGCTACATTATCATGCACAATAAATTATATATGAAAAGGGATGGGCAATATGATTGTCAAATATGTTTTTATGTTAAACAGTATGTTTCATGATATGTAGGATTGGTAGGAGACTTCTAACACTTCTAACACTTTTATTTAATATTTGTAAATAGAAATACAAAAAAATGAACTAATCTTATCAGTAAATGTTAGAAAATGTTTTTTTTACACAGTAACAGCGTTATATAAGAAAAGTGGATTGTGGTGATGTGTAATACATCATGATGTACATTGTATTATTGTGTTGGCAAAGTACAGTGGAAATATATTTAAAAAAAATGTCTGATCACGTTTGTGATCTAGAAACCACCAACATCGACGTGAAAAACAAGTAGAAATGATTTAGGGGTAAAAAATATAGAAAGCTCTGTGTGTGTGTGTGTGTGTCAGGATGAGTCATTTTAAGTTGCTCAGATCTGAAACTCCACCAGAATGGCTCAAAGAGCAGCTGTAAAAACAATACAGATAAAAGGAGTATCAGTATCAGTTGCATGTCATTGAAGTAAACAATGGCAATGCCATTAATCGTAGTGCAAGTACCCCCCTAGCTATCCGTCTCAATCACAGAACTACCACCTGGGGAGGCTGAAGGCTAACATGTCCTTCCCTATCACGTAAAGCCTAGTTCTCATGCTGCATCACAACAGTAACACAGTCAGTAGAAAATACTGTCTGCCCTCTTCCACATACATGAGCTTAAAGATGCCCCTGATTGGCTATGATTGACAGGTGAGAGACAGAGAGAAAGGGTATCTGTCCTCCTAGCCAGAGATCACAGCTAATTTCGCTTGATGGATCCTGGCTGCAGATGGCTGCGGCATTATCGTGATTTAAGCTCACAAGCTCTCAGTGATCATGTGAATACTTTTCTGTTGCATCCCCGAAAGGTGCAGGTAAATTGAGCTACTGAGTCATGAACCTTGCAAGTGAGTCATGCAGGGTTCTTAAGTTTGTGATATTTCTTTCCCCATTTTTTATCAAAACAGCTTTTTTTTATTTTAAATGTCTTTGTCATTTTTGATGTAACTTTTGATGTTAAACATTGTGACTGACAATTTTACAGTTTTTATCTAAATACCATAATGGGACGAGGGAAAACTAAGAAATTTGTTTTATGGTTTATATATTTAGACTGCAGTAATTGATTTGTCCTGATCAGGTTCATGGTGGATGTGTAGTGTATCCTGGGAACCATGGATGGGACGTACACACTCCCATGCACACTCCCATGCACACTCCCATACACACTCCCATACACACTCCCATGCACACTCCCATGCACACTCCCATGCACACTCCCATGCACACGCCCATGCACACTCCCATGCACACGCCCATGCACACGCCCATACACACGCCCATACATACTCTCATAAACTCTCATTTACACTCTCATACACTCCCATTTGCACTCTCGTACACTCCCATTTGCACTCTCGTACACTCCCATTTGCACTCTTGTACACTCCCATTTGCACTCTTGTACACTCCCATTTGCACTCTTGTACACTCCCATTTACACTCTGGTACACTCCCATTTGCACTCTGGTACACTCCCATTTGCACTCTCGTACACTCCCATTTGCACTCTGGTACACTCCCATTTGCACTCTCGTACACTCCCATTTGCACTCTGGTACACTCCCATTTGCACTCTGGTACACTTCCATTTACACTCCTATTCACACTCTCATTCACTCTATTTCAGACTCCTATTCACAATTTCATAAACTCCCATTCACACTCCTATTCACACTCTCATTCACACTCTCATTCACTCTATTTCAGACTCCTATTCACAATTTCATAAACTCGCATTCACACTCCTATTCACACTCTCATACACTCTATTTCACACTCTCACACACACTCATTGACACACTCACTGACAATTAGAGGCACTTGAGAGTCAAGTCCCCAGGGATTGAACACAGGATGGTGGAGCTGTGAGGCAGCACTGCTATAAAATATTCATGCATATTAGTTATTTATATCAAATTAAAAGCCCTGAACTGTGAGATGTTTCTAGCTCAGTAAACAGCAGGGAATCTGTTGAATGACAATGTCAGCATGCATGCTAGTGATTTAGACATTCAAGCGGCCTTTGTTGGTTTTAGCCCTTATGCATGACCTTGCTGTAGGAGCTTCATTAAACAAACTTTTGTATTTTTTGTACTAATATTCGATGGGTTGAGGGACAGAAAAGGAAAGGAAGAAAACAGCTACAACGTTGGTGAAGTGGTATAATATTGAATAAAGTATGTGTGTTAAATATTGTAGTGAAGAACCTAGTATTTGTGGTTTAATTGCCAAGACACAAAGATCATGTGTAGAGGTGTGTGTGTGTATTCACTGTTTATATAACTCTGAATTCATACAGGGTGTTAAAAAAGGCTCTGGTTATTGAGGTGACTCTGTGTTTTTCAGGTCTGAGGCTTCTCGGCATTGGGCGAAACCAATACATCGATCTGATGAACCAGTGCAGGTCATCCAAAGTAAGGAAGGAAAAAAAGAATCTTTGATGCACTTCAATCTGTCACGGTGCTTTCATGTTTCGGCAGCTATGTTAATGAAGTGTGTGCAAAGCTCTCGTAGGATTTTCAGCATGAAAATCGTCAGATGGTCTTTAAATCTGGCTGTGTTAAAAGAACTCAGAGGAGAGCACTGTAGCACTCCTCAGAGAGTCATGCCTTGTAGATGTAATGAAATTCACGTGCTCTTGCCTAAGCAAGCATCTGTCCCTGACCAGAAATTTTTTCGGAGAAAATCAGCAAGGGATCTTCTGCCAGCCAAACCAGTGGAGATCTCAGTGGAGCCATGGTGGGTAGCGCAAACCGGCTACATCACCGAAGATGACATAAGGGTAAGTAATCAGAAAACAATCTTTTGAGCACTAGATTAAATGTTGCATAGTTTAAAAAAAATACCTGACACCTGCTGTAGAATAATAATGCTGAAATTATTTAAAATTAGTCACGTACTTGGACACAATGGCTAACATTGGAATTTTATTTTTACTGTGACACAAACGTGAACGAAAAAAGAGACATTTGTTGCATGGTTGCAAGAACCACCTTTTATTGCACTTGTATAGCTGCATGTCTTATGGGATGTGTGTCTATCAGGTTTGCGCCTCTGGCCCTGTATATTTGCCCATTCTTCTTGGCAGAATTGCTTAAGCTCTGTCAGATTAGATGGATGCTGTTGGTAAGCACTAGTCTTCCAAGTTTCGCCACAGAATCTCAATCATATTCAGGACTGGTCTTTCAGGAGCTTGATTACAAGAACCTGAAATATAAGACTGAAAGTATGTCTAGGGTCATTTTCCTGCAAGAAGGTGAACATTCTGCCGAGTATCAAGGCTCTTGGAGAGAGAGAGAGAGAGAGAGGGGGAGAGAGAGAGAGAGAGACTCCATCCATCTTTTCAGTTTTTCAGTACATGCTGATAAAATACATCCCCACCACATGGTACTACCAACACTGTGATGTGCTGTGCATTTTTGGTTCTTTGTGAACATGAGATATCGTACGGCTTGCTTGCTTGCTTATTTATTTATTTATTTATTTATTTACTTACTTACTTGCTTGCTTTTCTATGCTTTATTTATTTATTTTGTGTATTATTTATTTATTTGTTTATTTATTTTATGATTTATTTATTTATTTGTTTATTTATTTTCCCCAAAACTTCCACTTTTTTGGTAAAACCCAACTTGGTGGAGTGCTCTGTCTATGGCTGTCCTGTGAACAGTTTCTTTCATTTAGATTTCTCCAGCCACTTTATAATTATCCTTGGCCTCTTAGTTGCATATCTGACTAATCGTTTACCTTTGCTGGATGACCTTCTCTAGAAACAGTTGCACTTAGTCTTTTCATTTAAAATTTTTTTTTAAAGCAAACCCTGATTGGTACGTGACCAGAGCTTTGTGGTAAACACACCAAACTCGTTTTATCTACAGCTTTATTTTTGCATTTTATTAACCATCCTTTTAACCAGTATCATCATCAGCTATCATGCTGTCAGCTGGAGATGATCTTTTTTTGACTATTTTCAACTCAGCATTGACACTGAGGTGTTTAATAAGCTGAGAATTTCTGTTCCGCTGGTTACACTCCTACCAGCACCACACAACACCGCATCAATGTCAATGCTGTGCTGAAAATGATCCTGTTTTGGTCTCTAGTGGCTGATACGGATCGTGTCTACCTAAAAAAATTCCGATATGGAGGTTTATCTGATAAAACACAGTAGGTGTATAAATATTATTGTATATACAAAGTCACTACACATTTGTTTCTTTGCACCATAATGCATATTACATTAAGTGTATTCAATTTTTAATTATCCCACTTGAGCAATAGAGATATTCTAAAATGTTTTGAAATTTTCTGCCCGAGCTTGAAAGTATTTACACTTTAAAAACTCATATTTATTGGGTTTTATTTTTTGTCTATATGGAAACAAATCCTGTCCCCCGAGCTCTCAAAACAGTCCTTTATAGTTGCTCATCAGTCGTGGTATTATTCTGAGTGTCACTGTGTCGGATGATTACAGATTTGTTCTACAGCGGAGAAGAGGGCCATTGATAAGATGATTGATTCCGGACCCCAGCTGGCTGGATCTATGGAGTACAATGTGGTTCTCAGTGAGTGTCATATCCGAGAGGCTCGCAGTCAGTCAGATTCCGACAGGAATTCAGCTAAATAAAAAACAGTTAAAAATAATGAGACGTGTTATGATGGAGTGCAGTAGATTGAGCTGTTCATCATGCAGCCTGAATAAATGCTAATAGAAAAAGCAAAGAGAAGTGTTGAGAGTACGTATGAATAGTTTAAGTGCAATCCATACTCTGGATAATTCCCGTGGAAGCTGCGTGAATGACAATTTAGGTATTCAGTTGGTTTGTACTACATGTGATGGTATACTGTGACATCAAATTTCATGCTTGTTTTTTACTCCTCCCCTTCAGGTCTGTATAACAGGGGCTTTATTTACCTTGATGTACCCATATCTGATGACAGCTGTATATCAGGTATGTACGTTAGTTAACAGTTCAAAGAATAGCTTGTTCCTGAACTGTAGAAAAGTTAGGGAGATCTATTTGGAGTCCATGAAAGCAATGATTTGGGTATTTTGCTATAGGATGGCATAAGCTTAAGTGCTGTGACATAAGCAGCAGATCCAGAAGCAGTAACTCAGAGGCCCTCACACTCCCCAGATCGTACCTAGGACCCATCTAGCTAGTGGATTTGAAGTGGCTTTAACCAAATTGATACAAAATGGGATATTAAAAATGAAAAAAATGTTCCTCTTTCCTTCGCTAATGTGCTCCTGGACTATACATGAGTCATAGACACATCCATGTGTAGGTTTAAAAGTTTTTACTTCATCCTTGCCTGGAACCATTTTAGTGACTGTTAGCAACTGTACTAGTGGCTGAGTGGACCATTAGTCCGTAGCGGAAAATGAGTAATCTCACCTCCATTTGGAACGATTCCAGAGAAAACATTTGTGCTGATGCTTTTGGTTTTGGTCTTTTCACAGTGCCACCTCTGGAGGGGTTCGTCATGAACAGGGTCCAGGGCGATTACTTCGAGACTCTGTTGTACAAAATCTTTGTATCCATTGATGAGCAGACCAACGTGTCCGAGGTACATATATACACAAATATATATAAATATAGATATTTATATATTAATAGATCTTGTTGGTTGTGACTTGTTTTATTTCCTTTGTCTATCGTATGTTTTTCAACTCACTTTTTCTTGTTTATATCGTCAGCTGGCGAATGTGCTGCAGATTGACTTGGGCCTGGTGAAGGTATGTGTTTCAATCTCAGCTTTCATACTATGTTAGACACACAGTTAAGCCATTCTTAGCGACCGACAAAAGACACATTCTACATGCACTATTGCTGCACAATTATATTTTCTGAACATTTTTGCACTTTTAACTTATGCAGAATAAATAAATCTCATTTGATGATGTTAGGAAATGAAACAAAATGTTTTTGTAGACATTACAACCTAATCATCTGACATAATGTTTAGCATGGTTGTTTTTTTTTGGTACATCGTAATTGTAGCCTGATTCTTTTTCGTCATTAAAGAGCTCGTTCAAAAACTTGAACTTTACAAGTGAATTTATTTTTACTCAAGGCTGTTAATATACATTTTGACTCTATCTTGATATTTTCTTTGGATGATCAAACTGTAACCGTTCGTTCCCTTCGGTCATCTAATCCAATTAGTTTGAATTCATTTATTCAGATCCGTTGATGACAATGCATATGAATAAATGTCACAGTGTAAATTAGTTCCAGAAGTAACCCACATGCTTTCTGAATACTTCAGAGCCTACTTTAAAACTGGGATTACGGACACATTAGGTGCAGTCTACACATGTAAACCGTATGCAAATGAAACCGCAGGATTTCTCTTATTCACAGTATCCCATTGCGCGAGCACAAACGGAGAAAACGGTCTGCAGCCGAATTGCTGCCTGACCCACTTTTCTCTGCAGCATTTTACATGTTTGAGGAGGCAGTGCAATTTTATCTCTGTGTGAATGTTCTTGACTTTCCCCTTTTTTTTCTGGCATCATTTCAGGGAGGTGGTTTTCTGATTGCTATGATGTATAAAGCAAATTTCATGAATAGCAGTCACTTAAATGCCCGAATGTGCTTTGCATTGATGTATCTTGCTTACACTGAGAGGATAGAAAGATGTTGATGTTATCACACGAGTTGTTTGTGTTCTCAGTATTACAAGCATTTACACCAGTATTCTCTGGAATTATTGTAAAGTCTCGGTTATCTCTTTCGGACGGTTATTGCTGTTTTGAGAAAATGCATTCTTAGCTGTGTGTCTTGATTGCAGAATGCTGTGTCCATGTACTGCCGACTTGGTTTTGCCATCAAGAAAGGTCAGGTGATCAGCCCTGACCAGCTGCACACGTCATGGAAAAGCGCTCCCTCTGTCAACAGACTAAAGTATGGCAACTGATTGTGTTTCTGCATGACTTACATTTACATTTTGTAAGCTAGGGCTGAGCACAATTTGAACTTCGTGTGTGAAATGTGTGTCTGTGTATGTTAGGGGCACTATGGACCCTCAGAAGATGCTGCTGTCCTGGGAGGGGAGCAGTCCGGTAATGGAGGCTGGTTCCTCTGCTACAGACACAGACACCACCAGTTTGGAGGACCAAGGTAAGAGGGGGCTATTCATGGACTAAAACTATGTGGGAAAACATCCACATCCACAGCACACACTCAATTACACAAACAGTACCAAGAACTCATAGAAATTTTTTTTTAATGACCCGAGAGTACATGAAACAAGGTCATGTTAGCCGATATACATGCCATTAGGTAAATTCAATCATATTGTATTTGGTATTTTTTAAATAAAGTGTACTGTTGAATTTAATTTTAGGAAAAGTGTTTTATTATTTTAATACCCTAGCAATTTGCCAACCCTAGCAAGTTTTAATTTTTTAGTAAATGTCCCATTGTGTTTTCTAACTATTTATAGTTGCGTTTTAATGTTATGGAATATGAGCCAAGTTAGTTCCAGTTATCACTCACATTATAGCAGCTATAGTTCCAGTTATCACTCACGTTAGAGCAGCTATAGTTCCAGTTATCACTCACGTTAGAGCAGCTATAGTACCAGTTATCACTCACATTAGAGCAGCTATAGTACCAGTTATCACTCACGTTAGAGCAGCTATAGTTTCAGTTATCACTCAGGTTATAGCAGCTATAGCTCCAGTTATCACTCACGTTATAGCAGCTATATTTACAGTTATCACTCACGTTATAGCAGCTATAGTTCCAGTTATCACTCACGTTATAGCAGCTATATTTACAGTTATCACTCACGTTATAGCAGCTATAGTTCCAGTTATCACTCACGTTTTAGCAGCTATAGTTCCAGTTATCACTCACGTTATAGCAGCTATAGTTCCAGTTATCACTCACGTTTTAGCAGCTATAGTTCCAGTTATCACTCACGTTAAAGCAGCTATAGTTCCAGTTATCACTCACGTTATATAGCCGCTATAGTTCCAGTTATCACTCACGTTAAAGCAGCTATAGTTCCAGTTATCACTCACGTTATATAGCCGCTATAGTTCCAGTTATCACTCACGTTATAGCAGCTATATTTACAGTTCTCACTCACGTTATAGCAGCTACAGTTCCAGTTATCACTCACGTTATAGCCGCTATAGTTCCAGTTATCACTCACGTTATAGCAGCTATAGCTCCAGTTATCACTCAGGTTATAGCAGCTATATTTACAGTTCTCACTCACGTTATAGCAGCTATAGTTCCAGTTATCACTCACGTTATAGCAGCTATAGTTCCAGTTATCACTCACGTTATAGCAGCTATAGTTCCAGTTATCACTCACGTTTTAGCAGCTATAGTTCCAGCTATCACTCACGTTATAGCAGCTATATTTACAGTTCTCACTCACGTTATAGCAGCTATAGTTCCAGTTATCACTCACGTTATAGCAGCTATAGTTCCAGTTATCACTCACGTTATAGCAGCTATAGTTCCAGTTAGCTAATTCCCTCATCAGTCTCTTTTTCCCTCTCTCTATTATAAAATGCAGCTTGTGGTGTTAACAAGAAGCCAGAATAAAACTCCAGTCCTTTCCAATGTCTGAAATCTGTAAAGTTTAATACTTAAATTCTAAAACTTTCTCTTATTTTTAACCAATCGTACCGGTTGTTAATATAGAAACAATTAACAAGGAGAGAATTAATATCAGAGACTCCTTAAATGATTCAACACCATCTGACCAATCAGAATTGAGCATTCCAGGGTCCTGTGGTATAATTTCAAATAGTGAATGGATTATTTTTCATATCCTGACTGGCGTGTGAGGTATAAATAAGTTGTTTATTCTGACTTCATAAGTCACGGGTTTTTTTATTTTTGTTGCTTTTTCAGATGCAGCGAGCACGAGTAGTTTAAATATTCCTGCGGCCCCTACAAAGAGAATCGCCTTCCTGTTCGATTCCACTCTCACAGCCTTCCTCATGATGGGCAACCTTTCCCCTGTGAGTTTATCTTAACATTTCTACCTAACAGCTATCAATTTACCTGAATTACATTTACTCATGTGGATCTTGATACAGTGAGTATTTTCACCTCACTTCAATTTTTTATTCATATCTTGGGAAACATTGTGGGCAAATACTTTGAGTTTTGCTGTTTTGAATGTCTGCATGTAGCATATTTGGATGTTGAGTCAAGAAAAAATAAATAGTGAATAAAAAATTCAAAACACAGAATGAGTAACATTCATTAATGCTCATGTAGCTGTAACTGTTATAAAATGATTCAATTCTCTGTTTTAAAAATTCAAAACAGAGAATATTAAGAAAGGCCTTAAGGATTATTCAATGCTGCTTAACTCATATGCTTGGTTAATTTTGTTAAATGTATTTGGTTAGTGGCGGTGGTGGCTCAACTGGTTAAGGCTCTGGGTTGTAGATTAGAGGATCTGCCAGGCTGCCACTGTTGGGCCCTTGATCAAGGCCCTTATGCCTCTTCTCCAGGGGTTCTGTATCATGGTTGACCCTGAACTCTGACCCCAACCGCTAAAGTTAGGATATGTGAAGAAAGAATTTCACTGTGCTGTACATGTGACAAAATAAAGGTTTCAGTTCTTCAATCTCCTTGTACTTAGTTCAATAATAGCATGTTTGACATAAAGAAACCTTAGAGACTAAGGTTTCGGCAGTTGAAGATCGGAAAAACATCATCTGGTCTTTTTTCAACCTTCATCTGTCCAGTTTGGGTGAGTGTGCCCTCTGTAGACTCAGATCCCTGGTCTTGGGTGACAGAAGTGGAAATTGATGTGGTCTTATGCTGTTGTATCTCATCTACTTCATGGTGTAACATGCTGTGTGGGATGTGTCTGAGATGCTTTTCTGTAGCTTTCTTGTCAGCTCAAAACCGTCTGACTGAAGCAAACAAGGCATTTCCAGCTGCAGAGCTATGGTCAAAGGATCTTTTCTGAAATCAGCTCATCTGGCATCAACAACTATAAAATGAACCTGTGTCTACATTATTTTTGCCAAAAAAAAATGACTGATTGTATAACATTACATGACTGGGCAGGTGTCCAGATGTTCCTTATAAAACGTTTGGTGAGTGTTTATTGTATACGAAAGCTACATTTCCTGTATTTCTGTTTTTTTGTGTGTGTCTCAGAATTTAAAGAGCCATGCAGTGACCATGTTTGAGGTGGGGAAGCTATCGGATGAGACGCTGGACAGTTTTTTGATGGAACTAGAGAAGGTGAAGACTCATTACCATGCACCATTGGAACCGAATGTCTTAACGAGAGACTCAGTCTCATCCTGCGAATCAGTTGAGAAGAGGGGCCTCAGGCCAGAAAGCCTGCTGACTTATTATACAGAGCGCACTCTCCTATTTCTCTTTGGCTCCTCCTTATCACTTATTAAATCGTAAACCCGATTTCTGCTTCACTTGTATGCACAGTATGCACAAACACACACACACTCACCTATGTGAACCTATTCTAATTCCCAAGTCTGTGAATTCCTGATAATAAGAGTTTATAATATTTTGTGTGTGTGTTTGTGTGTTAAGGTTGAGAGCACTGCCGAAGGAGAAGCTCAGAGGTATTTTGATCATGCACTTACCCTCAGGAACACAATACTCTTTCTGCGCTACAACAAAGAGCTCACTCCGGATCAGGGCCCTGACATACCAAATATAGGTGATCCATCAGAGTTTTATTTTTATTATTATGTAAATTATTTCCAGATTAAATGTATAATTCATTAGAAGGAATAACAGAGACTCGGTTGATAATACACATACAGCTGTGTTTATACAATGTTCCAGACTTACCTGGGCATTCGAGTTCATTATATGTGTGTGTGTGGTGTTGGTGTGTGTGTGTGTGTGTGGTGTGTGTGTGTGGTGTGTGTGTGTGGTGTGTGTGTGTGTGGTGTGTGTGTGTGTGGTGTGTGTGTGTGTGGTGTGTGTGTGTGTGTGGTGTGTGTGTGGTGTGTGTGTGTGTGTGGTGTGTGTGTGTGGTGTGTGTGTGTGTGTGTGTGTGGTGTGTGGTGTGTGTGTGTGCACTCTTGTCTTTTTTCCCCTCAGGCCTGCCTCTGGACCTCCTCCGATGTGAGAGTCTGCTGGGATTGGATCCTGCCACCTGCAGCCGGGTGCTCAACAAAAACTACAAGCTGCTGGTTTCCATGGCGCCGCTAAGCAACGAAATCCGGCCAATCAGCAGCTGTACACCTCAGGTAGCCCCGCCTCCTTTGGAAACTGCATTGAGATTAGACATTAGATTCATGCTACTGTGTGCTTCTATTTGTAAATATGAAACAAAAATCATTTTAGCCCGTTCGATGACCTAAATCTACAGTATTATTTAGACATCTACTGACTGTCAGTAGGATTCCCAAGCGGAAGAATGAGTTTTGTATGTTGTTTTCTATTAACGCTGTTTATTTCCAATTATTGAGAATGGAGTCAGTGGGAAATCTGAACGGAACTGAATCTAAAGTTTAATTGAAAATCCGCTGCAGACTGAAGAGTTTTTTCTGACTTACATAACGTCTAAGATGCCGATCCTGCCACAGCTTTTTCTACGCCCACGCCACATGATCAAGTGTGTGTTGATTAGCCGGTGGGCTGGACCACGTGTGTTGGCACCATTTTAATGACACATTTTCTAGAAACGTGCTGGATAGTTGTCTGCGTTGCTGCAACTGTGCAATATTATATGCATGAAAAATAATACGTAGTGTTAGACATACATGCTAAGGAAAAATAATCAGTTGTAGCTGATATTTAAATTGCAATTGTAATATTCTTTGTGGAAGTGTGCATAATGTATTAATGATCCATTACTCACTTTTATCTGGTGACCGTTCCTCTGTTCCACTGCACTGTCATTGTTCTCTGTTTAACACTTTATTTTTCGTATTCATGTATTTTATATAAAGGCTGCTGGTGTGATTAATGTTTATAATACGTGATGGATGCTGTTTTGTCCTCCAGCACATTGGGCCAGCAATCCCTGAGGTCAGCTCCATTTGGTTTAAGCTGTATTTGTACCATGTGACCGGCCAGGGCCCTCCTTCTCTCCTGCTGTCCAAGGGTTCAAGATTACGGAAACTACCAGACATCTTCCAGGTAAGTAATACACATGTAATTAATCAGTGATGTTACCTCCTTGTCACTTTTATCACAGAGAGATTTTTCAATAATAGCACATCCTTATCCTCTTATATCAAAGCAATCTGTCAACAGATCATTTTTTATATCCATTTGTTGTTACAATAAACATCCATGAAGCAAGTTATTTCTTGTTATTTCTGCAGATATTAAGGGTAAAATGCAGCTTGTCAATTTACCAGTAAACTGAAAAACCCATGTCCTTTGTCCTGTGGATTTGTTAAAAGCTTAAATAAACAGCATTACCTCACCACTGACACTGCAGACTCCTTCCATAAAGAGTAAACAAACATCTCCTTAACCACATATTTAATTAAACATTAGTCTTTCTTAATAATAATAATTCTTTAATAATCTTCATAACACATTATAAAATCTGTTTATTGTGATTCTTCGATTATGTAACCTGTCTGCCATATAAGTAGTCTGAATGATCTGTTGCTATGGAAACACTAATATATTAAACACATTAAATCAGCGCCTCCTGACCAATCAGATTAGAGAATTTGAAAGTCATTTGTTGTAGCCTACCTATCTATCGATCTATCTATCCATCTATCTTTCTCTTTATTTAAAAATAGTGTCTTTCCTATTCCACAGTTATTCTATTTACTGTAACAGTCCTACCTAGTTTTAACATTATCGAAAGCACAACAAATCAGAATTTGTTATTACTAAACTTATTACTGTTATAAATTGTGTATTTTTGTTAGGCTTATGACCGGCTCCTCATCACTTCCTGGGGTCATGACCCTGGTGTGGTTCCATCTTCAAACGTCCTCACCATGTTGAATGATGCCTTGACTCACTCTGCTGTGCTCATACAGGTACAGAACCTAGAAGACGACCTAAAGACACTTCAGTGCAGCAGCAGTGCAGCACTTCCTCTGACATGCCATCTTTCTGTGTTTATACATACAGGGTCATGGCATGCATGGGCATGGGGAAACAGTTCATATCCCTTTCCCTTTTAATGAAGAGGACTTCAAAGGGGGTAAATACCACATCCACAAACACACCTTCATATATCTAACTTCTAAATGCTTTTAATTGTCTCTTCTTCCCCCCCTTTCCTAGAATTCTCCTATTCCAACATGTGTGCTCACAAGGCCCTGAAGGTCCTGCGTGAAAAAGTGGATCTGGAGCACCAGTGTGGCTACATTACAATGTTAAACTGTAACAACAGGAACCGCCGCAGGACAAGTGATGCAGATGCAGTTGGTGAGAATCAGCGCTGATCGTTAAACCGTTTGTTTTGTCCATATATGGATAGGCTAATTAGGAAAAGACCTTTAAGACAATCATTAGCCAATGCTATCACCAAGCGCACCAATTACATTAAAATAAGAAAAAAAAACATTTTAATAGGACAGCTTTTTATCTCTAACTCGGTTAGTTTTTTAATTGCTCTTTATGCTTGATTGAATCTGGCTTCAGTAAGAATTGCTGAGTACGTTGTGTGTTCTCTGTGGTAGGAGAACCCGAGTTCGGTACAGGGTTTGACGCCAATGGAAGCAGCGAGTCTTTTGAGCTGGTTACTGAGGAGAACAACGGGGACGGCAGTAAGAAGCAGGGAACAGAGGGTAGGTGTGGAATAAACACACCGGCTCACTACAAAGGTAAATATAAGAAGAATAACTGTTGAAAGGCCTGTTTCTTATTACGAAGGGTCTTCCAGTGAGGATGAGTGGGTTCCTCTGGAGCTGTGCTTTGGAATGCCGCTGTTCAGCTCGGAGCTAAACCGTAAAGTGTGTGAGGGGATTGTCTCACACAAACTCTGCAGCAAAGATAGGTAACTAAAACCTGCAGTGCAAACACACACAGAGAAAGAGAAAGCGTGAGAGAGAAAGCGTGAGAGAGAAAGCGTGAGAGAGAAAGCGTGAGAGAGAAAGCGTGAGTGAGAGCGAGTGAGAGAGAGCGAGTGAGAGCGAGTGAGAGCGAGTGAGAGCGAGCGAGAAAGAGAGCGAGTGAGCGAGCGAGAGCGAGAGAGAGAGAGCGAGAGAGAGCGAGAGAGAGCGAAAACAAGAGAGAGAGAAAGCGAGAGAGAGAGAAACTGTCAGATGATTAGATTGGGACATTTTCTGCTAAATGTAGTAGTGACAACAACCTGAATCTGACTAATCCCAATTCAGGGATTTCAGGATCTCATTTCATTTTCATTTTATTTGTTACTTATTGATTTGAAAAAGCAAAATATTAAACCAAGATTGAATGTATTTTTAATTTAAGATGGGAAATGATTTCTCACTGATTATCAGCATCATCTCTCTCACCCTCATCAGCTCACGACATTTAAACACGAGTCTCATCATCGTCTCTTCACTCCAACCATTTCTGCATGTTGGTGGGAAGATAATCACTGATTAATTCAGTCATTTCTGTTTGCGTAATTTCTTCTTGTTAATCGCTTTCTAGTAGGTGGTTTAAACACTTTGTCTGCTAGCATCTGAGAGACAAGTGTGGCAAACATCTCTTCTCTCTACACATGATGCTATGACGCAAATTGAGAAAAGATATCTAATTACGAACTAAATGTCTGTTTGATTAAAAATCATTGTCCATTTCACTATGGCACATAACAATCCAAAAACTTGATTAAATCGTGACATTAATTAAGTTTTATCCAACTTGGTTAGACTGACAGCTTTTAGCAGAGAGAAAGGCAGAGAGAAAGGAGAATAAATCGAAGCAATTCCACGTGATTTGGTAAAATGTATTTGTTTGTAGAAGCTTTAGTAGAAATGTCAGAAAAAGTTGATTCGGGTTTTCCCTGCTTATATACACATAATAATAAGCAATTCTCATAGTAAGTATTAAACTATTGGAATAAACATAAAGGATATTAATATGATCTACTTCCTCTTTCTCCAGTCTTCAGGAACTGTTACATTCCAGTCGAAAGCTGTCCTTGAAAGTTCTGAGTTTTGTCCAATCATTCCAAGTAAGTTTCACTTCATACAATACGTTGTAGAAATCTTGCAAACGTTTTCTAAATTAAACCACGTTGTGTAATTTTATTTGTCAACATTCAACATTTTAAAAATTCTCCATATCCCAGTACAGCTTGAGGCGTCGCATTATGTGCCTTTAATGTTATTTGAACATCGACTGGGAAAAGCCTCATTCTTCCGTTTAGTAAAAGAACATTATTGTTCCCTTTGAGATGATATTACTCCTCTAACATTCACTAGAGTACACGGTGTATAGTATGTTATTTGGGACGCAGCTGTTGTCTCTAAGTTCTAGTCATTCTAGATAAATAACCTTTGAAGATATGTAATGTTATATTACAGAATTATTTTTCCCTAGCAACTTGTTCCCTAGTTGTATTATTTCTTCTTTCTTTCTTTCTTTCTTACAGGACTGTAGCTATTCCGGTGACCCGGACAGTGGGGTGTCAGGGCCTCTTTGCCAGCCGCCGGCTGAGACTGGTGTCCCTCTTCCTGCCATAAACCTCCTCTTTAAGGACAGGCAGCTGAAAGAGTGGAGCGGGCGAGCCCCGCCTTCCCTCCACCTCTCCACCATACAAAGAGACCAATCCACATAAAACCACACCCCCCACCTCTCTCAAAACAAATAACAAACAAACAAACAAAAAACATCTACACAATAATCACCTTCACACCCAGTCCCACTCACTCCAACCAAGCTAGCAGTGTTAATATCTTGGCCCTGTTTGGTTTCAGCCGAACGTAACACTCTATGCTAATTTAGCGATCTGGACATGATCAGCTGTCACACGATGTTGAGTTTATTCTGTGTCCGAATATAAAACATTCTCATGTAAGTGTGATGTTGATTGGAAACGAATAGGACAAGCCCTGTGGTTGGATGAAGTCACCCAGGTCTTTTATAAGATGCCTATTTGTACTGTCATGTACATGTCGTGTGACCTGATGCATGATGTCATTGCACAAAATCTCAGAAGAAAAACATGGCTTGCGTAAGTGGCCATGAAAATGTTTAGTTTTTTTAATTGATGAGTTTTTACTTTTGCACAAACTCTGATTTTCCTTGACGTATTTTTTTTAATCGTTAATGCATGTTTGTTATTCGAGAGGTTTTAATCTTATCATAACTTTTTCACTGTCATCATTTCTTTTGGTAGCCTGAGCATAGGAGCAAAATATTCTTTTTTTTTTTTTTTTTTTTTTTTTTTTTTTTTTGGCTGTATCACCAAAGATTAATCTATTCTTTATTTTTTTTAATTGGTATTATTTCAGATGGCAGTTTTAGTGTTATTTTGCAGCATTATACAAAAATGACTCAGTTCCCAGTAAACTGAAAACAAATGCGTTCTTGTGTACTCAAGGATGTGAGACCTTCAGTTTAAGGAATTACTCATTTGAGCCCAGAGTCCAGCTCTTAAAAAAAAAAAAAAAAACTAGAAAGATCATTCTGTGTAATATTCCTAATAATCTCTTTGGTTATAATAATGTAGCATTGCTACTGTGTTAAATCATGTAGCCGGTCAGGCTTCGTTTCCTTTTTCGAGCTCTATAGTCATGGTTATTAACGATTGCCATGAGATCTTGGTGCAGCATGATGAGTGTTTAGAAACCATTGTGTGTATTGTGCATCGTTCTTGCACTGTTCACTCCCCCCCCCCCCCCCCCCCCCCATGTTCCCTTTCGCTAAAAACCTATTTGCATCCCACGGGAAAACCTGAACTCTGTCCATTTCTCTGTTCCTAACCCATCCCAGTGTACGAGAAGAACTTGTTAGTTTTCTAATGTCGATCTGCATTTTAGGAACTCTTTGTTGTAGGGTGTTTGATGGGACTGTGAATAATTTTCTTGTAATCATATGGGTCTAAAAGTGACATTCCCTCTCCTGCCACATCCCCCACCCCCAAAACTATATGGTATACCAACATGTACAAAATATATGATAAATATAAATAAATAAAAATGGCGCAGCAATGTTCCCCTTAAAACCCATTTAGACATGCAGTGCTTGTCTGGTGCTGTAATTGCTACTGAAACACAAATGCAGGGTGTCGGCAACGGGTCAGCAGATGATGACGCATAAAAATGCAACAGTCTGAGCAAAGGTGAGAGTAGGAAATGAGAACGGGACTGAATGTTTTTCTCTCTCTGTCTCATCATCTTGTGAATGAATATTTTCCTTCATTGCATTCAAATGTAATGTATATACATGTGTGGCACTTTTAAGGTGGTAAAATTTGGACCATTTCTGCTATATACAAGCCAGAAAACTAAAGAATGTCCTAAAATATGTTTTTCTTATTCAATGTGTCTCATGTAAAGTTATTATTAAAAGTATTATTAAAGTAGTATTAAAATCTGTGTACTACCGAAGATGAAAAGGAAGAAAATGACATTTTAGGATTCCATTCCATTCCATATCTGTCTGTCTGTGAGTGTGTGTGTGTGTGTGTGTGTGTGTGTGTGTGGCTGTCTGTCAGGCTGTCTGTGTGTGTGTCTGTGGCTGTCTGCCTGTCAGGCAGGCTGTCTGTGTATGTCTGGCTGTCTGTCAGGCTGTCTGTGTGTGTGTCTGTGGCTGTCTAACTGTCTGTCAGGCTGTCTGTGTGTGTGTGTGTGTCTGGCTGTCTGTCTGGCTGGCTGGCTGTCCATCACAGTGAAAATATTCTTCAACATATCCCAGTTTGTTAGGAATTTGGGGTGAAAGTGCAGTGTCAGTCATGATACAGCACCCTTGGAGAAGAAAGGGTTAAGGGTCTTGCTAAAGAGCATGAACGGTGGAAGAATTGTGGCCCATTTCAAGGTTTAACATAGAAACTTTGACAGCCAGTATCTGATTACAAACTGTTCTCTTCTTACAAAGTGTTCAGGATAACCCCCCACCCCCCAGTGTTCCCACTTTAGGTTTTAGAATCTCAGTCACCCTGACCAGAGACCAGCCGTGACCGAAGATGTACAAACGAATATATTTGTTTCCTTCAAAGACATCACTTTATGTATAGAAAAACCCAGTTTTGGGCGAGTTTTTCTTTGGATGTTTTCCAGAATTCAGGCTTGGTGATTCTGACAGGTTTTCCAGGTCGTTACACATTTATCAAACAGCATCTGACTAGACAAGTTATAAGTCATTCACATCTCGTCAGCCATTCTGTAAGTCCTTGATCATGATAGACTTATATCAAGAGCTGTGTGGAGAAACCTTAAACATTGTGCATCTGTGTTCCTGCAGACACACCGTCTGTATAAGCACATGGCCATCTCAGTATAGTAATTGTTCAGTGTAGCAGAAACAAGATACACTACGTATAATGCAGTATCATCTTCTCTTACACTTTAGTCTTTGTCTGGCTCGGTGTAAAAAAAATCAATACAGCAAGGTTGTTCTAGTTATATCTGTGTAGATAGTTGCAATATAATCTATAGTAAAAATAATCTTTAATCTTTGTCATGATGCCTAATTATTAAAGTACTACATATGTTTTTTTTTTTTTTTTTTTTTACTAAAAAATATCATCAGAGTGGTACGATATGCACCAGGGAATATCAGCTTAATAGAGTTGCTTAATTTTCAATAATAGTACAAGCAGCTGTAGTGTTTATTGCTTTTATACCGCAGTATTTCTTTTTTCATTATTTTTTCATTTTAATATTTAATGTCTTTTTCTTTCAACCATTTAGAGATACATTTTGAAATGTCCAGAGACAAGCACGTTCCTTTTATCACTGTTCTTGTAGACATCATCGTTCCTTCACTGTATCTCTCTTTTGCTCTCTTTCTAGAAATTAACAAGACGAAATTAGAAATGTTGAAATTTAGCCAAAAATCATGACAAGACCTGGAGATTTTCCTGTGGCACAAAACTTTACAAAGCTCTGACATTGGGGATTCCACAGAAATGCCTCCTTAGAGAAACCTTCCCAAGATCAGGAGCATACGATTATTTATTTATTTTTATCAGGAGCATACGTTTTAGTGTTAGACATCACTATATAGACAATAACATATTGAGCACGTTAAATCAACAGCTGACCAATCAGTGTCAAGAATTCAACAGCACTGTGGTATAAGTAATCTTAATAACCTCTTACACTGAATTATACTCATTATCGACCCAGACATGCTCGACTCAATATAGACACAAATTATAGTCAACTGCCTTATTATTAAACCTGAGCTTCTGTGAGCGCTTTCCCCTTTCATTATACTTAGTGAAGGGTGTGTGATTCGTGATTATAGTTCGACTGACCATTATTAAACGAATGAACCGTTGCCATAACAAATGTAACATTTTTATGGAAAAATCACACACTAGTCTTATTATATATAAGGTTAGCACAGATATTTTTCTTCCTTTTATTAAGAAAAAGTACGGTGCTAAACACATGGTGCAAAATACAAAAACGTTTAACCAATTTCTGATTAAAAATCATGTCAGACTTACATTATAGTCTGAGGTTAAGTGAACTCCGCTTTTAACAGTACAGAGAACAGAGAGAAATCACAGTGGCCTATTTAGAATCAAAAGTTAGTGGAGCATAAAACCGTAGGCTAAACACCCCCACAATGCCCTCACTGATGGGACTAACAGGATGGGGACACAATTTTAATTAAGTGGCTAAGCTTGCCAGAAGCAATTCTATCAAATAAGAGAACACATTTGAGCGTTAAAGTGAAACTTTGCACTGAAACACAGTAGAAATGTTGATATTGAAGTATTGCTTGTATTTGTTTATTTGTATAATGGTGGTAATGTGTTGGTTGGTGCTGCAGTTTCATTATTCCTATAAGAAGCTGCTGTGTACTATGTAACGTAGGATGCTGGAAAAAGCAGATTAGCTTTAAAAGCTTTACTTTGATTTCTTTGCCGTCGTTGTCATCTTGCTCCTTCTTTTGACACTCGTTTTGAGTCGACAGTGTTATATGTTGTTGACAACATTGACAGTGATTTGTGAAGCATTGGAAGTTGATCTGAAGCCGAACAGTGGGATAACTGGACTATATATTTCACGAGGTGATATTTATCGGGATAGTTTGATTTGGCTTAATTTAATATTTTGCTGGAAACATGGACTTCATCTCTGTTGTATGCGGTCAACAGGTATTTGGTTATTTCGTGCGACAAATAGTCCTCTGTCTCTTTAAGCGAAACTCTCTCTCTCTCTCTCTCTCTCTCTCTCTCTCTCTCTCTCTCTCTCTCTCTCACACACACACACACATACACATACACTCACACTTTCTCTCTCTCTCTCTCTCGCTCTCTCTCTCTCTCTCTCTCTCACATACATAGAGAGAGAGAGAGAGAGAGAGAGAGAGAGAGTGTGTGTGTGTGTGTGTGTGTGTGTGTGTGTGTGTGTGTGTGTGTGTGTGTGTGTGTATGACTGATACAGCCCACAATCTAGCACTGCTGCTGTGTTTATCATCCTGGAGCTAGAGGACAGAAACGTCCCTGTAACATTGCACTGGCTTGTTTAAGACAGAAGAGTTGTCCATTTCCGTGGAACTTTTTTTGTAGGACTAAATGCAGATTTTCGGTATAAAAATCAAACCGATCTCTAAACCATGATGACCGGATATCTAAAAGAATATGGGATATCTAAAAGATCTTGGGATAAAATTAACCCAAAAAGTTATTTATGGGGCGTTTGTATGCGCGTGTTTCGAATGAAATGTGGCTCGCGCATGTCGGTATTTGTGCGCGCGGTTAACAGGTGCAGCGCGCGCTCCTAGTGCTCACTTTCCCCGGTGTTACCGGACACCAGCTTTAGTGCTGATGGGCAACCACATCGATAAACTCGCGCATCTCAGTTACGCCGAAGTCCCGACCGCGGAGCCGAGCGGCACGGACGCCGAGGACGAAGGCGCGCGCATTGGCGTGTCCTACATCTTCTCCACGGACGACGACGACACGTCGGCGGACGACAGGACGGACGACAAGACGCCGCCACCGCATGAGCTCGAATGCGTTGTCTTTCACACTACCGCGTGCGTGTACGAGAGGCGCGCTCACGACTTGCGCGCGCACTCCGCCGAGACTCTGGTGACCAAGTTCGTGCCCGGGGACGTCGTGGAGTTCGTGGCCGCCGGCCAAAGTCCCCACTGGGCTGTCTACATCGGCGACTTCCAGGTAGTCCATCTGCACAGGGCAGAGGTGAAGTGCGGCTCTGTGATGGACGCAGGCCGCGGGAGACGCTGCCGGATCGTTAACCAGCTCTACAAGTACGAGCCGCTGAGCGCCGCCGCCGTGGTGAGAAACGCCACCGAGCACGTGGGCGTGAAGGAGCGCGAGCTGAGCTGGAGGAACTCGGAGTGCTTCGCCGCCTGGTGCAAGTTCGGCAGGAGGGAGTTTAAAGTGGGCGGAGAGCTGCGTATCGGAAAACAGCCGTACAAACTAAAGCTCCTGCTGGACGGTAAGCAGGTTCAAGAGCTCGAGTTCCAGAGTCTGGACGACGCGGTGATGGAGAGGAGACGCAGAGACAGGGTTCTGAATGAGCCGGAGGCACAGAGCTGAACACAGGACCACGATTGTGCACCTTGTATCGTATATCCATCAGGTTATAAACCGCATCACCTGTATGTCTTTTCCACATCCAGTCTTTGTTTCCACAGGTTCTCAGTCCTGCTGGAGGTAAATGATCAGCTGAGTAAATATACTGTATATCCATCCATCAATGCACATCATCTGTAATGTAAAGCACTCCAAAGAGCTGAGCTTGGTTTTTGTTGAAGACACCGGGGATGATTTCTAACACTTTTTGGACAACATTTACTTTTTAATACTTATTTTTTTTATTTCATAGTGGTGCTTCATGTGACTAACAGCCCAGATTCTGAACAGACGAGACACCTGTTTTAAATATGCTGTGGATAGAATAAATGCATACAGTACATTCCTGTCTATTCCTTGTTAAACACTCTGTTTTTCATTGTTGATTAAGTGAAAGTGTGTAAATACTCCCCTTTCTGACCTAACAGCCTTGTCCATAGTGTTTGGACTGATGTTCTGCATTAAGCTAAACCATTTACATGAGTACACATGATTGGGTACTTCATCAGATGATATGCTACAGAAGCAAAAATGTGTTGCTTTTTTTTTAACGTGTTCATCGGCTCTGCTTTATCTACTCGGTTTAGTCCACCACAGCACTTTGCTGGTCTTCCAGATGACTAACTACAGCCAAAGGCGCAATATGAGTTTTCTGGCCGTGAGGGACGGCATACGCTTTCTCACCGTGTCGATCGTAGAAGCACTAGACAATGTATGCAGGAGAAGGCAGATAGCATTTCCGTCAGACTGTGTTACACTTAAGCAGCGTGAAAAGACGCAGTCATTTGGCTATACAATTCTTAGAGGTTTTAGGGTTCCAGTTGGTGGAACTTCACAGGTGACCAAACTGGAGGACACACACCACACACTACAGACAATTCAGACATATCAATCAGCATACAACACACATCTTTAGCCCGTAGGAAAACTCAGAGGAAACCCCTAAAGCACTCTGAGAGCATTGGGTGGGGGTGGGTGTGTGTGGTGTAGCTCAGTGTTTAAGCTGTTGGACTACTGATCGGAAGGTCATGGGTTCGAACTCCAGCTCCACCAAGCTGCCGCTGATGGGCCCCTGAGCAAGACCCTTAACCCTCAATTGCTCAGTGGTATTTTTTGAAATAAAAATGTAAGTCACTCTGGATCAGGGTGTCTGCTAAATGCCCTAAATGTAAGGTAATGTAATGCATATAAAGCAGAAGGAATCTATTAATGTGGCAAAATGAAGTTTCTTCTCACATTTTCAATAACTAATTATGGATCATTCCTAACGATATGTTTTACCTGATAAAATATTTGTTAGCGTATCGCAGGAATCAGTTACAAAAACAGTACAAGTGTAAAAGTGAGCCTTTGGAACTAAGGTGTAAGTTTTATTGTGATACAATAATCATGTCCAGAACAAATGTCTCCTCTGTTTGTGAATTAAAGTTAAACAATATATTCCATATTCTTTAAGTCAATTAGCACATTTTGCAGACAAGCAAAAAAAACAACAAAAAAAACGTATAAATGTAAACAGATAAATTATTCAAACTCTATAAATTTTTGAACTGTAGGAATTAATTAACTTTGAATTCATCTCATACCTGAAGTCTTATTTCAATAGCATAGTTTTTAACATCTTCAAACCTCAGCTTATTCTTTGTCATTTTCAGGTATCAGCTTCAAGAAATCATGTTTCAATAAATTTAATTAGTGATTCAGTAATGATTCAGTGAATGTAAACAGAAAGGGTAATTGTTAGGAGGAGGAATGGAACCCTGAAATACAAGATGTGTCTCGGTTACACAATAAACCTTAAATAAAACATTTTTGCTGTGTAATATTTTACATATTGCTGTAAAGTGATTGATCAGAGCGGCTTTAAATCTGTTTTTTATTTTCAAAACAGACCATTTTATATTTACATACATTTTTCATATTCCATTGTTTTTACTTTCAGAAGGATTTTCTGTAAATAGTCCTGATTAGATTTCACAATTCAAAAATCTAATCAGTTCATCTGCTTGTTCAAATAATAATCCCATATGCATCCTACAAACGTTCAACCACTCGTTCTTGATAAATTTAATTTGTTCCCTGTCATATGAAATTGGATCTTGAACTGAAATTGAATTTTGTGATTAAAATAGAATGGAGTAAGTAAACTGTATGTCAACATCATTTTGATCTTTATGTTCCTTCAGCATGAAATTTCAGTTTTCAAGTTGGAGATATAATGAAATAATAATAATGCTCTATAACGAAATTCAATTCCAGAAGCTGTGATGCAAATTTGAAATAATTCAAATCTTGCATTTATTTCTTGTGAAATTGAATAAATGTACTGTCTAAGTTGATGGCAATCATTTGCGATATACAGTATGTGAACATATTCTCAGAACCTTGCCTCAATGACAAGAGAATATCACGGGCACAGCACCTCGTTGTTGTGATAGTCTATGCCTGAGACTAGGCTCTTTATGACCTTAAGAAACAGGGTGTTTTATTGTCCAAGTGTGACGACTCTAGATCTCAAAGCCTCTGTGGGTAAACATGGGTAAGCAGGGGCAGAACGACGTAATTACAGCTGCCACCGCCGGTGAGTAATAGCCATGCACATAGGCAACAAGGCACTCTTTGTGCGTCACTTTAGATCCGGCTCTAATGTCGCCGCAAAACAATTGCCCCCTAACGAGCGCTTCTTCAGCCAAGTGGCGAGCGTGACTGGTGATTGGTGGCAGATTTGTGCTTGTGCAGTGTGTGTAGATTATCAGAACATGCTGGTGATATTGCTCTCGGCCTGAGGGATGGTGCAGGTGGCTCTTTGTTTCCTCTCACAATTGCACTCGGTTATTACTTTGTTCTGCCCTGTTATGACAGAGCCTCAGTGTGGAAAAAGCGTTTCATTGTCTAATAAAATCAACTAGCATACAGATTGATGTATTGAATCTGAAGCGTTTCCTCTTGTTTGGTCTGTGTGTATTTGCACTGTCAGTTTCTCATTGTTGAAAAATGAGCTTTGTGGTTACACCAGTGCAGTCTGGAATCCCTGTCTAGGGCAGTGAGTCAGTGGAAGTGAGTCTCAGAGCACACTGGCTGTCACTTTCCTATTAGCACAGCTGCACGTTTCCTGTCACACCATGTCCGCTTAGCTCTGGAGAACTCAACCTGAGGCTTAGTGCACCACTATGGCATTTTTTTTTTGGTCCTTCAAGCACGTTATAGAGGTGAACATACAGTATATTTTTCAGATTTGACTATATGTGATCACACGGGTAAATTAAGTAAAGGTATGTTTCACTATGTTATGCTGAGCTGCAAGTGAATTCATGAACAATGTGATCGTGTAAAAATGAATGAAATAAATGTATTACGTGGAAGAAAAGCATGTGGTAATAAACAAATCGTGAAATATTAGACACGAATATAAAGAAATAACGTAGAAATTCTCATATATGGAAGTCACCTTCATTCAATTTAATTGAATGAATAAATTGTATGAGGTGGTGTAATGAAAATAAATGAATAATGTGGGGAAAATCACAAAGTAAAAAAATAAACAAATTATGAAAAAAATAACTTGAAAATACATTAATTATAACAAAAATCTATTTAAAAAAATGTGAAAATGTACAAAATAATGTCTTTTAATCCACATTTTTATTTTAATCCACAATTTTAATTTCACATTTATATGAATCATGTGAATATTGATTAGTGTGATTAGGTTCTTTTAGGGGTCAAGATCTCGGCTTATGACCCAGTCAGCTGAACAGCGGCGTCTTTAGGCAGCCGTTGACGGCACGGCGGGACCCAGGGGGCCGTTGGGGTGAGGCAGGTTCAGGGAGCGTCCTTATCTTCGGTCTCTTTGGGACTTCCGGTGTGGGAGGCAGAGAAATTGGATTTTTGTAATATTTAGCACTTGTCTTGACAGGAGGTGTGTCCTCAGTTTATTTGCCATCAACTGGGAAACGGCTTATACTGCACTTCTGATTATTAGAAAGCTGTTACTGTTCCATTTGAGATTATACAAACCTTCTAAAATTCATTTAGTGGACATTAGTGTACCTAGTGCCTAGTGTGTAGTATGTCACCAGTGTAGCTAAAATAACTATTTAACTAAAGCTATACTAGCAGGTAACACACAGCGCCTCTCAGGATGTGTCCTCTTAACTACATAAATTGAACCATGGGAATGATTTCTGTAGGACTGTTAAAACAATTAAGGAAAGTGAAAGTTATGAGATATGACCTTTGCTAAGAAGAAGAAGAGGAATAAATTACCAGTGGAGCAAACCAACAGTAAAAAATTGGTCTATAGAAGTTTGTCAAATGTTTTTTAACTGTAAATTAAATTTCCCAGACTCCCCAGATTTATTTAAGGAACATTATTAAAATGTGTATAATAATATTTTTCTATTTATTAGAGCTATGGAAATTATTATTCCAGAACTTTCCACCAACACATTAGTTCTAAGCTGACATTAATTAGAACCTACTTATTTTTGATTTCTTGAGGTTTGAAGTGATTACATTCAATTCAAGGGACCAGGTAAATAGGCTAATAACTATATACCTTTAATAACTCAATAATAAATATAAGAATGTGAATGGTGGCTTGTAATTTCCACTGCAGTAGCTAAATTAAAAAAAAGCACCCTCTGGTTATACTTCACAAATCCCACTTACTTTATATTACCTTCCTTTTGTTACACAGATCTCTGCCTCAGAACTGCCCCTCAGGCTGTCTCATGATTGGGATATAAGGACAGTGACTATTTTAATATGTTTAGGATAACATTATGATGTCCATTAAATATTTGATATATTGTACACTATATGGCCAAAGGTTTGTGCATTACTGATCATCACACCCATCTGTGGTTCTTCTCCAAACTGTTAGAACAAAGTTGGAATAATAAAATTGTATAAAATGTTTTTGTATGCTGTAACTCTACAAATTGAGTTCCATGAAGAGATGGTTTGGCAAGCTTGGTAAAGGAACTTAAGTATCCTACACAGAGGTCTGACTTGGACTCACCCTCAGTGATTAACTGGAACACCGACTGCACCCAGTCCTTCTCACCAAGCAGTGTCTGATCTCATTAATGCTCTTTTAGATGAACGGACACTAAACTCCACAGCTACGCTGTAACTCCTAGTGGAAATCCTTCACAGAAGAATGGAGGATATTCTAACAGAAAGTGGGGACTACATCTGGAATGCAGTTTTCATCATGGCAAGTGCATAATGGTTTGCTGTTCAGATGTCAACAAACCTTAGGTCATATAGTGTACATTTTATTATCAGCACATACCTGTAAGATTTAAATAAAAAATGTTCAGAAATAACCTGTTTTGCCAACTGTTGCCTGTGTTGAAGTATGATGGAAATTCTGTCCCACTCATCTCATTATTTTATACCAGTGTTTCCTGATCCAGTCCTCAGGGACCTAAAGACTGTCTCTGCTGCAGCTCCCAACACAGCTGAAGCAAACAAACAAGAACACTGAAAACCTGGTTCAGGTCAGGCCCAGACTTAATACTGTGTAAAAATGTAATCACTGAGGAGTTTGCTGATTTTTTTTTTTTTTTTATACTGCAGCTGAGTGTGTTAATCTGTGTTAACAATATACAAGCATTACTTTGGCTTTATCTAACAAATTACCTATTTAATTCTGTAAAAATTGTGATGAGAAAGTTGTAAAGTTGTAAATTAAATCTTAACTTAAAATAAATTACTTCTTACTTCCTGATCAGAATATACGGATAAATAAAGTTTATTAAAATTAAACATGAATAAATCTATGTTTTATATATGTCCTGAATATACATTTTTCCTTGAAAGATCATGAGTAGCCTACTTTAAAAATATCGTATTTTTTTTTTTGTATGTGCCAAATATTGCTTAAAAGAACCTTTTATTCAGGAATCTTCCATTAAAGTTTCGTAAGAAATCTATTTTAGCTCCAAGATATTCGCTCAACCCAGACACCTGAATCCACATGTTCAAGTCACATGTTCAACAGGAAGTTGCATCATCCAAATTTTCCTGAAAAACATTAGAACCAAGTAAGTTCTTTCATTCTTTTCTTTTCAATGATTCTGTGATATTGACCTAAGAGTTTACTTTGAATGAACGCTGATAACCAAAGTCTAGCTTGTTAACTTAAATATACACTAGTTAATCATTAGAGTGGAATCCTTTAGCATGGATGTTGTTTAACCGTGTTGGCTAATTGCTAATTCTTTGTTAAGTCAGAAACTCAACAGTGATTACAAGAAACCTGCTATTATAACAGCTATTATGAGAAATGTTTGATGCATGTTAATGAATGATACTGTTCTAAATATTTCTGCATGATCAAAAATACTGCAGTAAGATGACTGAAGAATCTGGAGAATAAAAGCGAGGATATCATCCAAGATATTAATTTATTATGAGCACAAAGACAGCCTGGGTACTATATATTCCAAACATAAATGGGAAATGGTCTATTTTTATACTGATGTACGTGTGTGAAGGACACACCTGACAAAATATAGATAATCCCCAAGGCTAACACAAGCGTAAAAAGGCTAAAAAATAAGAGCGAGAGCAACAGCAAGGGCCAAATCAGTGTGACTTAGTACAATATGTATGCAAAATTCACATTTAGTCCCCAAGTAAAGTTTTGAAATCATGGATTCACCAAAATATTATGGACTTCGCTAGCATTTCAGCATCATTATTAATAGCAGAGACTTTACTTTTTAAGAGGAAAGAAATAAACACTCATTAAAAGCTTTAATCTATCTTACTGTCATTAGAGAGTATAAGAGCTAGTCATTATTTTGGGTAGTTAATTGGTTTTCATTTGCATAACAGATCATAACACATTCTTTTCTGACATCTGGCTGCTGTCCTGCCTTAGTGCCTCTACAGGTGCCAGACCTCTTTTCCTGCTCCGGCCGTGTGGCTGTCATATGAAAAAATCCCATTTAATCTTTTTCCCCATTTTTCAATGGATATGACTGGATATGTATCTTTTAAGTTTAGCTTGAATCAGACATGATGTAGCCATTGTCATTTATTTTATAGTCTTTCAATCTACAATATTAAAGATGAATCCAATTGGCTCACAAAATGGCTTCAGTTTTCCTTTGAACACCCTGTACTTCATTCAAAAGAAGAATGCCTGCTTAAACTTCTTTATAATATGGAAAGCGTTCTTAATCTGTAACATGAAAGCTATTGTTGAGAAACACAGCAGCAACACTGGGCACAAAACGTAAGAGATATTTTTCCTAAAAGGTGTATATTTATACAGAATGTCTGAATATCACTGAACCATGTCTGAGCCATTAAAGACTACAAAAGTGCACTGGAGTGTGTAGATAAGCCACTAATCAAGATAAGCCACTAGCGTTGACATTTAAACTTTGTCGAACAGAATTGCTGATAGTGCTTAGAAAAGAAAAACAGAAGTCTCGGGTAAGGTTATGTGCTAGTAACTGGAAGATTGAGTTCAAATCAAGTCCTTTATCCTTTATACTTGGTTGCTTTACTTGTAAGTAGCTTTAGATAAAAAGTGCCTACCACATAGCTGGCTGAAATGTAAATGTACCGGTGACAACACATTTCCTGACCTCCTGCTTCATTTGCATTCTTCACATTTTCAGCAGCAATGCACTTGTACCAGCATATTTTGATCACTTTAAGCTTTAGTGCCTGCCAGGTCAGTCACAGCAATGAAAATTCCAGCTTTGAGAGGACTGATTACAATGCTGGGCAGAAGCAATAATAAATACAATGGAAATTCACTGCGTGGGGTGCCAGCAGGATGAAAGCCTTATTCTAACTTGATTAACTCAGGGGGAGGACTTGTAAACCAACTGTGACATGCAGGAATATACAAGTGCTGGACAATGCTAAGGTGACAACCGAAGTTAAGTTTGGGGGGTTTAAGTAGCAAGCAGTCGCCTACTAACATTTATGTAAACAACAGTGCTGGCTTGTGAGGTACCTACCAGAGTGAATTAGAGAGAAAATCATTTTTTCAGTGTCTCTCTACACTTCTCAGATATTATGCACTCCTGAAAAATAATGTAATTACCTCCACATAATTTTTGTCAATTAAAAAAAAAAAAATAAATAAAAAAAAAATATATATATATATATATATATATATATATATATATATATATATATATATATATATATATATATATATTTAGATTTTTGCAAGTGTGGCATGGAGGTGTAGAAGGCAGTGTTGCTGGCTCACATGAGCTCCATTCTTCATGAGCTCCATTCTTCATGAGCTCCATTCTTCATGAGCCTGTGTCTGTGGGATTCTTCTGGGCAGGTTTCCTGCTACCTCTCAAAAACATGCTGATCTAGCGAGAGATCTAGTGATAGAAGGCTAAAGAGTGCAAGCTAAACTAGCAATTGAAACCTAGTGAGAATAAGCTGAGATAGCAAGAGAAAGGTCACATAGTGTGAGAGAAGGAACCTAGTAAATAAAACCTATATAGTGAGAAAATATAACGAATTAAATATACGACCTAGACAGGAAAGCTTGAGATTAAAACGCACTTACTGTAGTTAGCAAAAGCTAACCTCACACAATATAACTAACCTAGCAAGAGAAGGCTAATATAGCAATTGAAAGGTAACCTAGTGAGAGAAAATTCACTTTTTAAGTTAATTTTCTCTCACTTGACCTAGTGAGGGAAAGCTAAGCAAACCTGAACCAGACTCGGTAAAGAATAAAATTTTTTTAATGCTACTGTAGCAGACTAACTTTTTAATACTTGCACTATTCATTTATTTAATGTTGTCTCTAATTTTTACTATTTAAGTTTTTGCTTATGTGATCACATTTAAGGGCTATTTTGAACCATACAGTATATAACACTTTTATGCAGAACTAAAGTGCTCCTTAACTATGTTGTCAACATCAAACTTCACGACATTGCTTTCATAGATACGTATTGGATTGCTGTAAGTCTTAAAATGCACCTGATGTACAGTATGTGCTACATTCAATCAAAACAGAGGAAGGGATGAGAGTTTTATTTAAAACTAACTGGGTAAGTGTTTTTGTATCCATGTGTGAATGTGTCCAAGCAGCACAGCAAGTGCAGTCATGCAGAGTGCAGACACATAAAAGAGCAGAGGAGAGCTTGAGCACAACGATAATCATGTGAGCAGAGAAGTGTGCACTCTGCATGATAATACTGTGAGAGATCATATTCATATATGCAAGCATGCATGGAGTTACAGCATGAATGCCAACAAATCTGTAATGTAGAACATCTATCTATCTATCTATCTATCTATCTATCTATCTATCTATCTATCTATCTATCTATCTATCTATCTATCTATCTATCATGAAAGATAAGCACTAATAGTGAGAGAAGGTACTGCTGTATGTATATTTTTTGGGTAAGTACTCCAGCATACACAATGTATACACAATCCAAGAGCCTGAGCCTTGTTTACTATTTGTGTAGAGTTTCACGTTATCACCATGTCAGCATGGGTTTTCATCAGCTTTCATCTCACCTCTCAAAAACATGCTAGTAGGATTGGCTAGTCTAAATTGCCCCTAGGTGTGTGTGTGTGTGTGTGTGTGTGTGTGTGTGTGTGTGTGTGTGTGTGTGTGTGTGTGTCTGTGTCTGTGTCTGTGTGTGTGTGTGTGTGTATGTATGTGTGTCTGTGTGTGTGTGTGTGTGTGTGTGTGAGAGAGAGAGAGACAGAGAGAAAATGAGAGAGAGATATTGATGCCATGTGATGGGCTGCTTTACTGCTTTATATGCAGTGTTCCTAGAATAGGCTCCAGATCAACTACAAACCTGACTAGAATAAAGTGTTTACTAAAAAAATTTATGCTAAAAAAAATCAAACTGTTACAAAAAATATGTATTCAATGCTTGAGGCTCTGTCAATATCTCTAACTCCACTATTAATGCAATTCTAATTTGTTATTGGAATCCTGGATATTATAAAACAAATGTTTGCAGCTGTGATAAAGCTTTATTAATGACTTGTCTTGTCTCAGGTCCACAACATCGAACCTAACTACAAAATCATCTAAATGATTAAAACATTCCGCAGCGTGTTATTCTAAAATAATTACAACACTGATTGATTGCCATTGATTATTTTTCCATAAAAGCACACTCCTTTGTGTTTTATTACCCATTTCACTATTTTACAATATTACCAGGATAATAAAAAAGAAACATATAAATTTAACTTCAAGGATTGAAAGTTTGATGTAAAAGAGTAACAAGTGTTAGTTATGGAAATATTGAAAATGAATCGAAAGACAGATTAAACATTAGTTTCAGCTTTAGTCATGAAGATAAAATGAACATGATTAAATCAGCCATTCCTAATATACTACACTGGCACTGGAAGAGCCAGATCTTTCCTATTTTTCCCCCCATCTTTATATTATTCAGGCAGTCATGTTAGAATTCAGTGTATTGCATTTTGGACCTCCTGCAGTCCAGTTTCCCCCTGAGAACCAGAGCTCGTCTCAAACGCAGGAGCAGCGCTGTTGAATACCAAGCACTGAATCATATTGGTTCCAATTATACCAAACAAAAATCACTGCCTCCCTGCAAAAACCTAGCCCATTGTGCTCACTACAGGCACCACAAGGAAGACTTTCACTCCAGCAAGTCACTACAGCATTGGATGAGATGAATGATTTATTTGTGAAGTTTCGACGTTGCCCAGCAGTGAATGCCTCAGGTGAATTTTGAGTCATGAGTACTTGAAGCTTCAATCCCAAGGTCAAATCCTCACAGGGCAGAATATTCCTAGATGTGCTTAGTGCTCTAAGCGGCTGTTCATGGTGGGAAAGCTTTGTAACTCAAAGTCCAATAACAGTCAATAACAAAAGCATGGTTGCAGATTTTACCCAACAATATATCATTTAAAAATGGAGTATATTATTGTATATTACTATTATGTTGATAGATTCATTCTTTTAGCAGAATTATTTATTAATTATTTTTCTCTGAAAGTATATAATATATATATATATATATATATATATATATATATATATATATATATATATATAGATAGATAGATAGATAGATAGATAGATAGATAGATAGATAGATAGATATGTCTTTAAAATAAAAAAGGGCATAATTGTAAGGATAAGCAAACTAAGCACTTAAATATAACACTTCCAGCTCACTTTGTGGTGCTCATAATTGTATAAAGCATAGAAACAAATAAAAATGAAAAATTAAAGAAATAAATAAAAAATAAAAATACTGAATACAGAAATACTGCAGTCAGTATCAAACTGCCAGTGGAATTAATGTTGTTTCCAGCACAAGCCAGAATGATGCCAAAGAAGATTCATCGGTTTAAATTAAAGAACATCATCACATGGATATAAAAAGTCTACACCCCCCGATCCCAAAATCCACCCCCACCACCCCCTATTGATCGATAACTTTTCTGAGATTTCATGCATGCTTTCTAAACTCCTATCAAACCACAACTTCAGTAGTTGTCATGATGTAAAGAAAATCCTACAGAAGCAGCTGATGTTTATTTGGGGTTAATCCAAATCATATAATGAATCATTCAGTTACATTTCAGCATGAGACTGAATGTGATTGGTTCATTCTGAAAGGGTGTGTACACTTATACAACCAGGTTAATGTAGCTTTTTAGTCTCCCCCACCCCCCTATAAATCATCCTTCAGTGTTCTATAGCATAATTTCACATTGAGCATGGAAAAAGTTTTGATTTATCTTGATCTCAAAACGTGCCATTTTAACAGGAGTGTGTAGACTTTTTACATCCGTTGTACATCAGAGGACTGAATAGTGATGTGCACAATTTCACATTCATTTATTAAATCCTCTTCATTTTCACTCAGATACTCTAAAGAGGAGTGTGAAGTGGTATTAAAGCTCATAAGAAATTTACATTAATAATAAAAATCTTCACTCTGGTCCGTTAGAATTCCTATAAATTCCACATGAGGTGGATTTATCATTCCAGTCTTTGTTGTTGGTATTTGAAACACAAATTCTGTGTGTTTCTATTTCTGTGACTGAGTAGCATGGATGGGTATTTTAGCTTGCCTGCTGTGGTCTCTGCTAGCAATGCAGCATTCCATACATTATTCTGCAGAATGTCACACGACCTGGATGAAAGAAAAAAAAAGTAATCCTTGTTTTTGTGCATCACAGAGCCTTTTATATTGATGGCTTCTGAAAGCCAGAGAGATGCGACGGACCTACTCAAAGCTGTGTAGCTGTTTGAAATCCTGTGGTCAGCCAGGGGGGAAATGACCTTCATCCAGTACAGGTGAAGGGCACTGTGGGAGACTGGTGTTGGTCAGACATAAGTGAACACCTGCTGTTTACTTCAGCTGAAAGCCAGCATGTGTTGTGCGCAAAAACTAGAATAATGCTTTGAATTTTGCTCAGCAGTCAGGAAGAATATTTTGTTGTATTGTATTTCCTATACATGTAAGAAATTATATATGATATTTACTAAACATGATGCTACTGTGAACATCTAAAAATAATGCCACTGTTGACTCATGCTTTGGGCGACAAACTTTTTATCCATATTTGACTTTTTCAGTAAATTAAATTTTAATTATTTTTGTAATTTGGTCCTTGTTTGCATATATCAACCAATACTGTTGTTGCACATCAAGTGTTTCTTTCTTTCTTTTTTCTACTTCTTTTAAGAAACTACATTAGCTATATATAACTTCATGTTACATGCTAGCATGTTACATGCTAGTTAGCCGGCAGATTAGCCAGGCAAGCTAACTAGCTACATACAGTATACACTCCAATGATCTCTGCCAAGCTTTATTTTCCTGCTTGATTGCCCCTATACACACTTAATGAGAGGTTGTGTATGATGAGATGAAACCATGGTTCTATTTTTTTTTTATTTTCCAAATATTAATTGGGAGTTTTGACTGGGGAACTGAAACGTTTTCTATTTACTCTGTATTTGATCCTGTGGTCTGAAGTGAAGAGTATCATATATATGCATAAAGAATATGAAAGGACTTTAAATGTCCAAGAATCCTCTACATGTATGTTAGATGCAACAGAAAGAGGCTCAGTGCTAGTGGAAAGTTCATAACCATGTTCAAATCTACTGCACAATGCTACACAAAGGAGTCTTCAAATATCAGTTATTTTAGTTAAGTTTGAAATTTATGGGAAATTTTAAAGAGATACTCAGCCTAAAGCCACCAAAGTTAAAATGCCCTATAAATATAATCACAATCCTACAACTTCAGGTCTAATAATCAGGTGGTGATGATCCGAACCCAGGCATTTTGAAAAAAAGCACTGGTGAAGTAATTAAATGGCTCTCACTCTGAGTGAATGTGCCCATGCATACACTTCTCTCCCTTTATCTGACCTGTGCACAATCAAACCACATTCATTCTCTCTGTGTGGTGCATTCACTTCCTGCCTCATTTAATTAATCCAGTCTTTCTCATTTCAAACACCATCTAACATTTTATACAGTACCACTAGCTTAGTCACAGGATGATGGAAGAAAGAGCTAAATACAGAGAGAGCTACATCATGCACCAAGCTGCTAAAGTAGTGTTGTTTAAGGTTGTGATTGAGTAGTGGTTTATGCTGAATTAACATATCCTGTGAAGTTCAGGTAGAGCAAACTACTCTATGAACAAAAAGCATATATTTAGAACGTATGCAAATCTTTACATGGCGATTGTAACTCCAATTACACAAGTGTTTAAGTTTTTTTTATCATAGCTCCCCATTCACATTATGCTAATTATCTGTGTGTAGATCCTGACTCACACTGTCAGAGCTTTCTCGAGTAGAAAAATCTTAGACACTGTTTTTAGGAAACACGCACAAAGACAAAGACAACAAACATTTTAGGAATAGAAAATATGGACCAAAGAAGTCATTTTTTTTCTACATTTTTTTGGTTGTCAAATGGAATACACAGTAACATTCATTCATTCATTCATTCATTTTCTACCGCTTATCCGAACTACCTCGGGTCACAGGGAGCCTGTGCCTATCTCAGGCGTCATCGGGCATCAAGGCAGGATACACCCTGGACGGAGTGCCAACCCATCGCAGGGCACACACACACACACTCTCATTCACTCACACACTACGGACAATATTCCAGAGATGACAATCAACCTACCATGCATGTCTTTGGACCGGGGGAGGAAACCGGAGTACCCGGAGGAAACCCCCGAGGCACGGGGAGAACATGCAAACTCCACACACACAAGGCAGAGGCGGGAATCGAACCCCGACCCTGGAGGTGTGAGGCGAACGTGCTAACCACTAAGCCACCATGCCCACACAGTAACATAAAAGCAAAAAAAAAAAAAAAAAAAAGGCAGTTTATATAAATGAACAAAAAAAAGAAAGATGTATAAAGGAGAAGATGACAAGAAATAAAAATAAACAGGAGTCTAATATATTGTCAGAATACTGTATTTATCATGTCCAATTCCCTGCCAGTCCACCAGAGGGCACCTTCCCATGTGTATTTAAATTTCTTCTTTGTTGCACTGGTTTGTGTTTGTGTACACGTGTGCTGCATTTCCATGATCAGCTACCCTTTATAGGTTCTTTGTTCCTTCTCCTTAGCTGCTTAGCATTTGTTATTGTGCATAATCAGTTTTGAATTTGTGTTAGTCTAATAATTCTTGTCCTGCCTTTGTTTAGTTTGTATTTTGTTTAACAAAGATTTCCTGCACTTGTTATTTGCTACACTGTTTATTTATGAATATTCTTAATGCACTTAATAATTTGTAATTTGTTGAAAAACCCTTAAGCATTGCAAATCTGGTTTAATTTTTAGAATGACTGCTAATTTTACAGCAGCTCAGAAAATAGCACTTGATCCAGCACATGCTATTATATTGGTTTTATTTTAATATAAGATGTAGGCTATTTGGGCACATTATTAAGTTTCTATTTTGAATTTACAAATAAATAAAGCGATACCATTGATTTGGTTAATTCATAGTGAGGAAAATCTGTTCATGCATAGCTTGAAGGATAAAATGATCAATCGCTCATCTGTTCATCAGCTCACAGTTGGTCATAATGTTCTCAAGGTAAACAGTGTCTATGGTTAAAATGTCCTCTGTTAAACAAACAAGCAAACTTATGCAATATATGCAGGGACCATATATTTATGCATTTCATTTTGGTTTCATTGGCATTCCATAGTTTTTAGTCTGCATTAACAGCGCTTGATATTCATTTGAATATGGCTTATTGTTGTTACATCAAAGTGACAGACATTGGTACTGGATTTGATACTTTCCCTTGTTCAGATACAAAGAATAGGTAGACAAATGCAAGTTAAAATCTATTGCACAGCCTCTGACCTTCATCTGTTCAGTTATACAAATATGATGAATGTAAGTCACATCTGACATAAATGCCATGAATATAAATCTAAACTCTGTATTTATACCTGGAAACCAAATTGCACAATTTAGGTATGAACACCTTACTCAGAATATTGTGCCATGTGTAACATTTTTTAGAAAATGTTCATAAGAAAATATGACACAGAAAAGAGTAAAATGCTGAATGGAAATGCATGAGAAATAGAAGCAACTTTAGGCAACTTTAATATTTCATTATGACTTCTTTAAATTGAGATATAAATTAGAGTACTTTATTAATCCTCAAAGAAATCTGGTTCACAACAGCCACAACACAAGGGCAACAGGGAGGACTAGGACTTAGCACAAGAGCTACACAAGAATTGAAATGCATGATAAATATCCACAAACATCCACAAACAAAGAATGTATATACATTGCTCTGAAGTTAATTACAGACTGAAACAGGTCTCTGTACAGATTATATAAATTATTACAGGTTGGCAGTTTAAACCTGTGCTCATTAAATTACTCTTGGTTAATTTTCTAGATATTTATCTGTTACGTTTGGAAAAACAATAGCAATGTGTTATATTTGAACTGATTACTTGCAGGAGTTATTAGTGTTCTTCACCTTCATATACACTAGTGTGAATGTTGCTATGTTTAGCTATGTAACAAACATTGTGATTTCTTATACATTTACTGTACTTGGCAGACACACTTATCCAGAGCAAATGATATTTTATCTCATTTTTTATGCTCAGGGGCCCAGCAGTGGCAGCTTATTGGATCTAGGATTTGAACCCGCAACCTTCTAATTGGTAGTCCAACAATTTAACAAGTAGGTTACCACATCCCAGAACATATTATATCCTGTGATCATCATGTCTAATCTCAGACGTACCAGTCGTTTAAATCGGGACATTTATTTAATCAAGAGGAAAATTATTTTATCAAAGAGAAAGAAAAAAAAGTTACACTATGTTGGCACCTCTGTTTACAATAAAAATATTAAATATGAAACAGTCTAGACTTGGTGAAAGTGGTGTACTGGTAAAAGCTCTTTGTGCCTTGATTAAAATTACAATTCAACATCATACAAAGGTCTAATTATGCCAGTGATGATTAGGACTTTGGTACCAGACTTAAAAGCAGGTCCACTAATACTAAAGTAGCGGACCGTGAATTCACTTGAGAGTTGTGATTAGTTTTGTATGTTTATAGACTTACTTATGAAACAAGATGTTAACTTGTTAGAGGGATTAAATTCTGCATCAGCCGATGGCTCTCGAGGTAATTCTTTAATTATTTATATTTGAATGCAGTTGAACAAACACAAATGCTGTTAGCACTTCATCATAAAATCTATAAACACACCATGATTATTCTCTCTTTAACTTCATATGAAAACAAAAAATCTAATAAATGGTCTTGTTTCTGACAAACCACAAAAGAGTCCTAAAGACTTGTGTTGAGCTTTACCCCATATTGGAGGATCCATTTATAAATGCTAAATAGTAATTAATTTCCAGGACAGAATCAATCACAAGTCAACTGTGTTGGTTTGCTTCTGACCAGATCCCTTTTTTTTTCTTTCTGACCAGATCACTTTTTTCCTGATCAGATCACATTTTTCCTGACCAGATCACTTGCTTCTGACCAGATCACTTTTTTCCTGACCAGATCACATTTTTCCTGACCAGATCACTTGCTTCTGACCAGATCACTTTTTTCCTGACCAGATCACATTTTTCCTGACCAGATCACTTGCTTCTGACCAGATCACTTGCTTCTGACCAGATCACTTTTTTCTGAACAGATCGTTTTTTTTCTGACCAGATCACTTTTTTCTGACCAGATCACTTTTTTCTGACCAGATCACTTGTTTTATATAAAGTGTTATCAGACTGAACATCATTATAAAGTTTTATGTATTTATTATCCTGACCCTTTTGATAATATCCTGAATGGCTCATCATGAGCTGGTGCTGGTGTCAGGTGTGTTAATTTGCAGGAAAAACCTGAATCTTTACAAGGCAGTGGTTTCCCAGGAGTGGGCCTGAGTTTCCCTGGTGACCTTTCAAATATTTTTGTCAAATTGCTTAAATAATATATTGTAGCCTTGAGTCAGTGATGATTATATGCTCTGAGACAGAATAAATGGTTATCTGCTTTATTTTTTTATTAGGCCACTTGCTCTTACAGCCTATTAGAGAAGCATGGCAAGTACCAACAACACTATCAACAGATGCACACACACACAGGGGAAGTCAGACAGGTGGAGAAACAAGACTCAGAGGCTCAGGGGAATAACATGTAATTAGCTTGCACTGGTAGCTCAGAATATTAGCAAAGATTTAGAAGCAAACGTTAATGAGTAAATTACATATTATTTATCTTCAAGCTTGTAGTTGGAAGGATTAGCCTTTATGTTGCTTTGGGGTTATTACAGCAGGTCCACTTGACACTGTACACACTGTTTTTTTTTTTATTTACCATTCATGTCAAACATGTTTGGGTCAGGAATCGAGACACCATACAGTTTTTTTTCTTCTTGCTAACAGTTTACAACAGCTATTGTTACTCACACAGCAGATCACAAACTTGCATTAGCGCGAAAGCTGCTTATTTATTAAGAATCAAATCTGGTAGCTCAGGCCTGCAGTTTGGCACCAGAGATATTACATCATTACTCTGGTAAATATCTTGTCTCTTGTGTGAACTGCCTTTGTGTTCATCATTAATCTCTATGTTTTTTTTGTTAATGCTCTTTAATAAATGTTACAAGTCTTTGCTCACTTCTGCTTTTAGTCTATAAACATTATTTCTCAGCACTGTTTGTGAGAAAGTTTCCGCTAAAGTGTATTCCAGTGCACATGAAGCTGTTTTCTTTAGATTGGCATGAACTCTAACCGGAAATATGGCTATAAAAAAATCGAACAATGCAATAAATGAAAATTGTATCATGGTACAGGGAATGGTGATAGAATTCAGGCAGTTGGGTCATATCAAAACATAATATGGCTGTAAAACTAGTGGCATTGTGCTACATTTTTTCTGCTTCTTTTAAATTTTACCTCATACAGAAATTAAATAATTAAATGTATTCAGATGTTTTCAAAACCATTTCAGAATAAAATCTGCTTAACTACTGCTTAGCGTCAGTACTGTAGAGCACATTGTGATTTTGCAGCAATTTAAGATTTGAGAAAAATGCAAAAACTCATTTACAGACTATGAAATTTATATTGTAAAAAATATATTTTCACACTAGATTCAGTGTTCTTCAGACTTAGCTGCAAAACCCTGGTGTGGCTGCAGATAAATGGTTTCATTTCAGCCAAATAGGATGCACACTTGATAGTTGATTGGAAACTGATTTAAACATGTGAAATCAGGTGTAGCTCCTACTCGGTTGGAATGAAAGTCTGCAGTCACACCAGGTTCACCTCAAAAATTTGCTTGTATTTCGCTCTGTCCATTTTTTCCAGTTCATCCTGAAAAAAAAAACAAATCTTGATCATGATGCTACCACCACCACCACACATGACCAAACAAATGGTGTTGTATTCAATCTGCACCAAAAATAACATACCACTTTTTAAAGCAGTTTTTAGAGAATTCTGAGGGAGTATATATAACTTACAGCATTTAAATTTCTGTAAAGTCACTTAAAGATTAGCACTAAAATCTCCAGGATCCCTGGTTTGATCCTCGTCTTAGGTTAACATCTGTGTGGAACATTTCCCTGTGTACATCTCAGTTTCCCCAGATGTTGACATACCAAACTGCTGTAGGCTATGAAAAAAGTCTGGCACAAAGATGTACAGAATTTTCATGGTCATATTTATTGTTTTTATATATGAACTCTAAATTTGAGCATGAATATTCTGTATATATTTGCGCAAGACTTTTTTCATAGCCTACAGCAGTTTTTGCAGCTGGCTCCTTATCTGTCTAACATGACATTTGCAGAAAGCCAAGGCAGAAAGTTAATAAAACATTTCTATTTCTTTTTGGGAACTATTTATGTTTTCTTAAAGCCATGATATCTGATTTTATTATATGCAGAGAAACCCAATTTTGAAAGCTTGCCAGATTTCAGCCACAGTGACATTTAACAGCTTTTTCCCCAGACTACATTACTTAAGCTCTAGGATATTTTCCTGGTCCATTTAGGACAGTGAATTATAATGACTGAATAAATACCGTATTCTCAGCGTCCACTTTAATAGGAACACCTGTACATCTGGTCATTGATGTTATCCAATCAGGCAGCAGTGCAGTTTATAAAATCATGCATATATATAATTTCTCTTTGTCGGCTTGAAACGGTCTGCTTTCCTAATGTAAACCGAAACTA
>NC_083462.1:10678861-10746361 GCF_030014155.1 Tachysurus vachellii | reverse complement strand
CACACACACACACACACACACACACACACACACACACACACATCCCGAGTGAAAGCGTCATCTAAAGCTGGTTGTGACATGTTAGAGAGTTGCATTTGTGGCGTGAGATACTGCCTGGAAGCCTCCCAGAAACCATGACGCTACACTATAATCTTGATAGCTAATCCAGCAGCTTACGCAAGGTGCTCTAAAGCCACAACAGATTTCTGCAGATACCTGACTCCCCTTATCATAAATCAAGCCAAGCGTCCTCTTTCAGTCCCCCGGCACTTAGCACAGGAAGAGACTTTCACCTGCCTCTTATTAAAATACAGTATTGACACTTGATCCAGGTGAAGCCTGCAGGCAAGTTAGAAAAATGATTCAATATTTCAGTTACAGTATGTTAACGGACCCCTGGCATTTTCACTGTGATCACAGAAGTATATGATTGCACATGTATTTAGTTCTTTTGAACTTTTTGCCAACATTTTGTAGGGTTTGAAACTAAATTGGACTTATATTGTATGTCATGAATCTATAACAGTGTGAGTAATTTCCAGAGTTTGGCGATAATAAACCTTATTGGTCATACATGAATGAATAACTTTAAAGCTGGAGAGATCATTGTGTGTGTTGCCATACCAACGCACAGACAGATTGACAGCGTGTAGTAATGACAGTTTTAATGACTAGTATTGGAATGTATCAGCACTATAATGTTTTACTCACTAAAACTATCAGCACTCTTGAAAACACTTGATAATTCATATTAATGGACTGGAACTTGGGTGTTTATTAAAAACAATTTTATTACATCGAAAATTTTTAAAACGTGAACATGTTGCTTGTCAGAAATGTATCATATTTTGATTAAAAGTAACTTATACACTTATAATACATTTCCATTTGCTCGTTTATCTGACATTTTTATCCCAAGTGACTTACAATTGGGAACGGAGAATATATAAGCAGCTGTGCTATAGTATTGGCTGTGCTGGGATTGAGTGCCTTAACCACTGAGGCTCCACTTCAACATAATAATGGAAAAGGGTGAGATGGGTTAGTGTGTGTGTGTGTGTGTATGTGTGTGTGTACTTGGGAACCAGTATAGTTTGCAATTTACAAACATGACGCTTTTTGTCCTTTGACCTTCATGCCGCTGTTTGTTAAGGATAGTTTTCTAAGAAACTTCTAGGTTTTGTTGAAATTAAACAGCTGTATTTTTATTGACACTTTGACAGTTACACATCGGTTCATGGCTGATCATGTGACTTCTGAGAGTAAGTCACATGTCTGTCTGTCTGTCTGTCTAGTATTTTAGTTCTTTAACCACCTCTGCATAATATAAATCACACCTCACTCTTTTTCTGGTTGCTCCAGAAGGAAGGTGCCTGAATACTTGGGAACGTAGAGGCAATAACATTTGTTTGTTTGTTGTAGATTTTTGCAAAGCATACACAATTTTACCTCTAACATTGTGATTCATGATGTATAAATTTTATTCAGTTGTTTGTTTATTGCGAGTCTTACAAATAAAAGAGGGGGGTGAAAACCTATGAAACGTGCTGCAAGACTTCTTGAAAGAAAACTCGGTGTCAATATGTTAAAAAGTCATCTTTATTCAATCTGTTCACACATTAATAATGTACATATTTACACATTTTCACACATGAATAATTTCTGTTATGGCCTCGTGGTTTTAACCATGAGGACGTGTCACAAAATACAGAATTCACAGTGCAATATGAACTTTGTGCACCCGTGTCAAAACTTAATGTATGAACAGGTCGTTTTGCAACCTCACATTGTCATGAGCCCGGCACTTTGTCTCAGAGGTAACATACAGTACAACTTCCCGCAACAGAGGGGGAGGAAACATTAGAGCCTCCAGAAATAGGTTCTACCCTTTCGGCTGAGCTATTGTGGGTTTATTAGTCACCTTGGATTACAGTAGATCAAAAAAAAAAAAAACAGCAACCACGTCATGCAGAATAATCTCATCTTAATCCACTTCACTGTCAAGACTATGATGTTGTTTACTGTGCTCAAACCACCATGTTTTGCTAATGCAAGTACAGAAATGTTGCATTTGCTAACAGTATGGATATGATTCTTATGTCCTTCGCTGTCCTTCAGTATCCATGTAAATAGTCTTTTATTATGCAGTATAAAGTTGCTTACTGGCTACAGTTTAACATAGCATTACATAACATTTAAACACATTTTAACACATATACCTTGTAGTACGTAAGTCAAAGGTCATACACAAAAAAATGACTTGAGTGTGAGTGAAAAAGGTTAGTCCTCTGAAAAGTAGATGCTTTAGACAAGGGTTAATCCAATACTAGTTGTTGTATTGGTCAACGTTTGCCCACAAAAGCATTGTCAGGACCAGAGGTCCGAGACTGGCCTTTTCATTTCACTCCTTTCAAACCTTTTTGGAGAGTTACGATGTCACACATCCACATCAATTTAGATATATATTTGAGTCCATGCATGTTTTGGTGCTGTTGTAATCAGAGTGAGTTCCTCGGTACTGGACAGTGTGAATAGAGCTACAGTTTAAGCTCATGTTTCCTTCCCCCTCTTTATTTAATATGTTTAGAGTCCTCAGGACTCGGCTGAAGTTTGTCATCTTGATGACAGCCTTGTGTCTTCCCTGCCTCAGTGCTCACTTCATACAGCATGATAAAGGAGGTCATTAGCACCAAAATCACTTCATTGTACACCAACCAGTGTGCATCAAGCCTCTTAACCAAACACAGACAATATGGCACTTTAAGCATGTACACAATTGCATACACTTTCAAGAACCCATAAATTAATATTAACAAATGTTCCCAAGTCTAAAATTTATGAATCCATAAGGGTGTAAAACAGTTTTTTTGGTCCAAATCCAAACCATTGAGGACTAACTTTTGAAAGCCTGTAAATTATGGTTGTGCCCAAGTCTAAAATTTAAGAACCCGTAAGAGCACATCTGAGTTTTTGTTTCAAAGCCAAACCACTAGGGAGGTCTCATCAGCCAAATAGCTGCTTGTCCCACTCCGAATTAAACAACCGTTCGGTTTTTAATTTAAACCCTGGTGTAGTTTCATCAGGAAAAGTGCTGCTCCAATTATAGAAACCTTCAAATTTGGGTCCAAATCAGAGCCATTGAGAAGTTTTTGTCAGCAGAAAAGATACTCGTTCAACTCCACATGCACATGAGGCACTCTTTGCTCAGCCAAGCCAACTTCTTGTTCGTCGACGTCATGTTCGGTGCCACTGCGGAACCACGGGTGGAGGAGCACGTCGGCGGCGCTCAGCCTCTCACTGGGCTCCCTGCGCAGGAGGCTTTGCACGAGGCAGCGTGCCCGTGCCGAGAGGCCCTCGGGCAGGCCGTAGGCACCACGCCGTATCTTGGAGAAGAGCGTGGCTGGGTCTGAGTCATGGAACGGGTAGCGACCTGCCAGCATTGTGTAGAGCATGATGCCTAGGCTCCAGGCATCAGCTCGCTTCCCTGAGTAGCTGCCTCCACCACTCAGTATTTCTGGACTGACATAAGCTGGGCACCCGTGTGTGTCTGAAACTGAATCGTCCTCACCGCTCAGGATTCGACAGTCCTCCAGGCCTCCTAGCTTTAAAAGGGTCCTAAAAGAAAACAATAAAGATCATCATCAATGCAGTATTGGATAGTAAACTTTTAAGCTGTCATACAATGAAAATATCCCATTTTAACATACTACTAACAAAGCAGGGGTGCAAAATGATGTCTGTATCTGTGTACCATCTACAGCCCAAACCAGAGCTAAACCAGAAGTGGGTGTGGCCTGAGACAGAATTTTATTTTTTTTGCCCTGGAGATATTTGAAAATGCAGGTATAAAAAAACAAGTTAAAATGCCAGCACTGTCATCATGATGTGGGAATTGTGGCTCAGCAGTTCCTCATTAGCTACATCACTCGAGTTATGAATTGTGCTCAGCTAGAGATATACACAATCCCTTTTTAACATCCTGTTCTGTTTTTTAGCTGCAAGCGATGCTTTAAAATTTAACTGGAATAATTTTCCAAACTAGAGAAAACTAGTAGCCCGGTTTAAACCACTGTGAAAAAATCAATGCAGTTTTAAGGATGAATAAATGAATGAATCGATTCTGTTAATGGATCCCAAACTTTCTGGAAAAGATTCTGAAAATTCCAACAAACAAATCTTTTTTTTTTTTTTAGGTTTGCATTCCTATATACTAACATTTACTGTAGGTTCCCTGAGTTAACCCCTGCCTGACTTATCCCTGTACAGAAGTTATCCCTGTACAGAAGTTATCCCTGTCCCTTATGCTTGTTATATCAGATGATTTATTTTTTACAACTTTGTCTGGGACAGTGGATATTCATTAGACATGCACTGGGAGAAATGGTGGCCCAGGAGCTGAGGCTTTAGTCTACTGTTTAGAAGGTTGTGATTTCAAATCTTAGCATATATTTGAATAAAAGCATCATAATGTAAATGCAACTGAACAATACTACTGTTCTGCTTTAACTGGTCACTGTGTGAGCCGAGTCCTAATTACCATAGTCACACAAATCCTTACTACAGCAGATGGTTTTAGAGCATTGCCTGAAATTTATTGCTGCAACTTTACAACGTCTGCCCTTCTTACCCCTGTTTAATACTTAATGATATTTCTGTGCATAAATATCTGACTTCAAATATCACATACTAGATGAGACCGAATTGACAAATCTGTCCGTTTTGCATTTATCTTACTGCTCACAGATCACACTCACCTAAGCATACTGTAGATATGCTAGAACCTGGTGTTGAACTGGGTCATGCTAAATATTTCACACTTGATGATTCATTTGGAGTCGTAGTATACAGCGTTTTGAACAGAACACAATGTTCAGATTTGTGTATTGAACTAAACTCATGCACCACATTTTAAATAGAGGAGTGTTTAATTCACAGCACCCTGGGACGCACAGTTCTTCCAGCAACCAGAGAAACAGAACAAGTGCAAAGATAATCATTGAGTAATTATGGTCTTGTTTTAAACATAGACATGCACAACAGTTTCCAAAGTACCCATTTACACACAGAGTAAACATTCCTCTCTCTCTCTCTCTCTCTCTCTCTCTCTCTCTCTCTCTCTCACACACACACACACACACATATATCAGTGCTTAACTATGCTCAGCCCTATTTCCAGAAGTAGCAGCAGAGTTTGATGATTTGTGTCTGTGTGTAAATGTGTGAGTTCGGTCTCCCCTCGGTGAAAGCCGAGCCGCCGCTCAGTGAATTATGTTTCATCACCGACTGTCAGACGTGCAGTCTGAGGGGTTTGCAGATGACACAACAGCATAGCGCCAGAGAGGTGGAGAGAGTGACTCATAGCTCTCTCTTTGTGTGTGTATATATGTGTGTATGTGTGTGTGTGTGTATGTATGTCTGTAAGGGAGAGAACTCACTGTACAGAACTAACACTGCTGTGTCCTCGATGCTTGCTGCAGCTGGGGCTGCGCTCTCAGCATACATCTGCCCATGTTTAATTACCTGAAAATATCTGCTGCCAGATCAGTGACGCAGGAGCAGCTGGCGTCTCGCTAAGATGCATTCCAAGATGGTGTGTGTTAGAGAGAGAGGGGGTCATTTATGTTATCCTTTCATCACCTATTTCAACCTTTCTTGCCTGTTTTTTATCACGTCTATTTGCTGAGCTATTTGAAGAATGTGCATCAAACACGAGCAGACTGCACACACTAAACCTCCTTGTGACTAAGAAAAAAGAATCCATTATCAGCAGAATCATTTTTTTGTGTGTGTGTTTTTTTGTAATAAAAAAACACGCCGTCAGGGAGGAACAAAATACGACGCCCAAATGTCAGCGTGCCCTCCTGAAGCTGGAAGCAAAGTGTTGTAATGTTAGGTCTAATCTGGCTTCTGTGCACCTTGAACCACCAGGTTCCTGAGTAGCAGGTTTTCCTTGTCCCCTTGGAACAATGCTATGACCTATGAATCATCTATGCAAACTGCGTGACTATGACTATTAGCCTGTCCAGATCTGATTTTTTGACCAAAAGGTCATACTCGAAAATGTTGCACTCCAGAAATGACAAATATATGCAGGAAGCTAAATTAGTTTTAGCTACAGGCTTAGTGGAGGGGTTGCTGTTGTAAAAAGATAGATGTTCTATTTATACATGACTGCATATTAGATTAAAGTACATTACTATTAATGCTTTGGCTACTGGGAAAAAAAATCGTCATTGGTGTGGAATTCCCAGAATACTTTGAGCTGCACTTTCCAGTTATTGTTGTGTTTCATTAGGGTTTTTTTTCTTGAATCTAATCGTCAGTGTGTTTGTATAAAGCAGGTGTTTTCCCGTTTGGTGTGTTGTGTGTGTTCTGCATTCCTTTTCACCTTTTGTGTTTGCAGCAATATCCCTTGCTTTTCAGACAACATTCACAGCAGTGCAATTCGTTTGAATTTCATGTAATTAATCCTGCCTACCTTTGAGCCGATTTGTATGTGTTTACATGTGAAATGCAAGCCCTTGTTTTGTAGGTTTGCATGATGACTTGCTATTTGGAGTAATCGCATTCCCGGGCTTATTCGCAGTTCCGAATTGTTATGTACTTCCTCTTCTGTACAAATATGAGTAAGTGAGTGATATGAGCTACATCTGCTGAAAGACACCTGCAGTGTGTGAAAAAGACAGAAGGAAGTGAGAGCTGAGTGAAAACAGAACTGACACCTCTCTGAATAACAGATCCCACCTGTCCTTGCACCTCTTTCTTGCTCTCACACACACAATCTTAGAGAGTGAGAGAGAGAGAGAGAGAGAAATCTATAGGCTTGCTTACCTTTTCTCATCTGCAAACACAAACTTGCGGAGCTTCAGGTCTCCCAGCACTATGCTATTCTGGTGGCAGTGAGCCACTGCGGAGGCTATCTGATAAAAGAGCTTTGAGGCTTGCTCTTCAGGCAGACGCTTGCAGCTCTTCACAAAAGTATGCATGTCGCCATAGTCCTTCTCTTGAAATACATAGGCCTTGCGTTCCCCGAGGATAATGTCTTTGATCTGGCCGATATTCCTATGTCTTGGCAGCACGCTGTAAGCTCTGATCTTCTCTTGGTACTGGCCCATATCAAACACCTGCAGCATACAGAATACTTTTTACATTTTGCTGTTTTGCTTTACGTCACAATAAAAGCATTTCCGTATCTTGTGATTCGTAAAACAAACGTTACGTTATCGAATTTATTTCTGCATAATGCGAAATATATGCAATATTATTATTATCCTTTATTATTATTATCAGCCTGTATGAGGACCAAATTCTGTAGTAATAAGATAAGAAAGGAAACTGCTTGGTGGAACTGTTTTGAATGATGATGGAAGAGTTAGAAATGAGTGCTGTCAAATTTCATGTCTGAAAAAAGAAACGTTGTCATTGAAAAGCCAACAGCTCAAATATTCATTCAGTCTGACCATATGACTCACTGACTCAATGCCCTGAAGAGCCTGTAGGCTCTTATTCAGCTTCATACTTATTCATCCACTTGGAGTGCTGCAGTCATTATTGCGATATGATGCTGTATTGATACTCAGATACTGTAGAAGGCTGCTGTATGCAGATGATGAACAGGAATAAATGCAGAATGATTTGATTGTGTACTCTGACCATCTTGCGCAATACCAGACGCTCCACTGGATTGTTTCTGTGGTTGCTTTGTTGAATCTCGTTTGTTTCCATGTCATGACAAACAAACTACAGCAATTTCTTTGTATTACTTACGCACCGTTCATAATATCTACGTTAAGTATTGTTTTTTCCTTGGTCCAGCATCTTTGAATGATGCATAGCACAATTTGTTCTAGAAAGGTGCTGCTTGGTATTTAATCCTCTGCATCAGTTGCAAATCCACATTTCTATTGTTCTAATTTCGCTATGGATTAATAGACTTTATGCACTGAATGAATGACTTATATTAGTAGAAGCGACATAAACAGTTGACTCGTGCGTTAAAACCGGACCGGTGTTAAGATCGCATACCTTGCACACGAGCTCCTCGCCGGTGTCCATGTCCCACGCGCTTTGTGCAGCGCTCGGGTCCACGGAGGGCAGCAGTAAGAACTGGCCGATGCGGGACGGCCCCGCGGCCCCGCACACAGACTCTGCGCTCCCGCTGCGCGGAAACACCGGGGATGCGGCCAGAAAAAGAGCCGTGTCTCCTCCTGCACATTCGCTCAGTCTCGGGCTCTTGGCTGCGGTCTCCTCGCTGTCCACGCGCTTGTATCCGCGCCTTGGAGCACGAGCGCACGAAACCGTGGCACTACGGCGAACCAGCATTGCGAGGAAAACCAAAAAGCAAACAAAAAAAAAGTGCACGAGGGTTCCCAGACCACCAGTCCTTGCTGAATGAGTTCTATGGCATGTGTGTTCTTACACTCATTCTCTTCACAGCTCGTTTTCCTGCACTTCACCAAATGTATTTAGGAAATTCAGTATCCGCCGGTTAACGTATCCATATTTTGTCAGGCTGTTTGTAAGTAGTTGTGTCTTAACGTTTCGTGTGACTGGCGTACGCACTGCCCAGCTCATGAGCGCACTGGCACTGGAAAGACTGCGTTTCGGAAAAGTCCCGCGGCTTTTTCTCAGAGCTTGTGCTTTGAAGCGCGCGACGCGCCGGGAACTCCGCCCGCCCGGTGACAGAGCGCGCGCCCGACGCCTACCGAGCAATCAGCGCGCGCCACACGTAGACTACGATTTTCTCCAAGGCGTCAGAAGCGTACACTGACTTTGACAACCTCGCAACACCGAGCCCAGAATGTAGATCTTTTTTTTTTTTTTGTATAGACAAAAAAAATAAAATAATAAATCACCCCGACGCACAGGTGCCCGGTTTAACCACTGAAATCGCACAAATTGTGCAACCCTGGGAACTTCTAAAAAAAATGCATTCGTGCATATTTTTATATTTCTCTTCGCGGAAGCACGTGTTGCCTCCAGGAAAGATAATATTAACTGGCTTTATTTCGAAATATCTGTTTTCCCTTTATTCGTCAGCTCCGGCGCAAGGTTTCACTCAGTCACCGGTGTGTTTGGAGACATAACATTGCACTCATATTTGTGAAGCGTGTTTTAAGTCTTTTTAAACCACACCAGACATGCATGTTCTGCTGCTTTAGTGATGAAATACTGCAGAAGTATTTAAAAGAATGTTGGACTGATCTCCATAAAAGGGAAAGGCAGAAATGTGGTGAGGATAAACAGACAAAATGGTTTACTATAGAAGATCCAATGGATTAAATAAGAGGAGCTACTGAAGAGTCTTTCTTGTGAAACATCACATAATGTCCCTACTTTCTGCAGATGAGCTGAGCAAATATAGACTACAATGGGTTCTTGCCTGAATCACATGAAAGGCACATCAGAACTAACAGATTTTTTTTTTACTCTGGGGTATCTTTAGTACATCATGTGCTTTTTGCACCTGTGAAGGTATTATCTTCTGTCTTTTGCTTTAATGGTACATCAATGGTCATTAATGTCCTAACAATTTTTAAAGGTGACAGATACCTAGTACAGTTACAGAATTACTCTTGATGGTACTGTGCCATCCCAGCAAAAGAAAATTGTAGTGTCTTGTACCTTTAACTCTGAGTGTCTATAATGAAAGCTTTCACTTCCCAGAACAGTCTGTCTCTATCTTGGTCCTGGAGTCTTCATGAACTGTGCACATTTTTTTTTCTACTCATCATTAAATATTGTCGTATTTCTCTGCAACACACAATAAAGTGCATGAGCAGCACTAGGAAATAATTGCAGAAACCACTGTCGATGTTTTGTTACTAATATGAGAATAATTACCTGAATATGAACCTGTTTGTTTGTCCAGAATAGATTCTTGCTTGCAGGCCCAGCCTCTGGGGAATGCTATATTTTATGCAGGATGATTATAGCATCAAATCCATCAGAATCTAATTTGCTTGAGGTGATGTAGGTTTTTTTATTGCCTGAAAACATTCCACCTGATTCCTCAGCAACACTGCAGTGCTCTCAGGTGGAGCAGATAGCAGAGCGGTTGCAAAGAATACATTAACAACAGCTGTGAGCTATTTTTCCATAATTCATTAAGGAAGACTGACCTTTGTGATTTCACTTGTGCTCTAAGAAATGGAAGGGAGGAAGGTTCTAAAATTGGAGCATACAACTGTTACCAGCCGTCCTCCATGAACATTTAACAGCAATTTGAAATAGCTGGTATGGAAATAAGGCGACAAGTTCAGGCATGGTGGGAATATTGGTGTAGAAGACTAGTGTATTTTTAGCACGTATGTTTTCTTTTCATATAGATGACTCAGAATGTGATATGTATGTGTTAGTCATGCCGTAATGCAGCCACAGGTTTTCCTTTTTTCCCCTCTTCCTCCTTCTGTGTAAATTTCATGAGCAGTGTCAACTTCCTCTTTGTTGTGAAATATAGAGGATTTAAGGGGGTAAAAATTTATTTTCTGGACTAGTTATTGTAGTATGTGTGTGTGTGTTTGGCAAACCTGCCTATTTGAGATAATTTTCATTTGTTCAAGGCTCTATTCCCCCTGTAATTAGCTGACTCACTCAATGTCTCCAGTAATGAGGGCACACTGATCATGCTTTCCACCGAACAACCAAGGCCTCGGCCATTGGAGCAGGTGTAAGTTATTCTCTGTAGGCAATTGCATGCTGAATGCCAGCTATGACTAATGCTGTAAGAAGCACACTAGCAGATCCGGCCTTGACGAGAATGATGCATCATAATGATAGTGTTGCATTTTATCACAGGCATTGCTTTCAGAGACTATGAAGAAATGGGGAAGTAATTGAAATGGTGAACATTCCACAATGCATCATGTGTAATGATAAACACTGCTTTATTTCTGTGGGAACGTCATGTGCTGTCATGCACAAGTATTTTGATGACCCTATTTTTTTTATTTTTATTTTTTTTATCAGAACTGTAATAGTAGTATAAGTATAGAATAAAACAAATGGGGTCATATTTGTACTTGGGGAATTTGTATTTGGACATGTCTCAGCCTTGGGCACTGGTCTTTCTAAATATGGACTTGGTTTCTCTCAGTAAAAATAATATTTGTGTTAGGTTTTCTTTTTGTATCCACAAAGTTTGACAAGAAGTAATTCATTCATCTAGAAAACATAACTTAATCACTTGCACAATGCACAAATGAAGACAACTAGCTGAAGTAAAGATTTAGCCATATAAAAGATTTGATGGTCTTGATCTTAACTAGGTCTTGCTTTCATTTGGGTGTGATCTTGACTTGGCCTCAACCCCAAGTACATGATAAAGGTCTTTTTTGTAATGCCAATACTAGTCTTAGATGTGATACTGGCAGCTTCATCAATCCAAGCTGAATATAACTAACGATAACTTATTGTCCATTACAAAGAATTGACACTGGAGACTCCTTCTGTAAATGTTAAACAAACCTCTCACAGAAAGCAAAGATAACACCTTTCTTAAATTTTAGAATTTAAACTAGACATATTATTTGCTTAATCAATAATATTATATAAACGTATTAAAATATTACATATTAATATAAACCTTTGATTTAATGACAGCTGTATCTACTGTCAGAACTAGAGGTATTAATGAACACATTCTAAACAAACAGATTTGAAACTGATCATTGTGACTACATACATCACAAAATGAGTGGACTGAAAATAAAAAGATTAAAGAGACTACAGCAGACTTATTCAGCTAAAGATGCAGTGTTGGTCTTTTGCTTACACAGACATTTCTATACCAGGCTTCAAAATCTCCATGGCTTATAGAATATACAGTGGTCAGGTCTGTCATTCAGTAATGTCAAACTGAACAACCAGACTTGCTGAATTTCAAGCAAGTGAAGTGAAGCAATGATTAAGACTATGGACAGCTTCTCCACAGTTTTATTTTCTTTCACCTCTTGTTTCTCTGAGCTCAGTTAACTCCAGACCAGACAGAACAGTTTGTTTACCTCAGAGATGTCCGAGATCGTCTTCAGGAACTGAGCCATGACTTGAGAGCTTGTTCTGTCGGTGGAGGAAATGGTGGCAGATGTGCCTGCTTTGTGAGTCAATAAACCTACAGTTATTCAGCATGCTTGGTCTCTGTTACTCACCATCTCCACCATGTGACAGCACACGAGGAGTGTGGAATGTGGAGCCACTCTAAAAAAGTGTCAACTTTTGCTTTAGTGAGGTCAGAGAGTGAGCAAAGACCATGTGGATTCCTTCTAGTAAGTGGCTAAGATAAGTACATTCTTTGCACATGTTTGAACAATAGAAAGACAGGCAGAAAGACAGACAGAGATATGGATAGATATGGATAAATGGATAGATATTTAGCCAGATACGTAGATGAATATATAGATAGATAGATAGATAGATAGATAGATAGATAGATAGATAGATAGATAGATAGATAGATAGATAGATAGATAGAAAAACAGCTAACATGCATGGCAGGCTAGATGGATGGATTGATATACATTTGGCCATACAGATAGATAAATGGATGAATGAATGAATAAATGAATTAATTAATAGACAGTGATATAGATATATAGATAGATGAGATAGGTAGCATTAACAGTTGCTGGAATGTCAATTCAAAGTCTGATGACTCGGAGATAATAGTCAATAATGGGCATCTGTGAGCTCATGTATGTTGAAGAGGGTAAAGTTAGTGCTTTCCTTTTTTTCTGTAAACAGTTGTAATGTCTGGCTTTCTGGCGATCATATTCACAGGAGAAATATGCAAGCCTTCACCCTCCCTGGCTGAGAAATAACTGGTCCCACTAGTTGGTGGGAATTTGCAAATTACAAAACATGTTTGGCTCCATATTACTGAGCTTCAAATGCTCAGTGTGAACTGAAATATGTGACAGACACTCAGTGGTATTTATTACACATAAACATCCTGGTTTGCATTTAAGGCACAATGGCTGAGGTGAGCTCTGAACGGAAGCTTTTGTGCTAGTGTGTAGGCGGCAGTAATTAACAGAGCTGAAAACATACATTATTAATAGTAATGGAGTACAATAATGGGCTGCTCCGTGACTTGTCATGCCCACCACCCAAAGCCTTTGGCATGTTGATGTACTCGCTGTTGGGCAATCAAGAGCACTCAGTTGAGCAAAGTCGTGATGCTGTAAAACAAGACTCCAGGTTGTACTTAAAGAACACAGACTAACATTGACCTTGTATTTTTTTTATACATCGTAGGTCATGTTGACCATAAACATAAAAGTACTGAGATAGCATTTAGGCTGTTTTTGCTGACACCCAAAACAAAACTGTTATGTAAATACCCTTTGTGATTGCAACATGCTTGAATAGCCAGTCATTTTTTCCCACAGTGGGAAGAAAATGTGAAACTGAGAACCTGAACTAGTTGCCAGACTTTCAGTGATTGGATAATGCATGCTAGTCAGTGGTGAGATATGAAACTCACTGAACAATCAAAGGCTAAATTCACTGATATGCCTTAACAGTGTTCATTCCCTCATCCTCTATAACGGACTGGTGAGGGATGAATAAACTCAATTTTTGAATATTTTGGGCAGGAACAAGGAAAACAGTTAAATAGTCCCACACACATCTTTAGATGAGACCAGACGAGTCCTAGTACTGAAGCTACAGTATGTAGCTGATGTGGAGGAACCTTCACAGCAAGAATTCCCACACCATGCTAAAACTGATCTGTTTTTTTCACAGTATTTCCAGGGGCATAATGGTTCATATTAAAAAACAAAACAAAACAACCACAATAACAACAATGTTAAATCCAAATTCAAACATATCTGGATATTTGGAGCCCTACACAAATTCACATAGTTGAATTGCATTACACCCTTAATGGACACTTAAGTTCAGTAGATGTCTTAAGAGTGGAAAAGCAGAACAGATCTAACTTTTGCTGACGTATAGTCCAGCTGGCAGTTTTGCAGATCTGTTGTCAGTCTCAGAACAGCAGTGGCAGACAAGCACTTTAACACCTTGCATGAACTCTAAAGACTTTTATTATACACCCGTTCAGTTTCCTTGTGTACGGCAGAACTGTAACAAAAACAGACAAGCAGTTGATCTGTTGAGCTGTTTGATGGGTCACTTTGGATTTTGGAGCTGATTTAGGAGACATTCCTCCAGCCTTCTCTTCTCTCTCATACTAGTCCTACCTCACACAAGAGCTTTTAACACAAGCCAGATGACACTACTGGAATAAATTCAAGGAAGGAAAATTATCTTCTCGTTTTTCAGGAGTAAATATTTTCTCCGGTTGGAAGGTAACTGGAAACAGCCGGAGCTGGATAAGGAGAAGAAACAAAGCTCCTGCTGTTTTTTCTCACACTTTCTTAGTGAGGGAAAATTAGATACAAAACCAACTTCTGCAATACTCATGATGAAAGAATGAAGGAAGATTATAGGACCACCCTCCTTGTCTTGGGTTCTGCCTCAATATGAATGGACCTTTGGATCTTAGTGGTATAAAGAGAGGGTTTACAGGATTTAAATATTACCCTGTTGCATTGAGCTGTGTTCTTGAGATTTCAAAGTGCTTACTGAACTGGGGGCCAAAAAAGCAAGTTGTCTTTATTGTCCATTATTATCAGTGTGATGGCTCATAGTCTATCCCTTACTACAAAAAATAAAAAATAAATAAAAAATAGTGTCCTGTTTTTACTCATGCTCACACAAAGGGTCTTAAGAGATTCCTGTAGCAAACCAGACTGATTCCCTCCAGATGTTCCTTTACATCCTGATTCACCCAAACATACACTCAGATTAAGGACAGGAGAACACAGAGCAGAACTGCATGCTCTTCATCCAGATGTACCGTAACATCCTCTCCTACCCAAACATGCACTTAGAAGGAATCCATTCCTTCCATAAGTCTGAAAGTGCAATACCTGTTCCTCATCCACATCACAGATTCACCAAACAACATTTGGTGGCTATTACTTGAGAAGTTGCCAGAGATTCGGGTGAAGATTGATGACAGTCTTGTTTGTATCCACATGGTAGCGATGGAACCAAATACAAATACTATTGGTTGTAAAACAGATAGTCTGTAGTAAATTAATAACAGGTAGTAAAGGAAATAACAGTGGGACTACTGTGTTTAACTCAATGGATTTGCTATTTTTCTTTTATTCTGTTTAGATTTTAGTGTTCATTAAAACTGGCATGGACTGGCAAAATTACAAGGACAGATTGTTCTTTTGAACTTCTACCATTGAAGACACAAGTTATTCCTTTCTATGATGACAGAATGTGCATTGTGGTGATGATTTGTTGAAATCATCTGAATATCACAGTTTTGTGATTTTGCATTGATTTCAGTGATCCCAAAATTGCTTCATGCTAGAAGGACTGATTTAAAAAGCTTACATTAAAGTTCTACACAGGAACTGCTTTTTAGGATCCAACAAATAAGTTGTGCAATTGGGTGGGAGGTTTTTAAAGCTTGCAGGACAAACACACAGCACATTCATTCCCATGAGTATGGACCGGGCCTTGGTCAGGCTTGTGGCAGTTAAAATTAGGCTACTAGATTAGAACTAACTAAATTTGGTAGAAAATCTCACAAGTGGGTATGCACAAAATATTAATAACTGCATGGGATTAAAAAAACTCTAGTCTTTAAGACATTATGAACTCAAGAGAACTGTCAGCGAGATTTCACACCTCAGGCCAACACTGCTGCAAAAACGAAATCTTTTCCCCCAATGTTTTATGTGTAGAGTTAATACTTATTTTTGAACCAATGTTTAAGCCATGCCCACTTCATACTTCAGACTGTATACAGATACTAAAACAGATATTTAGTGTCGGTTAAATTTGGACATCACGATAATTACCTAAGCTATATAATAATCGTGATATTGCTTTTCTTGAAAAAATAGACTCAAATTAAACTCCACAATACTGTTCCCATTTTCCTCTGTCTTATAATTCAATGTAGTTACATGATTTAGCATGTAACTACATGTTTCCATGTATCTCACCATTTTTAGATAACCTAGCTATAGTTAATCATGGTAATTTATATTATTTACAGTACATCACAACTTGGCATTAATGGTGATATAGATTCAAAATTCAAATTAAGGGGAAAAAATCGAGCCAGAATGAAAAACGACTATTTGGACATTTTCATTCATTCATTTTCTACCACTTATCCGAACTACCTCGGGTCACGGGGAGCCTGTGCACACCCCAGGCGCCACTGGGCATCAAGGTAGGACACACCCTGGACGGAGTGCCAACCCATCGCAGGGCACACACACACACACACACTCTCATTCACTCACGCAATCACACACTACGGACAATTTTTCCAGAGCTGCCAGTCAACCAACCATGCATGTCTTTGGACCAGGGGAGGAAACCGGAGTACCCGGAGGAAACCCCCGAGGCACGGGGAGAACATGCAAACTCCACACACACAAGGTGGAGGCGGGAATCAAACCCCCAACCCTGGAGGTGTGAGGCGAACGTGCTAACCACTAAGCCACCGTGTCCCCCCCATTTTCATTCAGTATAAACAAATATGTCAGGACTCTGTTGTCTTTCACTGTGAGATGTTTTTTGCCTCTGTTAAATAACCTTACACAGAATTTAGTGGTTGAAGAAAACCAAAATTTTAGATGGTTATGAACAAGAACTTGGGGCATCTTTTAGAGCACAGTAATGGGTTTCAGATCATTATTTGCTTTTTTTTTTTTTTGGAAATTTTCGACGATATATTTCCCCTAGTAGACTAGGTAAAAACTACAAATTCTTAAAGCCTACATTAGCATCTACTTTCATATGAGCCATTAACCAACACTGTGGCATGTGATGGGACAAAGAAATCTAATGCTGAACATGGGCACAACTAATACAGATGGAAATTCCATTTTTGGTGTCTGGTAAAAAGAGTTAATGAGCTTCATGAGCATACATGCTTCATAAGCCATAATACTGAAACAAAGGGTATTTCAGTAAAACTTGGACGTTAGGATGATGGTGGAGGCATGGTCTTCCTCCAAAATATAGCGACTACATAACTCTCCATAATAAACAATAAGAAACAGAAAACAGCAGTTTAGGGTAATGTAACTCAAGACAAAAAGTTCATATTGTATTGGATTATTCATCTTTGGATATATCACTTGGTCTGTTGCTATGTAATTTCACTGGGAACTCCAGTGCTCTGTTTAATCACTGTTATTCACCCATGAGCAACTCTCACACACACACAACATCCCAAACAATTACTCACTGCAGTGAAAATGAAAGATAATTGGGCATACAAAGGAAACACCTTTGGTCTTATATCATTAAAACTGAAAGCTTTACTACTTGACAGCTTTATTTTCATTGAAGATGTTCTTCCCGATTTCGTTCAACGCAAACATGAATGAAATACAGCTTCTTTCAGACTTACACACTCGTTAAAAGAAAACACTCTTATTCACTCACAGATCACAGGCGCTGAAAGAACATTTATACATTTCAAATTTACAGCATTTCAAAGGCTGGCTTGTCTGATGGGAACTTTTAGCTGTGTATTGGTTACAAAACAATGGCAGAATGGCGGCGTGACTCAGAAAGAAAATCTGTTTACTGGAATTTCCATCCTAAATGAATAGATCTCTTCATTTTGCCTGGACAATAAGCCATAGCAGTTTTTTTTATTTTCTTGTAGACAGGAGAGTAATACGGGTTGTCTTACGGGTTGTATATGAATAAAAGGTCTAAAAGCATAAACATAATCCAACATTTGTAAGCGTTTAAAGGGTAGAATGTCAGCTAGAATTTATGAAATGGATAAAATTGAAAATTCTGTGTAGGTGTCATTGCTTTTTCATGCGTTAACCTTTTTTATGGGGAGTTTAGGAGATCAAAAGTATTTTCCTGCCATTCTCATTAGGGAAATGATTGTGATTTAAAAAAAATACCCCACTTCTGTCACTGCATACTTCAGTGTGTGAGATTGAAGTCTTCATTGTTAATCTAAAAATAATAAAAATAGTACTCTGACTGTTAGTGTAGATCAATTCAGATTCAGTTAAACTATTGTAGGCCTGAATAATGACCAGGATTCATTCAAGTACCAAGAAGTAAGAATACATGGCAGCTTATCGATCAATTTACAGTTCAGTTTATGAGAAATTGAATACTTCTGTGTTTACAGAGTACATTTTTATTTATGACATTTAAAATAATGTCAGTTTGCCAAAAGTGCTACACAACAAGCTAAACTCAGCCAGTCCACCTCAACAGTATAAGGCATAAACTCATGCAGACGCAGGTCAGGACTCTGAATTCAATATGTGGGGAAAATGTGATCTTTAACTGTGCCATGATTGTTTCTACCACACACAACAATCTCTAGAGTTTATACAGTATGGTGGAAAAAATAAAAACATCCAGTGAGCCTGTTCTCCTGTTAGAAAGATGATCTTGATGAGAAAGAGGTCAGATGAGATCAGCCAGACTAGTCTGAGTCTGACAGGAAAGCTGTAGTTACTCAAATAACCTTTCTGTCCAACGGTGGTGAAAAGAATGGCATCTCAGAATGCGAAACATGTTGATACTCATCTGGATGTTACCTGGCCTGGCACAGCTTGTGAAGAATCTTCCTTTAAAGTTTTTAAGATCTAGCAATATACATGGGCTTGCACAAGTATTCACCTTGCTTGAACTGGTCCACATGTTAAGTTACCCTGTAATGTACAGGAAATGTATACATTTCCACTTATTTTTGTTAATGTTCAGCATGTGGCAGATAAGTTATCAATGCCCTCATTCTGAGGCTATTTACTGGTTTGTGAATCAGGTGACCGCTTCTCAGTGGAACTGCTGGACAGTCAGTAAACACGGGATTCCCAGTACTTTCACAATCGGATGCTCTCCTTATCATGAGCAAGCGAGTCACATCCCCAGGCCTTTGATAACACTGTGTGGCACTTATTTGTCTGTGTGCAAGTGTGTGTGTGTGTGTGTGTGTGGGTGTGTGTGTGTGTCTATTGACAGGGATGCAGCGTTGGCCACTTTAGCACTAAAGCCTAATGTTTGTTCTCGGTAATGACTCTCCTGTGGAAAGTGGCTGTGTTTGCTTTTGCCTCCACTGACAGCTGTTTCCTTTGTCCTTCTGGTCTCCAGACCGACCCACAGTCTTTGTGTCAGCACAGGTGATTATGCTTTATTATGCAATTATATTCTACCTATAGCATTATACACACATATTGTCTGATGAGTGCATTGGCATGAACTGTCTTCTTCAATATTATTTTTTTGCTATTTACTGAAACAGTAACCATGATATCAGACAATGAATAGAGAAGTAAATAGATAAACTGACATGTACATGGAATAAAACACAATTGAAAGTTTTGTCACATATTGTACAATTATATTCCTCTTTTAGTATTCACATTTAAATCATTTGCCTACAATAACAATGAAAAATGATGAACTGCACTTTTCATCTCTTTATACTGTAGTTATATTTAATGTTGAGGAATGTCTAGGAAGAAGGTTGATATTTATACTTATTTAGTAATTATGGCAGATATAAAAAGTCCTTCTCGCACCATCCTCTTTTTTTCTTTTACCTAAAGTTAACAAAGATGCAAGAAAACTTACTGACCGTTACAAAGTGCTGACATTGGAAACTCCTGCTATATATTTTATATAAATGTCTTCACACAGAAAAGTTATAAAAGTCATAGTTAATACTATCAAAAAAAACAAAACATGTATGTATTAATAGCAGAACAAATTCCAACAAATGTTTAAAAACAAATTAAGAAAATACGCCATGAACAGGATGATGTGCTACATTTGAATGTTATATAAGGAATTACAAAATGTTAATTCCAAGTGGTGTCAATTTTTGTATTCATTTCTCGACACTGAATAAAAACAGTTCCTGGAAATGGACCCTTTGACCTTCCGTCAAGCTGCTGTGTACCGTAATACACCAAATATCCCCAAATACCAAAGACTAATTGACTAATAGCAAAACTATTCTTATGTCCCCTTCATGTATTTATATTCTCTGCTGCTTTACTTTGGCTGTACAGGTATTCCAAAAACACCGGTATGTGTAAATAACTATTATAGGTCTGCACCGGTTGAAAGCTGCTCAGCATGACCCGTCGTCTCGTATTAAATGCAAACTCGGCTACAAACGAAATGACCTTTATGCTGTGACTTTACGGTATATGATCCCTCTGAAGGAAGGAGCCTGACCATAAACGGAGCAAAATATCAGTCTTTAGTAACCTCTTTGTTGCACAACCAAGCTTTCAAATGAAAGTAAATTGTGCAAGTAAAGGAGATTAAAACCTGTGACATCAGTGGAAAAAAGTGGTGGTTGTATGCATCTACATGCTCCCTCACCCCCTTCTCAGAAGGCTGCTATTTGCTCTGGGCAAATGGGCCAATTGCACAACTGTTCAAACGGCTTCTCACAACAACCTGCAGTAAACAGAGAATGCAAGCAGTACTGATTTACACACCACTTCCTTAAAACAAATCCGTTTAACTCTGTTTTTTTTTCTTGCTATAGTACCAAGTATTTAACTCGTTCTGCATTGCTAAGAGCAAAGTCCATCAAAACATCACTTATATGTGAAGAGTTTGATAAGGAAATTTAAAGTTTGGTGCAAACATTTCTCTTTAAATGGTTGTATTGCATCATGCAAATCCTTAACTTGTATTTTTTATTGGTATGCAGCACTTAAAGCAACAATCTTCTCTCTCTCTCTCTCTCTCTCTCTCTCTCTTTCTCTCTCAGTCTCTCTCTCTCGCTCTCTCTGCTCTTGTGCACGAGTGAGGGTTATGTAGAACACCCACCCAATCTCTGTGTCCTCAGCATAACCGCTTGCGAAATTCCTGAAAGTATAAATAGGTGGCTTGTGCATTTCAAATGAGGATCTCGGTCTGAATTTTTCCCAAGCAGACAGTTTTATTATTACTCATGCAGCAAGGGTGGCGTGTGGGATTGCCGTCTTTGGCCTCATCCATGTGAAAATCTTGAATACCACTAGTCCACAAAAGGCTCTTTATCAGACATCCTGTGTTGACCGGGGCAAACCGTCTATAGACGAGAATCATAGAATGCATAAACATAAATAGCGTCGTGTTCTGGCTGATGAGGCCACCACATAGACGGTGGCAGGGGGGCGAGGGCAACTGTGTTGTGCAATCAATGGGCTTGGCTAATTAGCATGGGATTAAATAAAGGCTCCATGGCAACCTCTTGACATTTTCCAAAACAAGACTCCTTTCCCTCTATCCGCCGCTGTGACACGGCCACTTCTCCTCCGCTGCCAGCGTGATTAGGCAGCTCTATTTATTCCTGCCGGTCCATGTTTGGAGCTAGCCTGAATGTTGCTTTGCATGCTCCAAGACGTCCTAGTAGAAGCAACCCTCTTGACACTGCTAATTTCAGGCATATACTGAAAGCACCATACAAGTTTCTCAAGTGTCTGTCCATCAAGGTTTAATGGAGTGGAAATGTTTTCTTGGTGTTTGAAGGGAACCACAGAAAGCGAGCTTGGCTGCATGTGTGGTCATAAGAAGTTGGAACGTGTTTCAGGCTGTTGGACAAATCCTGTGGGATTTTCCCAATTAGTGCCCTGTTCTGAGCTAGGAGTGAAACCATAGTGCTGCCGTAATAATGCCGATGGATTCATGGATCCATTTCCTACTGCAAGGCACAGTTAAACTTTATGTTCATAGTCAGATTTACATCCTGTGTTGTTGTAGCTATTCAGATGCAGGTCTCAGAGGACGGATCTGTGAGAACCTCTTCACTTATACACACATACGCAAACATTCGGATGAAAACTCAAAGCATTTTAAAAACTCTTTTCATCTCTTGCTTAGGAAAGCTTTAGATAATTGAAATGTCTAGTAAGTAAGTCAAAGTCACTGATATTTACAGTTTATTGCACATATTGCATAGTAGATCTGTTCAATTCTGATTGGTCAGAATTCATTTTCTGGGTTAGTAGAAAATTCTGACTGTAATTGAAATCATAGTTTTATATTAAATAATTATATCGAATATCGTTCCTATAGCAACAACTCCATGTACATAATCCAAGCCTATTTTCTAAGTTGATTAAAAAAGACTGATGTTAGTGAACAGAGAAAAATGTAGAATTGTTTAGATGGAGATGTTTTCTGTAAGCAAACATTTATTGATTTATATTACGTTAACTGAGGAATCTATCCAGTGCCTTCTGTATCCTGGATATTCTACAACATTAATTGTAACTATAAACAGTTGAAAAGAATTTTGTTCCTTTTTTTATTCTTTAATAAATTATTAATTATTATAGGAAATTTGCAGTGGAATAAAAGGAATAAAGCACTTCAGAAAGCAAGATTGTGGGTATTAATGTTGAAACAAAACACATGGCATTGCAAGAATGACGCTAATGGTGTATGGGCTTGGAAAAATATCTAGATTTAATTGTTAATGAAATACATTTCTTAAACTGCATCTGCGACATGAACTCATTTAGACAAATTATGTATTCTAAAAAAAAAAACTAAAAGCAGTTTATTGTTCTGGACTCTTGATTGGGGTTTGTAATCACAATGCACCCACAATTATAATAATGAATTATTCATCTTTTAAATATTAATAGAAGAACAAGATTCTTTTCTCTCCTTCTTTTTTACATATTAAATGCTGCCCTACAATTGCACTTTTGTGGTACTGATGTTCGAGCAACACAGGGATGCATAAATAAACACTGCAGGTCTACACAAGTGCAGCTCAGCACAAACAATTTACTTGAATTATATCTAAACCTTGTGACTTGTACAAACCTTATGATTGTTTAGAATAAGGGAGCTGGATCATAACTGAACTTTTTGTTTATTTATTTATTTATTTTTCCAGAAAAATCAATCTTTAATAACCTGCATGTTCATGAAAATCCTTGTTCTTGTAGAAAGGCCAGGTCAAGCATAGCGCCAGCTTGGTTCTTGGTTTCTCCAGGCTGCAGTGTCGCGTGTGTGGATTGTAGAAGCTGTAAAGCACTTGGAAAGAAGGAATTACTGCTTACAGCCTTTTTTTTTATAGCTAGGCATAAATGGGTCACCTTGTTTTTATGGCGATATTAAAGCAGGAGCAGAGCGGAAAACAAACAAGGAAAAGAAAAGCTACTGAACTTGTGTTAATGGACTTTAGAGAGATTCTGTTCCTGATCAGTGAAATCTGTGCATCAGCACAAAATAATGCTAAACAAGAGCATAGCAATCTTCTAAATAAATGAAACACCACTTTACTCCACGTGCTGAAACCCACATTCTACTGTCAGATCTGAGTCTGAGATTCTCTCGTGCTGAGGTAATCCTTTCACAGCTCCTTGTTTCCTTTTCATTCTCTCACAGATTCTTTAAATTAGATAGACAGATTTATTCTCCCCCTTCCCCGATTTAATCTTTGGTCTCGAATTTCACATCAGATTTCTTCCTTGTGAAAATTTTTTGACTTCCTAGTTGGGGAATTTCATAGAAATGGTGAAAGTCTTACGTGTCATCATTAGTGCAAAGGATCAGTGAGCTTAAGACAAGCATGATGAATCTGTCTGTTAAACAAACACTGACACCTATGTTAAAGAAAGCCTTACACTCCTCACACACACACACACACACACACACACACTTCTAAGCTCCTGATGTGGATCATATGAGGTCACAGCCGACAGACAGGTGCCTAGTTTGTCTTTTACACTGCCAGTGAGCTTATGACCTCGAGGCCTCTCTGACAGATCATATTAGATAAGCCCTTACGCAACACTCTTTGCTGTAGCCAAGATGCCTTTTGGAGGTTGATGTCGAAATCATTAGCGAAAACAGCCTTTGCGTGACAACAGGAGCATGAGAACAACCCTGGGTTAAATGCTGTGCGTCTCCATGATGGTTAATTGTTTTTATTGCGAAACCCAAAATGTAACTCGGAATGAAGTTAAGCTATTTTGAGTCTTGTCTTGAAGGTGTGAAAACTGAAAAGCACTAAAGACTGGTAAAGCAAGAAGAGAAACATAAACCTCACCCTCAACACCAAGCCATTCAGAAATATGATACAATTTGTTGTCACTATGATTGAATAATAATACACCCCCCCCCCCCCTCCTCTCTCTCGCTCGCTCTCCACCATTAGCACTGTTAGTGACTCATATAGACACACCCTGTTGATGCCTCCACTGTTCTTTGAAACCACAAAACTGTTTCCCATTAAGACTTCTGTAAAGATGAGTCAGAGGGTGAGGAAGGAATCCCAGGCTTGGACTTATTGACCTAACTGAAAGCCATTGAATGGATGGAAGTCATTCATACAGATGGATATGTAACAAAAGCCTGACAAACCATGGAACCTGTATGTGTCTATACATACGTTTATTCATCCGTGTTACATTGTAAGTCAGGTATTACAAGTACGTTTGACTTGATACTACTAGACAAGGAGTGATAAAGAAGCAGACGGGTTGGGAAATCATTTATTCATTTCAATTTGGAATCATCTGCAAGAATATAATCTTAATAGGATGGCGAATCAGGACATTTGCACTGGTCTGTTGTTTTTTTTTTACAAATCCAATGTGACAGAAATCACAACCCAATGTTAATAAAGTAATTTTTTTTTTTATCGAGTTATTCTTGTATTTCATTTGGTTCTTGGCCTGTTTAACTCTCTGAGCAGGTTTTATCCAACTCATACACAAGCAGCCTATCAGTGATGTCAATTTGAATCTAATGTTTTCTGTCAGTAAAAAGGTCAGGAAGAAAACTCTCCATGGCGCCGATAAATATCCTGAATATTATTGTACACATTTGAAAATGAGCCTAATATTGAAATAGTTGGAGTTGTAATGATGAGGATGTCTGTGGAATTTGTTTTACTGTTTAAAGGGATACCTCACTGATCAAACATAATAAGCTTAGGTCTTAATATGCGTGATGGGATATTGGTAGAAATATTGACGCTCATTTTACATTCTCAGATTTCTAATGAGTGTGTGATGATTAAAAAAATATATTTTTGCCAGTAAAAGTAACAATAAATTCCTTCTCAAATCTGCTTTACGGGTGTTGATTTCCTACTCTTACAGCAGCTCTGACAGAAGTGATAGTTGTTTTTGTACGTCACGGTTTCTATAGTAACAGCTCATTTGCATGTTAGAATCTCGTAACAATGGAAAATGTATAAATGACAACATGCTGTTTTTCTTTTTTGTCAGGGGATGTTTATTTAACTTTTATGGAAGGAGTGTGCAGTGCACATTTTGCCTATTCAGAAAGAGGAAAAAAAAAGGGATATAAATGATTGTAAATAATTGCTAAGAGGAAGGAACTTATTTTTTTCAGATTAAGAGCTTTATTCATTAAAAAATTTATATATTGTGGACATTGCTGTAGAATAGAAGGAATAAAACATCTTAAGGCATGCTGTAATTGGAAATAATCGGTTTTAGGGCAAAAACAGTACCTCTGCTTCACACCACCATGTCTAGGGATTATTATTCCCTTTAACAAAAAGTGTTTTCTTTCTTACCTGACTGCTATCTTATCACGCACTAGTCACCATTGTATACACTACTGTGCATTTGTTTCTATCAAATAATTGCTTCTGTTTAAACAAGTGAGTCACAATAGACCACAATTGAGAAAAAAACATTGTGCATTTGCGTATGCTTTAGAAAAACCGCCCCATGAGACTCAGTGTTAAAGAGCAGGAGTTATTTATTTAATTATACTCAAACAATATGTATTGTAATATGTATCTATGACTGTCTCAACCACTGACCACCTGTCTGAGACATATACGTGTATTGCATCCGGTAAGGCCGGATTGGCTGGGCGAGTTACAGTGAGTCACTCAGTCGATCTCCAGCTCTTTCCCTCACACACACAGCGTCAATGACTCACAGCATCAAAAGCTGGCCTCTCTTTGTCTCCATTTGCTTCTCTTAAATGTGGGACTGGACATACATATTTTAATCCAGTTCCCGACTTGAAAAGAGCTTGCAGCAGCATGCTACATCTTTATATGCTGAATGTTGAGAGGCTACACATTAATCACACTTGCAGCCTGCACTGGTTAGTGTTAGTGTGTGTTTGTGTGAATGAATGTAAAGGGAAGGGCAGAAGGGAAAGAGCTGATTGTCATTTCACTCCTGACTCATGCATGACTGACACAAAAACCATAAAGAACGGTGACGCAGATCTCCGGGTGGGTCAGGCTCCACTGTGGTGATACTATATATACACACACCTGAAGTATACACTCTATTGGAGACAGTTTATTATGAACTCCTGTAGCCCTGCATGTTCATGCAGTCATCCATCCAGCCAAATATGTGGCAACAGCACAGCTCAGAAAATGCTGAAAGACAGAAGGGCTGGTTTGCATAATTAAGAAAACCAGGTGATGTTTTTCCATTTTTGGGTGATCTTGTGCTCAAATGCAGCCTCAGATTCCTGTTCTTGCCTAACAGGAATAGAATAGAAGTGAAGTGATGTAGTCTTCTGCTGCTGTAGCTGTTCCATGTGTTATGTGTTCTGAGATACATTTCTGCTCACCATGGCTGTAAAGACTGGTTAACTGAGTTAATGAGGTCTTCTAAATATTCTCTGTAAACTTTAGACTGCTTTGCATGAAAATAATTCAATTGCATCATGAATACTTTAGTGCATGCATAAGGAAATGAATGGGTTTACTGGTATCCCTAAAAAAGTGGCCAGTGACTGTATATTATAGGACTCTCAGGATCCTTTCATGATCCGTTTATTGTGCAAGAATTCATTTTATATCACAAAGCAATCATTTAGAAATGACACACGGGTGTCACATAATAAAGTTTCAAATGAATCTGGTGAATTAACACTGCACTGAGGAATAAACACTGTTGGCACTAGACAGTCAAAAGCACTTTTTCGAATGATATAAAGGTAAAAAATATAGTAAAAGTAAAAGGTGTAATATTACTATACATGCATAACAGAAAAAATTTTAAAAATGGCAAATCTTTACAGGCGCCGACGATAAAGCTAAAGATTACTGCTGGTGGATTAAGTAGGTGATAGATGGCTGTGCAAATGAGAAATACTTAACACTGTTTAAAAATACTATGGCACAAGAAGCAGTTAAGCAGGTTTGTTATTTCTCATCATCTGTAACGTCTTCCAAATCGTCGTCGTCGTCGTCATCGTCGTCCTCCTCCTCCTCCTCCTCATCATCATCATCATCCTCACCTTCCTCGTCCTCTTCAACTCCTTTCTTCGGCCCCTTTGAAGCCTTTGGCGGTTTCAGAAATAAGCAGTTTAGCTTTGTTGTTTCGGTGTAACGAGACTGATACGGAATTATTAAGCAAAACTTTGTAAGCTGTTCTGGTTATGATGATATTTGTAAATAAATGCGGCATTCGAACACATGCAGCGAATGTGACCTCTCTGAATGTGTTGAATGAACACACATGATAACGTGTTTTACACCACCAGAGGTTAGTAATTTGGTTCTATGCAATCATCCCCGATCCTCTGATATGTCCAGACCTGAGATCGCAGATTTCCTTTAACCACTTTATAACACTTTGTGTTGTAATCAGCAAAGACTAGAAATAAGATGCATCGTTTAAGGAGAGCATTACTTATTACCTGATAAGCCACAAGGGAAGTATTAATGATGTGCTAGTCAATAACTGATCACTAAGTCTGCCAATACCATGCAAGTACAGAACTAAATGTATATTTGCTGAAAGAAAGATACTAGAAGCTCTAAGTGTGCTTTAATTGCTGAGCAGAGAAGCAGGAAGCTTTCTAGCAAAATATGAGAAAATATGAGTGGTTTATGACGAGCAATCCAGTAATTAAATAGGTGTAATCAACAATAAAGCAAATGAAACCAGCTTACAAAACATGGGGGAAAATGTTTGATGATGGCTATAATTACTGTTATTACACTCACCTGCAATGTGCCTGATTTACTCATAGACATGCCGGTGTGATTTAAGGACGTTCTGGAATTAGCACGCATGATCTCTATGCGTGACTGATAGTCAGGGGGATGCAGGGTGCTCCGGAAAACCTGACAAAACACAAACAGGGCTTATGAAGAAAGGTTTCTGTGAAAAGTTATGAAAATCTTATCATGTGTCATAAAAACTTGTATGAAATTTAAATATATATCTACATAACCTGTCCATGGACCATGGCCATATGTTTCAGGTTTTTATCTCTTATTATAGCTTAGTGATTAGATTACAGTGTTTGATGTTGTCTCAATTATTATCACTGACTCGATTAATAGAGTATTATGGACGAGAGATCGAAAACCATAAATGTAATAAATATGGCTTTCAAAATGTTAGAATTAGCAGAATAATTTAGAACGGATCTATTGGGCAGTAAGAATTGTTAAAACAAATAAAATCTCAGTGATGCTGAATGCCATAGTTGTTGGTGACAAATAGGTAGGTTTGTTCGTTCAGCTTGTGGGATTTTCAGAGACAGAAGATTCTATAATTCACACAATTTGTGAAATACAGAACAAATCATCCAATGAGCAGCAATCGGTAGGAATTAACGCCTTGTTGATGATACGGCAATTCAGATGTCCACTCATTACGACTGTGGTGAGCAGAAGAGCATCTCAGAATGCAAACTATATCAAATCTTGAGGCAGTTAGGCTACAACAGCAAGCTGCAAAAGCTTTTAGTGAGATACACTGTGCTGCTGCTATAGTGGATGTCACTGACTGGATAATGAACGAAGTCGGGGCTTTATCATCACCACATACACATTATAGTACAGTGGAATTCCTTTCTTCGCATATCCCAACTGAGGAGGTTGTGGTCAGAGCGCAGGGTCAGCTACGATACAGCGCCCCTCGAGCACGGAGGGTCATTCGCCCAACAGTGGAAGCTTGGCAGTGCTGGGGCTTGAACCCGGATCCTCCGATTAACAACACAGAGCCTTAAGCCTTAATGGAGGTGTACAAGCCTTCCTAATTCCCAAAGTGGATGGCGAGTGAACATGAATCTGCTACTTATCTCAGACACTTCATATAACATCTTGACACTTTATTAACCTCTGTTAAATATTACTGAGAGTCAGATTATGATATGTAGTGTACATATAACAACCCTGCAACCTTTCACATATTTCGTAACACCTTGTGTTAATTGAAACCCGTTGTGACTTATAATACTGTTTCGTTCTTCACTCAGACAGAATCTTATGGCTTTATTAACATTATTGTTGCTGCCATTCCACTGCAGATCATGGATGGCATGCTAAGCAACCAGTTGTCCTCTTGTACAGGAAGTCCTGCTTTTCAGTACAGAACTAACTGCAATTGTAAGATAAGTTTGGAAAAGATAACCCTTAACAACACTATCGTAGGTCTATCGTAATCTTACCACGAAGCAAGCGCTGATTTTGTTTTCTACTACCATTGCAACAGCGTTGACTGGTTTTTGACTCATGTTGCAAAAATCCTCATACCAAAGCCATTGTACTATAGTTTAGTTTCAGTGCCAAAAAGAGCAGGCCAAACTGGATACCTGCCAAGTAGCTAATACACACAATATAAGGTTTATTGTGGACGGGTTTCATGGAGGTATTTGTGAAAAACAGCAGTTTATATACAGTTTACTGATTCATAGTCTTTATTCTTTATTTAAAGAAAGCTTCCTGGATGATTTGGTGTAGATTTACTGTAATACCCTGAAGAGTAAAAGCTAGAAGGTCAAAGAGGTAAAAGAGGAAGCTAGCTGCAGAGCAAGTCCTAAACGGCATCTGGCATGAGGTACGGAGGCAATTATTTTATACCCTGCACATGCACGTATGTCGAGAGTAAGAAGTCATTTGGGAATTTGCCCTCTGGCCTGACAAACACAGCAACCATAGAAACAGCCATAAAGTAGTTTGGTTTCATTAAGCCTTAGCACTTCTTATAAAGATACGTACATAAAACAAATACAACTAATCTTTTTATTATTATTTTATTTGAACCAGTGCCTACAAAGGAGTTATTTCATTATTGTCAATTCTTAATGATTTGAAACATGTTTTTAGTAAAGGGGGGAAAAAAAGCTTATAAAAGCCTGAAAGTTATTTCCTGGGGATGTTGTCAAAATAGCCACCATGCAGACAGACTTGATTACGTTCTATTCGACTCAAATCACTGCCAAATTCAGTTCAGTGTAATTAAACTGCCACTTCTTTTGCGTCTAATAAACACAACGACATCTTGAGACTGGGAGCATTTGGCAGTCCAGATCAAAAATACATAAACATGACCAAAAATAAAAAAATAATATAAATTTACTCTTAATCAGCCAAGCCAAACATCTATTTCAAGATGTCGGTCAAACTGTTACATAGCAGAGACTCTGTATAAAGTAGTCTATGTAGTCAGATGTAGTCTGGTGTACTGACACAATGTGGAGACTCTGTATAAGACCCTGATAAACCTGCGCTATTAAAGATCTTAAAATTTACCATTGGTTGCGAAGGATCTTGGTTAAAGTGTGGTGAAAGGAAACAGTGCTCTCTATTATCTAATTAAAACTGCTAGGCTTTTTTTGGTATACGTTTATCTAATGAAATAAAGAATTAAAGTCTTTCTCTTAGAAAGCTGTTCAGCGCATTTGAACTCTTATTGCAGGCTTACTGGAAAAACCTCACCATATAAACAAAAATGATTATTCTCAAAACCATCAAACAAAACAAATGACACGGCTGCATTAAGCCCATTACCTCTAGATCTGCTTCTTCATCCACGTTTTTGATGTGCTGATAGGCAGTAGTGTACACCTCCAAAGCTTTGGCATGAAATGCCATCTCCACGGTCACAAACTCGCCCAAGATATCCTGCAAAACAGAAAAAGGCAGCGGTGTTATTCTTACATCTGTAGAACTATATAGCAATGAGTTTTTATTCAAATCGAATTAAGTCAACAATACAGTACACCTTAGGAAAAAAGTATGGGGTTCATATGAACTCTATGCACGGCAAGAATTCAATACTGTATTAAACAGTACAGTATTTGAAGGTCTGAGCTCGCTATAGGTAAAGGTTTTAATATATTATTTACTTATAATGGAATCAATATATCTGAATATATTGAATAAACTAAAAAAAATAAAAAATCGAAAAAATATTGCGTTTCAAAAGTCTGTAATCTCTACTAAGTCAGTGACACCCATTTTTGGCTTCGGCTTGCTTTTCTTGAAGTAACTCATGCTATCATTTTTGACTGACTGCGTCACAGTTGCTGATGTTTACTGATATCTTCCTATTCAGTGTTTTTTCTTCTGTGCCACTGGCTACCACAAAACATCAAATATCAGATCCCCCTTGTGCTTAACGGTTACCAAACTTTTCGTTTCTTTTCTTTTTTCTCCAAATATGCCTTTGGCAATTGTTGATTTTTACTTTAGCAATCTAAAGAACTTGCTTCAAAACTGCCTCTGGCTTATCTTGATTATGTTTTGTATACTATAGATGTTGACTTGATGAAGTCGCAGGTAAGGTTTCCTTCAGATTATATTTGTGCGCGCGATTCTGCAGAAAGCTGCACCACTACTCCTGTGTAGTTTTAGCATACAAGCAGATTTTACTGAGGATTTGCTTAGTCCTCCAGATCTTGCTTTGACTTCCACAATTTCCCTTATTCCATTTTATAACCACACCCTGCAGTATCACCCAAATGAGGATGAGGTTCACTTTTGAGTCTGGTTCCTCTCAAGGTTTCTTCCTCTTCCATCTAAGGGAGTTGTTCCTCATCGGTCACCTGAGTCACCTCAGACTTGTTCATTAGAGATGAATACAAACACATTTAAATATATTTAATATTAATCTTGAACTTTTGTCTAATAATAATCTTTGTATAATAGCAAACTGTTTGTAATATATGTCTTATGTTCTGTAAAGCTGCTCTGAGAAAATGTCCATTGTTTAAAGTGCTATACAAATAAAAATGAATTGAAAATTGAGTTAAATTTTCTTTTGACATTTCGGACTGTGAAAAATTACAAACAAAAAGAGCTTTGATATCTTTTTATAGGCTTGACCTGCTCTGTTATATTTAGTTAGATTTTTTTAATTCATCTATTTTAAAATCTAAATTGTTTATTTAATTATTTAATATAGTTTGCTCTTTTGTCTTAAAAAAAAAATCAACAAAATATTTGATTTGTCCAGACTTTCCCAACCACCCAGCCAACTGATTCCAATGATTATGATTATATCTAAAGATACTGCTTCATATCCCGATAAAAGGCAGCAACAATAATGAACAGATAACATTAGAAACATCCATATGTTATCATTTAAATTAGATATACCACACTAACAGCTCATAGAAGGGATTTCTTCATTTTTACTATTTTTCTACTTTAGAAAAAAAAGGACATTAACACTATGGAATAACATACCATTTGTAAAAGTTGTTCTAAATATAATTTACTTGTTCAGAAAATTAATTTGATCTACTTTAAAAACTTTTTCTGTTACTTTTTCTTGATCTAATTTTAAACTATAAGATGCAAATATATTCAGTGTCTAGCCTGCCTATGTCTTTCACTGTCCTGCTGCTAACAGTCCTTTATGTTTAGCATCTTCTTGTATTTTACTCAACTACAGAGCTGTATATCAATCATGGCTGCTCTGTCTACAATATTGTATTATGCTGTCTGTCCTGCAATGTCTTCTGTCCTGCATTGTTTGTACACATGCACTACACATGCACAGATCTGTGTTGTTTTATGCAGCTCTGTATTTTTTGATTTCACTGTGTACTGAACCAGCTATATATGATTGAAATGACAATAAAAGCTTCTTGACTTGACATGGTAGGATATAAAGCTTGACTAAATACAATTCACCCTTGGATTTCTCAAGCAGCTAAAAAATTCTACGATCCTATTTAAAATAAATTCTTATGATCCTAGGTAATAAATCTAGAGCTACAGTACATAGACATTTGGATCCCACTGTACGACTTGTAATGATGTAACACTTTCACCCGCCAGACAGAAAACTGTGCAGTCTCAGTAACCTTGATATCTCGGATCTTCTGACTTTCAAACAGGTCTATTGTCTCCTCCAGCTGGCGAGTCATGCGTGTGGCGTCCATCGTGGCTCGCTGCAGCTCGCTCTCAGCCTGTCACGACACAACTGACAGTCACGATGCAGAACTAACTGTTCACACATGCAGTCTGTCCGTGTACTGTGGAGCTCATGTCAGGAAATCGGTCCAGTTCTCACTACTATGTGCACTGCAGTAATTTGCAGTAATTCTGCACAAATGAATAAATATTCATAGTCATTTCAGATGTGAAGGCTTACCTGTGACTGTGAAAATCTGTTAAGGAAAGCTCTTTACAGGAATAAAGTGATAATCAGGCTACTGTTATTATTCATAGAAATAAGTATAATATTCCTTTTTTCTCTAACCTAACGAGCTCAAGCCACTGCTTCCGAGTAGTTATTTGAAAAAAAAAGGACTATTAAAGGACTAAAGAAGCCATTGCAGAGAGCCGCAGTGCTTCTTTGTTTCTTTGAATCATGCAGCACTTTTCAGTGAGGCCAAATATCTCAAAGGTACACAAATACAAATGTTTAACATGACAGGAGAAAGGCTAAGAGAGAAAGTGGAGGAAAGTGGTCAGTCATTTTGTGTCAAATTCCTCGGGTGAATTTGTGTAAACGAGGCAGGGTCGTGTTTTTACAGAGCAGTGAATGAATGCCATTGTAAAAACAATTATTCGGATCGACTGTGTCTTTTCCCTTTTGCACAGGCTACAAGTATCAGCAACGACAGCAACAAAAGAGAAGTAAAATGATGAAACTGGAAGTATCCATTGATGATGCATGAACATTTAAAAATGAAAGTATTCAGGCTAAGCAGTGTCTTCAGCTCCTGCATGAATAGTGAAATTATCTTAACAAGCTGACTTTCGTCTCTCATCACTGACTGTTTTATGGAAGTGCTCATATAGAATAGAATAGAATAGAATAGAAGCCTTTATTATCGCCACATATACATTACAGCACAGTGGAATTCTTTTCTTCACATATCCCAACTGAGGAGGTTGGGGTCAGAGTGCAGGGGCAGCTATGATACAGCGCCCCTGGAGCAGGGAGGGTTGAGGGCCTTGCTCAAGGGCCCAGCAGTGGCAGCTTGGCTGTGCTGGGGCTTGAACCCTGATCCTCCAATCAACAACCCAGTGCCTTAACCACCACTGCTCATTGCCTAAGCAGCAATGTGGGCTTGTTGGAGTAAAGCTAATGCAGTTCCTCAAGTCTTCAAATTTATTGCATTAACATTTAAGTTATTTTTTATTCCTTCATTAGAAGAACGTTCTAATCTATAGACCCAGACTGTCTGTTTTCTACTAATGCAAACCACCTTTGAGGTTTTTTTTTCCTCGACTCATAGCCTGGTGCAATACAAGCCTGAACCTGCAGTGTTTATTTATGTGTAGTAAGACAGATTAAAGAAGAAAGGAGCAGGAAGGAAGGATACAATGATCTGTCTGTCAGAGGGGTTCCTCTGTCTCGTTTTCTCCAGCTGCAGCATCTGCTTTGCTTCTCGGTTCCTGGCACTCTGGGTACGTTTCAGGTCCTCCTGTAGGTTCAAGAAATGTGTGAGGAGCAAACTGTGAGGAAAAACGATGTTGTGTTAAGAAAAAAATGTATAGAATTTAGCTAAATCAACTGTAAACAATTTACCTAAATTACACTTAATTAACTATTAAACAAATCTAAATAAGCCAAAAAACCTTTACAGATTAACATTACAGATTATCCTGACCCCAAATAAATAACACACACACAATATGCATAGAAAAACAAACACAATTAACAATCTACAAGATATCTGGAGATATGAGCATGAAAACCTTAAGAAATCAGATTAATTTTAAAGGAAGAATTCAATAGGGCTTTTAATACTTAAAATAGTTCCCCTTGTTCTAACTCTGTTTGGGGATGCCATGGCTTCATTGGTGCATGGTTTTCCAGAGGTAAAAAGAGGTGTGAGACATTCCTTTACCCCAGGTTAAGGATGCAGGGTTAGGAGCAATAATATAACTTAGGATTGAGTGCTCTGTGAAAAGCCCTTCTGTTGTACTGACTGAGAAACACCAAGAGAGCTGGAAAGGTGGATTTTGCATTCTCTCACATATTTGGTGTCTGAAGCAATTTATGAAACTAAACATTAGACACTTCCAGCAGAGGGCGCACTGATACACAATACTGGCACACTTAGATGAGGCTATTAATTAACAAATAATAACTGAAAATGATAAAAAAAAAAAAAAAAGTATCCAATAGAGTGCAGACCTCAAATTAATACCTCAAGTGATATTAGCTCAGCTGTAGAGATGGAGTAAGGAGCGCAGACATTTGAGGAGAGGTAAACATAGTCAATGCTCCTATTGACATGGTTTGGGAACTGTCTAGGATGCCTCTTTTGCAATTACAAATTTGCAAATACCTCTTTTACATTTGGAAAGACCAAAAAATAGGAAAGATTTTATCTCTAGTCTAGCCAAGGAGTGCCTGGGTATTCCTGGGGAGAAGCTAGAAAGAAGGAGGTAGCTAGAAAGAAGGAGGTCTGGGCATATTTGCTTAGACTTATGCCCCCGTGACCTCCAAAACAGATAAGCAAAGAAAATGGATGGATGGGTGGATGGATTGATACTAGCAGAACAGACATAGTATCCATGGATCGTCATTGGTATCCCAATAATCTGATGTAGCCATTGCCAGATGGGTGGTATTTTTAGCCATTAGGTATCCTGCCCTTCAGGAACGTGCTCCATGTAACGCTTCAGTAGTGGGTTTATGGCTTGCCCAATAAAATGGGAGGAGATTAAGACTTCTGCAGAAGGCCCGAGGGAGTGGCTATCCCTCTGCAAGTGTTGTGAAAGGCAGTGTTTCTCATGGAATAAAAAACTGTGTGGCCCAAAAATGATGCACTGACGGTCTGTTCAGACATGCTGGTTTTCCGGATACTAAAATATGCGCTCGTTTTTCCAGGAATTCTTTGGCTGCTGAGACAAAGAGATTATGCAGTATTCACTTGTCCAGAATATAAGATGCACATTTGCACATGTCAAGTGTAGAAAACTGCATTAAGCACACCTGGTGCTATGCATAATTCAGGATGGTGGAGAGTTTTCACATATCATGACCTAGGTCCTGGACAATGGTAAGATGTAAGCTGTTGATCAACTCCCTCACAGAGGGATCCAATTCTGTAGAAAAATCGGTTCAGGTGGAATAAATCAGTAAAACCTGCATTTACTTGGTGAGAGTCCAATAAAATACGAACAGAAAATTTTACACTTGCTTTGTCAGCATAATTTTTCAGACAAAATAGTCTGGAAAGAAAATGGTTTTAAATAATAAATCGATATATAAAATATCTAAAGCATCAAGTGTCCTAGTCTGGTCTGCACAACACATTTAAACAGCAAAGTCCCATGTGAGTCATGATTATAGAAATAAGCTAATGCTGCCCTCATGTGATCATTTTAGGTAAAAGTTGATGTGTTGGACGTGTGATTTAAAGATGTTTCAGATGTTTTGATAGATCAGAACTTACCCTTTTCAGTTTCACAAAAGAACCATAAGCTTTCAGTGGCTCAACCACTTTGGCATCAAGTCTTTTCACCTGTGAGCAATGATTATACACACACACACAAAAAAAAAAACACAATAAAAAAAATAAATAATAATAATAATTACACAGTAAAAACTGAAGACTTCTTCTATGTAGTTTTAGCATGATTCTAAACTGAATGAACTAAATCCATAATTATTATCATCCTTCATAGAAATGTAATTATATAATTAATAGTAGGCAATATAAATATAATTTAGAATTAAACAATGATTTTTATTTAATTCATTAAAAAAAAATACACCACAACTAACATAAATCAAATTTACAAGATGATTAGTTTAAATTCTTTGATTGGATCATCTGCCCTGTTCTGATCAATTCTCAGGAATAAGTTCTTTTATGCAACGTTTTCTAAAGGCTTGGGTCCGAGATTCTTGAACAGTTCTGTTCAATTTTAAAACTTCAGATCTTTGAGGTCTCATTTTTTTTTTTTTGTCTCCCTTTCTGTACTTTTATTTATCTTTATATCCATTACTTGTCTCATGCAGGTCGACATCCTCCTGGCACTTTTGTCATTTGTTTTTAACTGACAATTAGTTTGCTTTTCTTTATGTCTGACTGTGTTTCTCACATAATAATGATGTTTGGTAGTGGAAAGCAAAGCAGTTTCTCCAATTATAATGTGAATGTTCTTTGTCCATTCTTCTAAAGGATGGCAACAATTCTGGACTCAGCTCTATAAAGAGAATATACTAGAACTTTTACCAACACACCTGGGCTTGTCTGTAGTCCTGAATTTTAGCAAGCTGATCCGCAAAATTCTTTAGTCCATTTTTCAGAGTTGGTGTCTCTGTGTCTGCGTAGAAGCCAATCTCAGTGACCAGCAAGTCAGCCTTGTCCCTCAGTCGTGCCGTTTTACGTACATATGCTGCAAAAAGCTGACACAGCTCCCCAAAATGTTTCTGCACATGAGTGAGGTTCTCCTGGATCTGCTTGGTCTGTATGTCTCTTTAAGAAGCAGAAATGCCAACACAACATAATGGAGAAAGGCAACACATGGTTTAGTTTTTTTACACAAAGCTTTAAGGTTTGCATTATAAACATCACTCCATTGATATTCACTGTGCATACTACTAACATGCATGCAAGATTATGTTATTGCAAAAAAAGGACATTTAATGGAGTAAAATAACAGTTTGAGCAGGAATTATTCTGTGCAACAAGTTATATAGTTTCTTATATAATTGTCAACTGAACTAAATGCACTAATATTCCAAAGAGTACAAAGAATAAAATGTACAAAAGTAGCTTGTATAAAAGTAACATGTAACATTTCTGTCTTCTTGCATTATCTAGAAAGCTAGCTAACAAACACTGAAACACTAGCTATGTCCAAAATCCTGCCAGATTTATGCACTGTCTCTAAATTCCTCCTTTTTAACCCCTAAACGCTTATATTTCTCGTATCTAATAGCTAATTAATGGTAGAAGGTTAGCATGTATGCTATCTAACCTTTCTGGCTAACTAGCTAACAGTCATTAGCCACCTAAAAACACAGGTATTTACCTCGCTCTTGCATCCGGAGTGCGACTCATGATCATGTAAAACTAACGACTGGCTAATAAGAGTATTGTTTTCTGAGAGGTTTTCTTTCTGCTGTGTTTTTATATGACTCAAATACAGGTTGTGTTTCCGAGTTAGCTAGCATGAGCTAAATGGCTAGGTGGGTAAATATTCGAGAAAAGCGTGCGCCGTTTCCATGGAGTTGCGCTGCGAGTTTCCGGCGGAAGCTGCTTTCAGAACTTTATACATCATGAATATGATTGTAAAGTTTATTAGATATTTTAACAGCTTAAAGACATTTTTAATTAAGAACCAATAAAAAAAATAGTATGAATAGTTCTTTCACAAACTAATATATTTATATTAGTGGGCACACTGTAATAGCCCATTATAGCAATTATTATTTTTATTCAATAAAACAAAGAGACACTTTACTTTTTTATTCATTTATAGTAACATTTAATATTACTATAAATCCACAAAACTCCACAAACTGATTTCTATTCATAGTAACAGAAATATATTATATTATGTTCATAGTACATATCCCCCTGTATATTTTGTTATAGTAATAACAGTATATTGTTTATAGCACACACCCTTCTGTAAATTTTAGTTTATAGTAATAGACATCTCTATATTATATTCATAGCTCATATATATATTCATCTGTATATTATATTCATAGCACATATACTGTATATATATACATCTGTATATTATATACATAGCACATATATATTCATCATAGAACATACATATCTGTAAATTACTGTTTATAGTAATAGCCATATATTTTGCTACAGCACATATCCTTCTGTAAATCTGTATGTTTGTTCATAGTACGCACACTTCTGTAAATCACTCCATATTACCACTTATTTAACTTATTTAAATCTTGTACCAACTGTATATCCTGCACTTGCTACTATTGCACTCTGGTTAGACCTAAACTGCATTTCGTTGCCTTGTACTTGTACATGTGTAATGACAATAAAGTTGAATCTAATCTAATCTAATCTAATCTAATCTAATCTAATCTAATCTAATCTAATCTAATCTAATCTAATCTAATCTAATCTAAAAACTAGCTCCTGTTGTCAGTTACACATTATCAGCTATAAATATGTAAATATATAATATAATATAATCTAATCTAATATAATACAATATAATATAATATAATGTAATATAATATAATGTAATGTAATATAATATAATATAATATAATATAATATAATATAATATAATATAATATAATATAATATAATATAATATAATATAATATAATTTGTCACTCAATCACATTCAAATGATGTTAAAATAAAAAACACACAAAAAAAATTCAGCCTGTTACGGAGAATAAGTTTTACACACGTCCTTATAAGTCCTACATTTATTATTGTAGCGAATCCATGAGACCAGTCCGTTCCTGTTCTAATGCTGTTATAGCAGCTATAAACTCTTATTCCCTTTCCAGCCTCTCTTTGTATATGTTTGTATGTATGTCTTGTGGCTAAAAATGTACTGCTACAGATACACTTACACTACAGTTACACTAATACCAGAGACTCCTACATTAAGATCTAAGTAAATAAATATGTACTTACATTATCAGCAATCATAAATCCCTGTAATCAGGATGCCATAAAATAATAGAGCAAATGCATTAATATAAACCTTTGATATGAATTAAAGGTAGAATAACTGCCAGAGCTGTTGTTAAAGCAAATTGATTGGCACTTAATCAAAATGAGGACTTTAACAGTGTTGTCATATACAAGCAATAACACACTTCAGGATGTGCTGCTGTAGGAAAATTTGAGTTTCAGGGTGGTAACAATGACAGTCGGTGCTGGGCTGTGACACACCACTGTTCATTTATTGCTTTCTATGATTATCATGTTTAATTTTTTACAAGAGAATTGAATGTCTGGCAATGGGAATACTTTGTGATAAATGTGGGGTCAGACTGATGTAGGATTTGGTCATAAATAACATCCATGAATCTGTCTATTTATTAGTGCCATCAACATTACACACAGTACAGTGAACAATTTGTGGCCTAATTTGTATTAGTCTGCTAATGTACCCTGTCTGATCAGCTGCCAAAATGTAGACCGAGCTGGTCGGGCTGGTAGGCCAGTTTTGCCATCTGGTAGGTTAGTTTCCAGTTTGTTTATTGCTGTTCTAATCTGACCAATAAATGTTTGAGATTTTCGACTTTTTTTTGAATAGCTTGCCTGCCCTGTAGTGTTGCGTAATGTTGTACATGTCTACCAACATTTACCACACCTTCACCTTCACACACACACACACACACACACATGCAAAGATACACAATCTCTACATATGTGTTAAGTTTGTTTTGTGTCTCGAATATGAATTCTCACAACTCATCCTTCGATGCTGCTCCTCAGCCACTTTTACAGTCTTTGTAACATTGCCAAAACACGTTGACATTAATGGGAATTCACTGTGACGCGCTGTTTCAAATGCATGAATGTCACCAGCTGCTCTGTCTGTCTCTGTGGAGGATGTCCAAAAACCTTAATTATCCTGCTTAATCATCCGTGGAATTGAAACAGGGGAGATTCCTCCGCAGCAGATTGTATAAAACACAGTTATTTTGCTTTCTGGAATCCCATCTATGGCACAAATCCGCACACTTGATAAATACTGATTTATTTTCATAGCTGTTAGTAAAAATGTTTGTAGCATGTTTACTAAAATGACAAAGTAATCAGGAGAATAATGGGAATAATGTAATGTATGGGAATAAAATCATGTAAACTCTACATCCATTTGTGTTATGAATGATGAATAAGGCAAGAAGTTCACGGTGGATTACACAAATTGCTTGACAATTTCCTGCATCATAAAAAAACAATACAAAACAAAACACAACCAAGCTACAGTGTGTTGTGGTATGAAGTGCCACTGGGTGGCAATATGCCTCTTTCTTTAAGATCTTCAGCTTTACATTCTTCACTGAAATAAATATATATATATATATATATATATACATATATATATATATATATATATATATAATTTTATTTTAATTTTAGTTTTAAGCATATTAGTCAGAAGTTAGAGTCAGTTAGCAATGTGGTTCTGGATGAACTGAATAGGTGATTAAAGTGTATTAACTAGATGTTGGACTTCATAAAACAATATAAAGGTACATGGTAATCTAAAGCATTATGTCCTCTATCTGTTTAATGCAAATTTTATCACTGCATTTTCTATAAATCTATAGTACAAATATGGACAAACAGATATCGATGTAGATGTAGTGTACAAATGAAAAAAGTGATATTATTTTACTTTTACTTTTCCTTCATCCTACTGGTGAGGACTGATGCATTGTTTGTCTGGTGCATAAATTTATTCTGTAAGAGTGTGTCTTCCTACAGTCTGACTTTCTTAAAGAACAGATGGTGTTATTACAAAAACACCAATTAGCAGGAAGCGCGTTGCATCCGCATGCCTCTTCCGAGCTTTGTGCTGGTGGCCGTCTGTGCCGTGCTGACAGATTTTGTCGCTCGAAGAACAGATCGGGAGTGACATATGTCAGCAGGTCCAGTGAGAGCTACCAAGGCCTGTGAGCATCTCTTCCCTTGCCTGCAGGTGAAAAACCTCATCAGTGTTGCAGCCCATGAGGCCCCTCAGGCCATCTCCTGCTCGGCAGTGGCAGCTCAGCGATTAAGGTTCTGTGCTTGTGACTGAAAGGTTGTGAGTTTAAATCCCAAATCTGTCAGCCAGTGAAGGGGCCTTTAGCACACCCTAGACCCTTGGTGGTTTAGCTATTGTATTCTGCCTCACTTGCTTAGGCTAGAAATGTCTGCCAAATTAGGTTTTACAAGTTACACACAGGGGAAGTGGCCTTGTTTTCATGGTCAATCTTCTTACCATTATTAGAATCATTATTATATTTCTTATACTGAGCTGCACTGAGAGTCAGCTTAAGCACAAAAGGTGCTATTTATGTGAAAAATCTTCTCTGTATACAGACTCAGGTTCAGATGGTATGTAACAAAAAAAACTAACAGGATAGAAAGTGTGGACTAAAAAATGGCCTTCTTTTTTCTGTTACGAATCAATTAAAAAATGACTTACATTTACATTTTACATTTACGTTTACGGCATTTGGCAGACTCCTTTATCCAGAGCAGCGTACAAAAAGTGTTTTGAAGTCTCTATCAATAAACACATTAACACTGATTCACTAGGTTACAGACTTACAGACTCATCAACCCAAATCTCTGGTCAGGTTTTTTAAATTTTTTTATTAATAAATACACACATAGAACAAAAAGAGATAATAAGTGCTAGTTTACGTGCAGTACAGATTAGAGTAATATATGGTGTATAACTATTATGTTTGAGCATATATTAAGGCTGTTTGTCATGAACAGGACATAGAAAGGCAAAGTTAAAGTTTCCAGCTTTATACATTTATACATATATAGCTGAAAACAGCTCGTGCTAAATAGGATCAGATGAATAAGAACTCAACAAAAGGTGTGAAGCAGGAATGAAAACACAGTAGTGGTCAAAATTGACATGAATTATGTGAATTCATTAGAAATAACAATATATACATACAGTGTCTTTTCTAGACTTTCATTTGGCTCCATTTGGTTACCTCTCACATGCTATGTACAATATTATATTCAGTTATTAATATATTTATTGTCTCCTGTTAATATACCAATTGATAATCCAATAGAAAGAAAAACCAAGGCCTTTACAGGAAGCATTCATACAATAATTTAATTGTAATGCCATGTGTTTTATATGCAAGTCAATGAATAAATTAATAAATAAATAACAAAAAAAAAAAAATCTTCATTCTGTTTATTTGTATCATCTACCTTAAGCCCCATTGAACTCCTTCAATTATTCATTGGTATTTTTATTATTTATTATTAATCCCTATGATAACTACACTTCAGCATTCTCTTTGTCATATTAGTGTATTTACCCTTAATGCATCTCAGAGTGGGAAATGTTGCCAGACAGCTATTACCCAGACACAGATACATCTGAGTACATCTTTAATGCACATTAACCTCACAACATCTATTGCTTCCCAAGAGAGGCTGTTCTGGACCTCATCCAGCATTACGCATCACACCGCGGACTGCAGATGACTTCAGACTACACAAGCACAAGCGCTTTATTGTGCTGGAAATCTTTTACCTTTAAATTTGGTTTTGTGAATATATATATATATATATATATATATATATATATATATATATATATATATATATATATATATATATATATATATGAGCATGATAAACTACATGAGATTATATGAAAGTAATAGATAAAACACTACAGAGACTGTATTAAAGTTATTTCAGTTTGTGAGAGACGAAAAAATAAGTGATATTTATTTATTTATCTAGTAGTTTTTGTAAACATGAAACACGAAGAAGATTTTAAGGGCCGTTACTTTCCCTATGTGGCTTTATTTGCATTCATACCTGTGCACACACACAATCACACACACACACACACACACACACACACACACACACACACACACACACACACACACACACACACACACACTGACAAGCACTGATTATGTGTTTACTTTCACAAGTGCTGTTAAAACTCCTGCTAGATAAGACAAAATAAGAGACAACATTTCTTTACACCAGAGCATAGCTGAGTATTTGAAGCTGTTTGGTCAGAAGGTGTTGATTAATTTTCTCTAACAGCATGACGTTAACGATAGTAAAAGCTGCAAGGCTTTTAATATGCACTGGTTTCTACGGTCTATGTGTAATAATAACAAAATTAAAAATGTCATTATTTAGCTAAAAATATATCTGAACATTGAAATGATGAAGTTTATTTAATGTTTATGGAAGGAGTCTTCATAAGCTTGTAAGAATAATAGTACATTTTCTTGGTAACATTAAACTGATAACTGTTTTTATTTTATACACTTTGAAAGGAAAAAGGAGGCCTGTGAGGGAATGAATGTTTAGAGCTGTAGCTAAGATCTTGTAGGTTTTTCCAAAACATTAGATGCAACTATAATGAGATAAAAAGTATGACATATCTTTAAGTAATAAATGTAACAAATGTAGGCTATTTGTTTGCAAATTAATAAAACTTTTTAATTAAAAAACAAATTAATTTTTTTATTTTAAAAATATAAGGTGATAATTGTAACTCTACAATGTCATGTAATGGGGACAAAGATGGATGCTGTTGCAGGTAATTCAGATTTATTAAAATAGAAGTAATCAAAACTAAGATATGATGAAAATTCAAGGTCAACAACAAGTCATGTAATGAGTAAATAGGCTAAATCCGGGAAGGAATGAACATACAACGATAAAGTAGAAAGAGGGTCAAACCAGAATAAGAACCAAAGATAGCAGGCTTTGTAACATCAAGTGCCTAGAACTAACCCAAACTCATTCAAAATCATAATTGCATGACTTTAGAAAACAAAAGAGGTGGCTGAGCTGATAGAACAGCCACTGTATGTGTGTGTGTGTGTGTGTGTGTGTGAGAGAGAGAGAGAGAGAGAGAGAGAGAGAGAGAGAGACAGACTGTGAAAGAGACAATGTAAAAGTGCTGAAGGATCCTGTTTTTGTGAGTCAAATTTTAAGGCGTAATTTCTCATATATTTCACCACAGCCTTGCAAGAACTGTCCTTATGTCATCAATATGCAAATCAGCAAAACAGTTAAGAGCACAGCCGCGGATCCCCGAAGTGCATTCATTAGAAACTGTTAGCATAATTGATTCCCAGGCCTGCCATAAAACTGTTCACTTTGTGAGTCGCACGAGTCCTACGAGAATGCACAGAGAGGTCACTAATAAAACAGAATAAATCACTGTGGAGCTCCATTGGGCCAGTGGATGGTGTTTTTCCCCTGAGACAAACACAGCAATATTCCTATCTGTGTGTCGTAATGATGCGACAAAAAAACCTAACCCTGCAACCTTGAATCTTCATGCTGCGTTTCCTAAATCTGATTATACCGATATTACGTTTCTCATTTCGTTTTCTATATTTCCATATGACATATAACTCAGCAGTCAATTTAAATGTATTGAGTTAATATTTGCAATACATACTGCCTTGTGTGCATAATACTTCAGACATTCAGTCTCATGGCAGGTGTAATGAATATATAATGTATTATATGAGAGACCAGAACAACAGTTTTCAGTATACCACTTCATATAATATACGTTTACCGCATCACGGTTTTCAAAGACGTTGACAATAAATGACATGAAATCCTCACTGGCTGTGCAACTATTCTATTACTTGATCAGAGAAACTGTTATAATTGTTTTTTAAACTTGTCTTCTTTAGAGTCTTCCTAGCGTTAAGTCTGTAATGTTAATTTGAATCAATTACGATCTACATTCTACATTTGTTGACATCACAAAACACATTGACTTGAATGAAAATAAACCTGCTGATAAAAATAAAGCTGAAAAGCTGCTTGTGTAATTACTGTACAAATCAATTATTTTATTTATACCTGTTTACAACCAACACAACTCAACTGAAAATGTTGATCAGTTGATCTAGCTAACCAGATGAGCTATTACATAAATAGATAAACAGAAAAATTTACCTGGCTAGCTAGCCTAGCCACAGACTGTTATGATTTTAGTAGCATGCTAGCTCCATTAGGTAGCTCATGTTAGCTCGTAGATGTTCCTAGCTACATACGTACTTCGCTATCTAATAAATATCCTGAGAGTTTCTAATAAGTCAAAGATACTGTACAGTATGTTACACACAACAGGCATTCATCACTACTGAACTACTGAAGTGGCATGTTAAGTTTAATACAAAACTTAAATACGGTAATGAATCTAAAGTTATAGGCCCGTATTCTTAAAGCTAAAGTCATCATCTAAAAATCATCACAGAGCGCTCCTAATTTAGCTTAAACATTTCCAACTAAGACATCGTAGCTTAAGAGTGATTCAGGACAAATCTCAGAGTAATTCTGAGCAAAGAAAAGACAAAAAGTTTTATCTTAGGGAGGAGGCGTGGCTTAACCCTAGGTATGACACATTATTTTCATTCAAGTCATTGATTGTCTAATAAAAAAAAAATTAAGATCAGTTTTAAATAATATTATTAATATTAACTATTATAATCGGGGCATGGTGGCTTAGTGGTTAGCATGTTCGCCTCACACCTCCAGGGTTGGGGGATCGATTCCCACCTCCGCCTTGTGTGTGTGGAGTTTGCATGTTCTCCCCGTGCCTCCGGTTTCCTCCCCCGGTCCAAAGACATGCATGGTAGGTTGATTGGTATCTCTGGAAAATTGTCCGTAGTGTGTGATTGTGTGAGTGAATGAGAGTGTGTGTGTGCCCTGCGATGGGTTGGCACTCCGTCCAGGGTGTATCCTGCCTTGATGCCCGATGACGCCTGAGATAGGCACAGGCTCCCTGTGACCCGAGGTAGTTCGGATAAGCGGTAGAAAATGAATGAATGAATGAACTATTATAATCCTTTACTTTGAACAGGCCTAATTTTACCAATTTAAGACTAATCACACACTCCAAATACCTTTACGTAGCAACTACTTAACTATCAGAGATGTTAGCGTATTGCTAATATGATCGGTCACAAAGATAATCCACACAAGTCTTATTAACTCAGTCATAACTTGTCTGCAACACGTTTCTTCTACCTCTTCACCTTTCGGCCATTTTCACATCTGCTAAAGAAACTCTAAAACCTCTTAAAAGTCCTAACATGTTTTCACATGAAGAGCAGTATTAAAGGTTAAAGGATGCTTTATCTAACTATTATCTTTACTGGAATCTTCTCTTTAATTTTAATCGGAAACGTCCACATTTCTAAGAATTTTGTCCCTAGAAGCAACTCTTTACACTAAGAAAGTTTATGAAGATGGTTAGCTAGTCTAGTTCTCACAGCTAGCTAATGGTTTAGCTGTACGTTTCCTCATGTGTATAATCACAATTTAAAGCAACTAAAAATGACAGTAGCTAATAGATTGGGCCAGAAACTGCTTCCACTCCACTGCTTCACATGTTGTGTAGACTTTCTTCAGAAAAATTTGATTGCTTTAATTTGATTGGAAATTGAATGATTTAAAATGGATTACTGTCTTTTAATTGGCTTACAGTCTTCTGTGCTTAAATTATGCTTAAAGTATTAGATGTCTTGTAGCGGTGATGTATTTATTTATTGATTGATTGATTGGTTGATTATTAAAATAACCTAAAAAGTACCATTACAGTAAACCATACACTCAAGTACATTAACAAGGGTACTTTGGAGTTCATTACTTTCCACGCAGTTTACCATCAAGGTCTAGAAAATCGACCTGAATTTCTCCATTAAGGCTTGTGACATCAACATAACACTGTGTCTATTGTGTGAAATAATTAATAAAGCTTTGTGCTGCTGTAGAGGCTAAAAGCACTTAAAAAAATCCATTTCCAACCGCTCCACACTCTTTAAATACCCATTATACTGTATTTAAGAACACATATTTAAAAAGGATGCTTAACTTGTTCATGATGGCTTTCTTAATGTAAGGCTCTCAATGAAACTCAGATCATTCCATAGAACCTAATGGAGATCTTATAGCATGATATATTCTTTTTATTAATATAATTAAGTGAAAAAATAATGCTAGAAGATGCATTTTTACTCACTTAAAAAGCAGAATGAATCTTTAATAAAGCATGTATAACATGTGCATGTCACCTCATTAACAATTTATCTCACAAGAAAAAAGTTTTTTTTTTTTTTTTTTTTGCTTTTGCCCATTGAGAGCAAGTGCAAGAAGATGTGTGTGTACAGTATATATGTAGAAAGGGGAGCATGAGGGGACGGTCCCACTGAAGCCCATTCTTTATTTTCTAATTAATCCTCCAGTTTCCATGCAGCACCTCTGCACAGGCCGGAGAGGGAAATTCATGATGTATTGCTGCCTCACAAAATAAAAACGATCCATCAACCTCCACCAGCCATAACCCAGATGGCCAGAAAATTGGCTTTGCGTAGAGCCGTGGATTCAGGCATGAATATTAATAGAAGACAGATGTAAACGCATATTAATGCCCTTTTGCTTTTAGCACTGCCTGAAATTATAATGCAACCACTTAGGAGTGAGGTGAAGTTGCACCCGATGAAGCTATTCACCTCTAACGAGATAACTTATTTGTGTGTGTGTGTGTGTGTGTGTGTGTTCTCACAGTGCTTATCTGCATTTATAGCACAGGTTACATCTATCAAGGTGAAGAGCACAGACAAAACTCTGCATCTCTTGCTAACAGATGTGGAAAATAGCTACTGTGTTTTTGTGTTCCTGAGTCGTATTTTATATCCGGATCGTTGTAGCTACACGATGCATGCTTTTGCTTCAAAGTCGGCCTGCCTGCAGTTAATTAACCGACTCAACATGTGTGAAATTGCTTTGAGGCATCCAGTTTCCTCAAGTGATCAACTCAAAAACAGAAGGGAATGACAATGGTGCTTGGAAAGAAGTAATCCGCATTGTACAGGGAGAGACAATACAGATAGCTGTTCAAGTCATCAGAGTTGTAGAGTTGCTCCACAAGATGGCACTTCAGTTCCCTTTTTGTAAAAGCTCCTTCATTTTCCACAAGCACTACTGCAGAATGAATTTGGTGCATTTTGATTGCTTCTGTGAGAAACATATGTTTCAATTTTGTTTTATGGCACTGGATTATCATAACGATTAAGACTGATCATTTTGTGTATACATTTGCTTCCTATTTTAATAATCCTAAAACAGACACTCAGATATGTGCATTTTCAGCTCAATCCAAGATGCCGCTGAATGATCACAAAAGCAGAATATAGTATTTTAAATCACAGCTCTACTTGTTCTCTGATGGGCAGTGATGGTTCAAGCGATTAAGGCTCTGGGTTGTTGTTTGGAGAATCAGTGTTTAAGCCCTAGCAATGCCAAGCTGCCACTGTTGGGCCCTTGATCAAGGCTCTTAACCCTCTCTGCTCCAAGGGTGCTGTATCATGGCTGACCCCGTGTTCTGACCCCAAGCTCTAAAGTTGCTTATCTGCAACTTATACATGAAGAAAGAATTTCACTGTGTTGTAATATATATGTGACAAAATTAAGGCTTCTATACTATATCATCATGGTTATAGAATTCCACCATCAGTTTATTTATGTAATCTACAAAGCTTTCATTTATTCTACTTTGAGTTGGATTTAAAGCACTTGGCCATTTTCTGTGTCGTTTCTAGGTCACTTTGGATAAAATGAAGAACATGAATAATTGTGAATGTCTGTGTTGGGCGTTCTTCATAACCATTACACCACCACATTATTAAAATGGCTGTGTAATTCCCACAGCAGAGTGTGCTTCAGAGCTGCTGAACTGGAACACATCTCCTTTTTGCGCTGGTGTGCCGGCATGATGAACTAAAGGCCCTTAATAAAGAAGGGTGCTAAATCAAGCCCCATAAATGTCGGAGGGCTCAGTCATGATGGGCGATGGTGGCGATAGGACTAAATTATCATGTTAATTTAATTCCCACTCTCAAATGAACTAGAAGGCCCAATAAAGGTCAATTAAGCAACTAGCCTCCCATTTCCTTAGCAGTTTTATGACCAGATCTACATTATGGCTCTCGTGCAATTAATGAGGTTCCAGAAATAATCCTTTGGAAGGACTCATTCAGGCTTACTGCGTGTGAATTAATCATCTATATAACAGTAACAAATATATTACATGTGGAACAATTTTGTCCTTTTTTAAACTTTGTAAAAGCATTTAATCTATAAATATAGATTAAAGCTCAGACTAACTTACTCTGTAACACCAGCCCAGGTATTATCACTTCCTGGATAATAGGAAACTCCTGTTTTGTATTATGTTTAGGCTGTTTCGAAACATGGTGGCAATAGTGTCTGGTATGTGTGGATGCAAATTAGCAGACATTTTTATATATTTATTTATTTATTTATTTATTTGCAACAAAAATTCAATCTAAAAAATTTAACAAAAAATATTTGATGCAGCTGTTAATTCTTTTAACATGTATGCAACAATGATGTGTAGTTTTGGTAATATGCCAAAAAAAAAAAAACAAAACTCCAGAAAGAACAAAGTCTTAAAGAGCTTTAAATACACAGTCATTTCAAACAAGTAATAAAACAAAGTAAGATAAAACTAACCTAGATTTGACCTTTTTCTGATCTGGTGGTAGTCTGGCAGTTTTTCAGACATTTTCAGTACCAGCTTATTATCCAAGCAGAAATGCGCGCTCGGTAATGTTCATATAGCGTGAAGAACAGGCCATAAGCAGTGAAGATCCATAAGCAGAGGCATTTTATTTTAAAAGCCATGTTGGAACCACAGTTCAATACTCACAATGGTGAGGTAAGCAAATTATGATTAACAAGAAGGTACCCAAAGTGATGACTCAGGAATTAGCAAGAGTTTGCAGAGTTATGCTAAAACTGTTGGACATATTTACTGTAGAAGCATCAGAAGAACTGACTGTGCTGGATTGAATCATTTAAAGTGAAATTGTTTAAAGTACCAAAGCAAAAGTGTACTTGAGTGATGAGTTTTTTTGTGTTTTTTTTATCATAGTCTGGTTGAAGTGTAATAGATCTCTTTCTTCTCTATTATGTGACCCTACTACAAATTTTCTAGCCCATTTTCTTAGGTGCTGTTTTTACTGAACGTGCCCTTGGGGAGACAAGATATGTATCGATTTTGCGTTCTTGTCACTGCTGCGCCACTTGTGTATCGACACGGCATGATTCAGGCAGGTTCATGAATAATACATTGGTAGCCGTCAGTGAATTCAAGATAAATTAATTTAAAGATTTAATTAGCACTGACCCTTTGTTCACTGTCAATCTGTATCCTACGATCTCGTTGTTGTTTGAGATCTCATCCTTCATAATCCGTACCTTGTTGAAATGCTTGCTGTGACATTTGCTAGGGCTCAGTACAATTATCTCAAAGTAATATCGGCATAAGGCCGTAGTTTCAGCTACACGTGTCCATGAGGCGCATTACGAAATGGAAGACAAGCAAGAGATTGATTGGTATCTTGTAATGCTAATGTCTTTCTGGTGTAACTCTTACTGGAGCTGACACTCACTCAAAGACATCTTTGCTGCACAATTCAGCTTTTATAAGATGCATTATATTTAACCTTGTGTATACTGTATGTGTGGCTGAAAGACACGTTGGCTTTTATTATGCATTGCCTACTAGCAGACAAATAGCTGTGGTGGTGAGATTGCATCCTTGCTCACACTAAAACATGCCACAGCTGGACAATGTCTGGATAAATTACATGACTGAATGGGTCGATGACCCACATTTTCTCATGACTTTTTTCCAGAATGTAAAAGTGGAGGAATATGACAGAGCAGATGCTACAGGAACAGATGTTCCGAAGCCGGAATAATTTTAAATGATAGTTGAATTGCAAGCTGACAGTACAAACACAACACTAACATTATTTATGCTTTCCCAGGCCCTTTGATACACTTTTATGTTACTCTAGGTGTCATTGACACAACTCCCACACATTCACATTCACAAAAGGCCTTTGGTCTTTAAGACTCCAGATTGCAGACATTAATGACTGAACGGCCTGCCATGCCACCGGCCAAATACTGGGCATGCACAGTGGAGCTAGCCGGTGACCAGCCTGGCACAGACATCAGCAAAGATGGCTGGCTCATAAAGGCAATCTGTCTCGGGTTTCCATAATGACCATCTGTCATTCCCCAGAATCAATAGAAATGACAAACGAGGAGCAGAAGCCCTGCTGACAGGTGGAGTGTGTAGCCCTGAACCATGCTTTCCATGGCCAGTGAGTGTGTATGGCAAATGGGAACGAAATGGCATGCAAAGTTATTTAGTAGGATCACCGCACAACCTAGTATAATATTTATTGGCATAAGCTTACATCTTTGAATTTTCAAAACTTTTAGTGGCAATTGTACAGCATGTATTTATGGCTATTTATGTAACAAGGGGAAAACTTGCATTTCTTGACATGCATTTCTGTACTGGACCAACCCAAAAACATCATACATCAATATGGATCTTCATTTTTAGCATTTGGATGATTAATTTTAATGATTTTTTTACTTTGATTATTCAGCACTTTTTTCTGAAACCAAAATGTAAAAGCACCCAAGTGGCTGTAGAATACACTTACTCACTCACTCATTTTCTACTGCTTATCCGAACTACCTCGGGTCACGGGGAGCCTGTGCCTATCTCAGGCATCATTGGGCATCAAGGCAGGATACACCCTGGACGGAGTGTATTTAATAATTATACAGAGTAAAACTTCCACCTTGCGCTGATTTCTATATAAACTGCGATTTTTCAACTTTGCGAACAATGCATTTTTTAAGAACCAAGACTAAACACTTAGTAGAAGTAAAGATGACAGAAATATAAGTTAGGTGTTTTCTGCTTTGAATGAAAGGGTTTCTACTTTTTGATTCAACATGTTTGGTGTTTAAAGTAAACCCAACATGGACCAACTCGGGATGACTTAAAACACTTAAAAACATTTAGAAAAACATCTCATATCCGGCTGCCTATCTGTGTGTAATAGTTTGCAACACATCATCATAATATGCCATCAGTGAGAACTCATAACAAAACTCTAATAGTTTCCATTGATAGATACAATTTAGTCTGACCCCAAAAGAGAGAAAAGTCCATTGTGTGGATGGCTGAGATTCTTCACTGTCCCAAACCAGGCTGTGATGCTCTTAATCTTCTAAGGTGGTAAAGATGCTGATGGCGTGACTTTCACGCCAGGAAGATACAGACTGAGTAACTTCCTCTGACATAATTATGAGGGAACATCTTACCAAACCACATTTTATGCAGCTATAAAAATGAATTCAGTGTTTTTACTCTGTCCTCTAAGGTTTTGAGGTATCTGAGTGCTATAAGATGTAAACTGAGGCACTTTCTTCTAATATGTGGCTATATTGCATTTCCTCAAAAAGGGAGTCCTATCTCTGGAAGCATAAGCTTTAAGTCTTTATTTTAAGATCTAATGTCTTGTCAGATTTTTCCCTGGAGTCTTTGTTCTTTAAAAATTCAGATTTCTAGTAACACACACCAGTAGTGTTTGCTTTCGTTTCCAATTATATTATAACATGGTGTCTGTTAGAAAATGGTAGGTATTAGGAACTGTGGTGGAAATATTTACTCTAGAGATGTTTGTAAGGTCTTGTCCTTCTATGCTCAAGACTGGTAGTTATTGTGACTAGAAATTGTCATTGCCAGCAGTTGTTCTCTTAGATTATGACAAGGGCAGAGGGGACTGGAGACGAGTTGGCAGGACTAAGGCTCATAAACAGCTTCTAGTAGACCTTGGTAAGACAAGATTAGCTTGGTCAGGAGATGAGCAGGCAGTGTGCATTTAAGCCAGTGATTGATGATGTTTTGCTTTTACATGTCTTCTTTGTTTGAATCCTGTCTATAAAATCTTTATGTAATCAGTGATCGGGGCACTTCCTCTCTCATGCTACACGAGGATTGTGGGGTCCTGCTGCGCAGCAGAACACAATAAACTGTGAAACCTTTTTACTCTTGCCGGTGCCTACCAGTGTGATACTTCATACTTTAAATCTCTCAAAACTCAAACTTCCACGACAGAGCTCTTAACAAAAAGTGAATTATTTTCCTATAGAAAGACATTGTGTCTTTTTTTATTAATCTTAGATCTTAATGTATTAGCAGATCGCATGTTGTACTTTAATGTTATAGAGACAAGTTATTATCACTTACATTATACTGTAATGACAAAAAAAAACACAACACTGCACTTGTCATCTTTCACAAAAACTGGGAAATACAAAGTGCTCTGTCTAGAAGACATTCCAATGGTGGTGACCATTACAAAGCACTGACACTGGACACTCCTTCCTTAATAAGGAATAAACTTTATCTATAAAACATATTTAGCATATTATATGATTTGTTAAATAATTTTAAAATGTTTGTTATTAGGCTTTGGATGGATGGATGGATGGATGGATGGATAGATAGATAGATAGATAGATAGATAGATAGATAGATAGATAGAACTTTATTGTAGTGCAAATAGTGCAGATACATATATAAATATATGTACAACAATAAATAAAGGTATTACAGGTAGGATGTGCAAAGGAAATAGTATGTACAAATATGAATATGTGCCAGTTGTATAGACAGTACAGATTGTACAGAAAGTACAATTATTTATGCTGTGCAAATGTGTGCATTATGTGTATTGTGTGTACAACAGTAACCAATAAATAGGGTAAGTAACGAATGTACAGTTATATGCAATTATAATAGGTGGAGTGTATGGAGTGGAGCAGAACCGCAAAGTGATCACAGACAGTGAAGTATTAGTGAGACATCAGGGTTCTACCGGTGTCATCAACCCTCCTTACATGTTGCTGTGAAGTCGCTACCATAGAAATTATCATCTAAAATATATGATTTGAATTAAGGCTGACACAACTGTTATCTTCTGACAAACCAGATTAGAGAATTCAACAGCACTGTGTCACTTACAGTACAAGACATAAGAGGATTTCTTTATCATGGACTTATTAACTTGGTGTACAATCACACACGTTGACAAACCACTAATACGCTCTGTTAATACGCTTCGGAACCACTAAAACACTCTGTTCTGTGATGTGTTCTGGAAGACCATTAAAGATTTTCTTTTTTAATCAGGGTCATCAGATTATTATGGCCACTTGCTGCTACATATGTAATGATTTCTTAATGTTTTCAGCATCACATTTTTTTTTTTTACCTGATAGTAAAAGAAACAGTTTGAAACATTAGGTGTGTCCCAAATTACAAATTTATGCACTTATTATCTTATACTGTTTTGTACTATAAATAGTGTGAGTAGTGTGTTCAAGTACAGTACCTGGATTATACACTTATTCACCTGAAAAGCCGTAACCAGCTGAGATGATGCAACCCTTCTACAATTCATACACTCCACACTGAGTTTTGCACTATTATTTATTTCTTTTATTTCATTTTCCACCGAGATTTATGACTTGTGTGTGCTATTCGTACATGATCAGAATTTTCATTCTCATCTTAGTGATGCTGGGTTTCCTCTAAGTGCAACCTCTAAGACTGTGGGATTAGGATCTGCAGCGTGCTCAGGGATCCTAAACACTACTGAACGTGCACTGTTGAGAAATGAATTGTGTCCGCTTTTATTTATCAGCTTTATCAAAGAAAAAAAACAAACAAAAAGGGATCACGTGAAGAATTACATCGTTCAACACTGCTTGAAACATTTTACTTAAAATATATCAAACATTTTTAAATTCATTTGACGTTCATGTGATGCTCATACAATTTATTTTTATGTGTAATTTGTACACAATTCATCTATTTTTAGTTATTCATTTATTTATTCCAGTTCATTTTTTCATGTGATGAATGTTTTTTATGTGCTTTATTTCGGCATTATTTTATTTTCAGTGTAATTTATATGTGGTTTTATTTACCACTAATTATTTGCAGAATGCCACATGTTTACCAAAAATCTATTTTATTTTAGGACATGGTGAAATATATTATTATGTGTTTTTCATAACATCTCATATTACTCACAAGTTAACACATTTTACTCCCGTGTTAATACATGGAATTGTAGATTCCTTCTTAGCTCAGAACCAAACAATACGTAACTATTGTTCACCTCCTGTGAAGGACTGCAGATACACACACACACCCACACCCACCCACACACACACACACACACACACACACACACATACACAAACACACCTGTATATACCACACACCCACAATCCTGCAAACAGACATCCGGACGAATGCCCTCGCACCTCTGTGCGAAAACACACATGCGGTGGGATTGTGATTGCTTGAAAACAGCACCTGCTCCTCCATTTGAAAACTATTTAGGGAGGCATCAAACTCTATCAGAGCAGGTCTGATTGCGGCCAGCTCTTCACAATCCTCCAATCACTCAGGGAGTCAATTAGCCCCCAGACTGCAGGCCTCCTCAGCTGTGTGCTTGCAGCACGAGAGGGAATCCATTCAGCACTGCCGAGCAACACCTGAGGCCCCCCTGGCCTTACTCCCCCTCTGCTCCTCATCCTCCCATCCTTCCTAAACAGCTAATGGTGGAGCTCCAAGGGCAAACAGTACTTGAAGGCATTCAATTCACCCCCATTGTCCTCCTTTACTCCAGTCCACCAGGAAAAGCTTCATGAAAAGCCATTTAGTCAAAAAATACACACCTGCTGAGTGGAACTGAAGCATGAATACTCCTTGTGATATTGTTAATATGTCCCTCGGTTTGTTTGCCTCCTTCTTTTTGTATCCTTGCACTCCTTGTGTGTGTTTGTGGGTGTGTGTGGAGTTAGAGAAAAAGAGAGAACGTGAGAGAGAGACAGAAAGAGTGAGACCCTGCCACAATTTGCCTGTGCGTGCAATCAGTTATTTATTCAGGCCTCTTCTGAAATAATCGAGTTGACACATCTGTCAGACGGCAGCAGGAGGAATGCTAAAAGGTCACGGCGAAAGATACCAGCTGCTCCAGACGAACCTTTCCTGCCTTCAAATAGCACAGTCATTACGCCCCAACAGATGGGGTCCCGGAGCTTTCATTTTGCTTCCCAGGTACGACAAATGTGACCGGCGAGATCAGCTCGAGTTGTTCGGCTCACCAACAGCCGACTGCCACAATCCCAGGATGGCGTAAAAGAGAAAAGGGAACCTGTCATGCCTGGAGCTCAGTAAATTAGCATGATGTTTTGCCTCATAAACAGTCAGGTCCAGGACTGAATCCAAGCATCTGGGTGATTGGTAATTATTTCATTCTGAAAAAAAAAAGAAAACATTAGATAAAGTGCTGGGAATCAGGGAGCAGTGAAGCTGCTGACATATGAAAGACATTTACCAATGCCTTGGGCCGTGCCTTAGGAGAAGGCTTTAAAGATCACATGAACGTTATAAGGACTTGTGGAAAGAAAATCTTTGATATGTATTGCCATGTACTCATCCAGCATATGGCAATCATAATCATGTTGAATTTGCAGGCTTAAAATATAGAAACTGAGCTATTTTTAAGCATCATGAAAGACTTCAGGGCGGCAAAACTGCCTTTCAGCTTCAACAAGGCAAACATCTATTTTCTTGCATCCATAAGCTTGTAATATAAAAATATAAAAGCAGGCTTTGACTTCAACGATAGTTATTATGACCTTATGAGCAAAGGCCAGGTCAAATTCCTTGTAAGTGATATCTTACACAATCAACCAATAAAACAGAATGTAATTGTGTTTCTCTGATGAACCAAGCAGTGTGTGAGTAACTTTATGTTGGAATCTATTTAACAGAGCATTTAACACTCTTTTATATATAATTCTTTTTAGTTTCTCTGGCTGATTCTCTCACAGTCTCTCTGTATGTGTGTAAAAAAATATTTTCCTCAGCACACACTTTGGTTGATCCTTTAGGTTTAACACAAAACCTTCCAGAGGAACATGGAGCCTGGAACATAACAGACCTCTTAAATCCTGTCTCATGTTATTTACCTGAATCTGGTTTGTATTGTCTGGATCCGAATTGTTGTCCGAATCATATCTCGTGTTGCAATCAGAACCAGTACATAAAAAATCCTGTTTTTTTACTTCTGTATCATATAGTGTGTAATGCAGAATTTGGCAAAAAATTCATATTTTTTTAAAAAAAAATTATAATATTCAATTCTGTTCCATTGTACTGGTCATTGTCCCAAAGCAACTTAAAAGAAATATGAATTTCTGATGTAAATTAAAAATTTAAACTTATCTCTAATGAGAAATCCTGAGATGAAGGTGGGTAGAAAAAAGTCCCTGAGAAGATATGAGAAGAAACCTTGGGAGGAACCGGATAAATAAGGGAACATAAGTGACACCAGATTATAAATAATTTATTTTAACTTCTGTAACTGTGTACTATATGATCAAAAGGTGCAACTGTGTAATTGCAACAGGAAGTTCATTCTAGTTTTAAAATGAAGTCTATCTTGTAAGTGTTCATTGAGACTTGAAGGAGACTCGAGTGCAAAACTGTTTGCAGTTCAAAGCCGTCTTCATGGTTTTTAAGTGATAATGTCCACAGCAATCCCATGTATCTCCAGGCGGTCCATGCAGGGCCATCTCCATCAGCAGCAGCAAGCAGCCTCCAAGTGATGATGGCTCTAACCAGAAGTGATTTCTGTGCTAATGAGAAATTCTACTTGCTAGCTTGTTCGTCTGAAATACAGAACTAGCTCTGCTTCTAGTTGTAAATTACATCTGAGACAAATGAGATAAAATGGACTGTAAACAGGTATCTGTAAATCAACTAAACCTTCACACAGCAACATTACTTCCTACTCTGGAACTGCAGATATCTAAATTTATTCATATAAAGAACTCTGACAATGACTGATATCCAACACGCTTCATCATTACAGCCTAATATTTCCCCATTTGATGTTGTACTTTATTCCATTACTTTTTACATTACATTATATACATTAGAGTTATGTTTTTATTGTTTGTTAAAAAATTGGAGAAATAATATATGGAAATGATAAAAAAAAATAATAAATTATAAATAAAACAGAAATGTTATGAGCTACTTGCCAAACGGGACATGCTTGTATTTAACAACAAATGCATAAGTAAGCCTTTAAGTCTAGTAAAAGCTAATGTAAAAAAATCCATATTAATGTCAAAAACAATTTATTGGCCAATACAACACCGGTCGTAATAGTCCTTAATGGAAGGAAGGCAAACGATGATGAATTATTCATAATGGTTTATGCATATTTTAAAATATCCAGAGCAACATTACGAATGCTAGTGACTTCTAATATATCACCCCCTTAGAGAATAAAAGATGCTCTTATCTCCAGTTGGCCTTATCCGGAACTTCATTTGTCACACATATGTGATCCATTAACATAAATAGTGTGGTATTAGTGCTAGTATGCTATTAGCGCTGGAGGCAGATGATGCCTGTGATGTGTTGTGTTTGTGTGAGTGTGGTGCTTCAGATGCACCCTGTCATCGGTGAGAGGATAAGGATAATACCATTTATATTTAAAGCTGATTTGACAGACAATGAATCTAGGGACTAGAAGAAAGCTTGTTCTACTCTCCGGTGATAATGGGCAGCGGTCAGTGCTAATCTGCACTTGTTTCTCTGGAATAAATATCTTGGTATACAAAATTATATCAGTATATCAGTAATTACTTGTGCAAGTTCGGCAACCTTTTACCTTCACAGTCTTTTTGCTATTTAGCAATGAATGAATAAATGTCACTTTACACTTTAATCAGTAGGTCTTGCTGTTACACCAGCTATCAGCAATATAGAGTTACTATGGAAACAGCATATAAACCAACATGCATAAGGATCATCCAGATGGTAGGATGTGCAAATTTGTAATCAAGGTCATGTGACAGGGATTAGCGTTTCCATTTTCCACCCAAAGTACAAATACCAGTCATTAAAAATGTTTTAAAAAATCCATCCTCCTACATTCATGCCATTATGACTTTGGAATGTCAACAAGACATGTTAAGCACTATTTTGGGCAACCGATAAAAGAGTCAGCTTTGCCGCCTCATAGTGTGAAAAATTCAGAAAATACATTTTATATGAACTATTTTACACATTTATATAATATATTTTAGCCTGTACATGATGTTGATCTTAATGTGACTCGAAAAGAAAACTCTGGACCAGTTCTTTTCCATCATCTAGTTTCAGAAGATGAACGTAAAATGCCTTATGACTGCTTTATAATATGATATATTCAATATAAATATGACTGTCACAGAAAAAGTTAGCTATGTTAGAAATCTTAAAAAAGCAGTCAAAGTGTTATATTGAGAGTACAGTACAATTGACAAAGTTTACAATTTACCATCCATCCATTTATGCATCCATCCATTTATCCATTATTCGGTATTAATCTTCTGAAATTCACCCTGGAACTGTGATGTAGATGTGTATAATGCATGTACTCACACATACTGTACGTATGTAAGTACACACAAAGCATAACACACTGAGCATAACACATCCACTGGACTTTATGAGCTAAGCCTCGGGCCACGCTGATCTGCAGATTTATGAAGCTTTACATATTAGCTGGATGGGATGGATAATGAATGCAGCAGACAAACAGCTGGCAACAGAGGGAGAAAAGCGCTGTGTTTGCTGCATTAATGGAATTAACAGACCAGAAAATGATTCCTGGATTCAATTAACGGTTATTCGCAGGCACTGGGATAGGCAGTGGACAAGAGAGGAGCTTATGTTCAGGAGAGGTGGAATGGGATATATGTCTGTTTGTATGGGAAAATTATTAGATTTTTGGTTTCTTGCTTCTGTTGATTTTTCATAAAATATATCTGTATGGCAATTAGTTTGCTCCTGTACTTTAATCTGGCAATAAAGTGAATTTTTCTTTCACCTAATACCTTTTTTTTTGTCTAAGACAAACTTTTTACTTATAGATTTTCGAGCATTCCTACATTTTTCTATAATTATATATGTAAAGTCATAAGGTTACATTTAGTATCAGACAGCTTTACAGAGTTAATCTTAACATCTAACTAATCCAAACTTTAAGTAATATGACCCCAAATATGACACCTAATACACATACTCGCTGTAATCTACCTGCTGCTACATGCACTACTGTGACACTACTGATTAGCGTTGAGATAGTTTGTATCATCAGAATTAAAATGATTCTAACTAACTAAAAAAACCTGTTGTTAATTAGCCATGACTGCTTTCTATTTTCTTAAATCTCTGCTAGTTTTGAGCATTTAACTAGTTTGTGTGGTCATGGTAACATTTGTGAGCTTATAAATAAACATGTTAGCTAATGTTGGTTACTTAATGCTTGTGAACGAGGCACAAATTTACCACCAGTAACTAAAATGAGTTTGATTTGATGCAGATGTCTTTAACTTTTGTGAATCTTTCTTTTACTTTTTCTCTCATACTTTTGGTAAATTGAATAATTTATATTTTTCTACTGTAACTTGATGAATTTGAAGCTGTACTGGCTCCAGAACCTGAAAAATAAAATTGTGGTGTGAAGAATATTGCGGTGTGAACTTATGCTAACACTAAAGCATGGCCCCTCTCTGCATGTCACTCAGCGTTTAAGTTGCCTGCAGATGAATAGATATGTTTTGGCAGATATTAGATCAGAGTGCCTTCAGTCATAACCAGCAATCACTACTAGTTAAAATTTTGAGCTTGTCACTACATCAGACCCCCAAACCACTGTTTATTTACCCCCAACTGTAGTGCTGTCCATCTCGCTCTACTTCAACCCCCTGATAGCATGTGACAGACCTGTGTAACTTCTCAAATCAGCTTTTTTTTAAGGGTTTACAGCTGTAAGAGTAGTGTGCAGAATGTGACTGAATGAGTGAGAAGGTCTCTTGGCCTCTGTCTCACACTTTATTACAGCTTGGCCCTGGATTGTTTATGGCTTTGTTCCTGTGCTCTGCTCTCTCCCCACTGGCACTGCTCTGACAGGGATCCTCACTGCTCAGGCACTTCCATTCGACACAAACTCATAAATCTTTACATGGAATAGTGTCGAGAGCCGAGGAAAACAGTGGCTCTGAACAGGCTTATGTATGTGAGTCTTTGTGTGTGTTCTTCTTTAGGGACAATCCAGGAGTCACTTTCAAGTACCAAGCTACAGTAGGGTCAGGGCACAGGAAAAGAAATGTAAAAGAAGATAATCCATAATCAACGATAAATACACAAGCGGGGTCAAAACCAGGAAACAGTCTCTGGAAACTGGAAAGCGAGGTTTGACTTTAAACCTAAAGATGTATGATAAATTTTATAAGCAACTAAAGGTTTCTTTTTCTTTGGCTAATGTTAATGTTTGTGAGGTGAACACTGAACAAACATTGTGCATGGCAGAGTTGCAAGGAAAAAGGCACTATTCTCCAAAAAGAACATTGCTGCCCATGAAGTTTGCATAAGATCATGTGGACAAGCCAGGGAACTATTGGAAAAATAATTTGTGGAGGAATGAGACCAAAATACAACTTTTTGGTTTAAAACGCGAAGCGTTATTTTTGGAGAAAGAAAAATGATGAATTCCAGCATAAGAACCTTATACCGTCTGTGAAACATGGTGGTGGTAGGATCATGCTTTGGGCCTACATTGCTGCATCTGGGCCAGGACAGCTTGCCATGGAACAATGAATACAGAATTATTCGAGTGAATTCTGAAGGAAAATGGTCATAAGCACTCAGGTCTGTCTCCAAAAGAATAATTGAAGAGGAAGAAAGATAATGTTTTGGAATGGCCAAGTCCTGAGCTTAATTCAAAGGAAAATTGTAGAATTACTTGAAGCAAGCAGTTCATGTGAGAACACCCACTAAAATTCCAGTGTGTAAGCTGTTCTGTGGAATGGAATAAAATTCTTCCAAGATATTGTGCAGGGCTGATCAAAAGTTACCGGAAACTTTACTTGCAGTTATTGTTGCATAAGAGCTCACAACATATACGGAAAACAAAAGGGTTCACATACTTTTGCCTCTCATAGATATATAATATTGGAACATTTTCCTGAATAAAAAAAATTACCAAGTATAATATATTTGTCTTATCTGTTTGACTGGGTTCACTTTGTTTGCTTTCGGGACTTGTGTGAAAATCTGATGTTTTGGGTCATATTTATCCAGAAATATAAACATTTCTAAAGGGTTCACAAACTTTCAAGTGGCACTATGTTGTAAGACTAGATTTAAAAACAGACCGTCTTGAGCCCAAAAATGGCAATGAATTCCAGAGTTTAGGAGTAGCAACTGAAAATACTCAATCACCTTTATGCTTCATCCTTGCTTTAGGGACAACCACAGACCTAAGGGTCATTAATAGCATGTATGGTTTGATAAGGTCAGAAAGATAAGTTGGGGCCAGATCATTCAAGGATTTATAAACAAACACTTAAACCTTAAAATCAATTCTAAAACACACTGGAAGCCAATGACGCGAGGCTAGTATAGGAGAAATATGATAAGATAAAACGTAAAAGGAGAACAGATTAACATCAACCAATGACAGATCAGTGTGGAGACAGGACTAGAACAGGAACAAAAGGAAAAGTAAACTATCAGACATGACATTTAAACAAAAAACAAAACAAATACAACACACTTAAGCAACGTAGAACATGAAGCGGAAATTTGTTATGCATGTATGATATCCTGAATCGGTTTTATGTCCCTATGTAAAGTAGAGTAACACAGCTTTATTAAATCCACAGAGAAAAACAATCCAAATAGGGGAGCAACATTAAACAGGCAGAAAGTTCAGAAACCAGTAATAGCAATCAAAACAGGCAAACGATCCTACATGGGCAAGGCAAAAGACATAATAAATCCAGTAGCAAGAACAGGCAGGGTCATACATGGGAAAACAAAACAGGCAGACAGCAATGAAAGGCTTGGTATGCAACAGGGTTGGCAGTACTTCGCGTCATTAGCAGTTTGTGGCTAACTTATATCCTGATGCATCCGGAAGTCGAAACAGAACGTGATCTTGACTGAACCCAGTCAAATTTTTTTTTATTTCCCCAAAAGTGCTATAAACCTAAAACAAACAATTTTCCCAAACATGGAACATGGTTTTATTTTTATAAAAGGGAGACAAAAAAATGTTTGTCCCTTACAGCAGCATCTCTCACTGCACATAAAAGACACAATTCATTCATTCATTCATTTTCTACCGCTTATCCGAACTACCTCGGGTCACGGGGAGCCTGTGCCTATCTCAGGCGTCATCGGGCATCAAGGCAGGATACACCCTGGACGGAGTGCCAACCCATCACAGTGCATAAAAGACACAATACCAAACATTAAATATTTGATAACACTACACTTATTCACTTTTAGGGATTCATGACATCTATATATTTTACAACATGAGTGTGTGTAACAGTTTTGCAAAAGGCATAAGAAAGTGCCCCTTTATCATTTTTGATGCCAAGTGAGAAAACAGCTTCTTTGTGTGACAGATTTTTGTTAACACGAGGTTGTGTTATTATGCTTTCGAGGGAAGTCCCTTCATGTAGAGGTGCCAACATTGCAAGCAGTAAAATCCTGGCAGAATGTTACCACAAAATCCCTAACATATGTCAGTGATTGATTCAGCTTCCTGCTAACAGTGTAAACCATAAAACATGTATCGGTTAAACTTATATTTAACAGCAATCTGGAGAAAAGGTATTTATTGTTAATTAATTGTCTCTATTTGTAGTATGTGTGTAGTCTGTGTGTATATCACGGTTCCCAGAGCAAAGAAGGCTTGTCCTTAAATTTTGGTATTTGTTCAAGTTCTTTTCTCTGCAACTGTTCTGTCGTTGTTTTTGTTACCTAATTGTGTTCACCTGTTTCATATTAGTCCTTTAAAAACTCTCATCTTCATTTTGTTAAGAGCAACTTTAAGTCTGAGCCTTATTTTTCAATGATAAATGCCTGGTGTTGACTCAAGTACTAAGATTTTTCACAGTTTTTTGATTGTGTTATTTCTATTTAACTTTGCCTGCTAGTGTTTGCACCCCTGCTGTGGACTCTGATTATAATCATTGTATTTGTATTTTTTATGCACTTGCTTCCTGCTCTTCACTGCATGTTAATATCTGGAGGCATACTGAACTTTTACAAAAAAAATAAAAATAAATAAAGTTGACCTTGATATGTTTGTTCCTGGTTCCACAGGTCAAAATTCACATATGTTAAATCAGTGAAACACACAAACAGAAGAAAATATGAGGGTTTTATGTACATTATCTGTTTACTTTTCACTTAATTGGCTTTTCCCGTGAGTTTGGTCAAGCGCTTTATCTGTAAAAAAAAAAGGGGTAAAAAAGTGGTAAAACAAATCGTAACTGCTCCAGCTGTTGATTGAACCACAGACGATTCATACTTCAGCATCATAACAACTAATCTTTTAACTCAGTCTACTTTTAATATATTTGAGTAACATATTAGTGATAATGTGATAGCTTTCTGAGTTGCGTTTGGTTAATCACCCAAAGATAAACAAAGAAATATTTTGGAACTAAAAAAACCAAAGCATTAAAACCATCAAATAAAGAAATGACTTGACAAGTTTATGGGCGGATAAGAACTCAGTGATTATTCCAAACCAGATACTGTAGTTTTGGTGTAAGGGTTTTAAATGAACAATGAAACACATTTAAAGACTTTGGCAGGAAGGAATAAGTGTTGTGTCAGTGGTGAACTCGGAAATCTTGCTGACCTGTTATTTCCTCAGGAACTCTTGATTGCTTAATTCCACTCAACTACAAACTGTTGTAGAAAGAACATTGTTTACATTGACATAATTCCCATTAGAGGTTCACTTCTCAGTCTGGTTCCTCTCAAGGTTTCTTCTTCATATTAGTTTTTCCTCGCCACCCTCACCTCTGACTTGCTTTTTAGGGAAAAATAGTAGAAATATATATATATATAGTAATTTAATTTCTAATGTAAAACATTTTTCATTATTATTATGTTATTATACGTCAGTAAAGCTGCTTTGAGACAATGTGAATTGTTAAAAGTGCTGGACAAATAAATTGAATTGAACTGAATTGAAAAGACGCTCTTTTAGGTAATGTACAGTAGGAGGGAACTGACACATTGCAAGATGTGCTTCAACTTTGCTTCAAGCAGGACAATAAACATGGCTGCCACAGTCTCCAGCAAAACACCTGCACTTTCAGTTCCCTCTTTATGAAGCCTCATGTCTCAAGTCTATGTATTGTTCTTGTGCGTTTGTGGCTTTCCTGACCCGCTCTTTGTTATTTGATAGCTCAATTTTTGACTGTACATTCCCTGTATTCGACTCGACCTTGCTTAGCCTATGTAGATCTTGTACCAAGCAGTTTGACCTGTGCCTCTTTGACCCTGCTCTTTGTCTGTCGTTTTTTTGGCTTGTTCTCTCTTTTCTTTTGACTTTTGGTCAAATTTTTTTTCATCCGCTCACTAATATTTCAGCTATTTATATATTTTTTGACATTTTATAAATAAACCTCCTGCTCTTGCATCCAGCCTCCAAGCATCAGCCTCATGGCAGGAATGAACAAAGTCAACACAGTCACTGTTTCAACAGTTTCAGTTAATATGTTATTTTTGGTGGCACAGCACAGTATCATTAATAATGTGAAGCAGTTAAAACATTTTTTTTTTAAAAGTGTGTAATCTGTTTTTGTATATTTTATTAAAAATAAAAGCTATGAGGTAGTTTTATGATAAAAAAAAAAAACAACGTATACGTAATACTGGATGATACACGGGATACGAATTATCCAGTAAAAAAGCCACATCAACTACAACACATTCAAGATTAATAAATTGGATCTACAATCAAAAGGAGCTGGGATGTCTAGCATTATTTGATAAAAATGAATCTAGGAGATATTGGGTATTTTAAAAAGGCACTTCAAGTCCATAGCTCCTGGGACAACACTGACAGAGACAGTGCATCTCAAAGGAAACCAGCAGGGGAGCAAATAGCTGGAGGCTATCAGTAAGAAGAGAGAGGGAGAATGAAGGGAGGGGTGGAAGAAAGGAGAAGAATGTGAGGCAGTGTGTTTTATATGTCTGTGGGGGGACATTTCACAGCAGGCTTGTTTAGGGGAAGAGGGTCACCATATGGACACTGCCAGAGTTTGGGTTGGAACAGACAGGGTGAGAGTGAAGGGAAAGGAGGCAGACGGGTGTTTGACCTGCACTGCAGTACAGTCTGCGACACATGTCTTGACCTATTGCTTTTAAATGTTCTGGATTTGAACCTAGTTTCCCAGATGCTACATAAGGATCATTTTAACTAGTGATAGAAAGAGTGTGATGCTCTCTTTACCACTTAATGATCCTTGCTACTTCCTAGATGTTCAAGGAAACAAATCATTTCCATCATTTTTAAAAGCTAGTATTTCCCTATTTTCTCCACAGTAGTGTTGACGGTCACAGTTTTATACCTCATGATACCTTACTTTTTGGTAGTCTATACTGACAGCTCATTCTGAAGACGTCTTTGGAGGAGGCTCGTTTCTGACATACACACATTCATGCATTTTTTGAAAGTTGCACAGTAATAGATCACATCCAAGGGTTTCGGGGTTTAG
>NC_083462.1:10621361-10673861 GCF_030014155.1 Tachysurus vachellii | reverse complement strand
AAATTCCATGCTGTTGTTGGCAAATTTCCCAAAAAAATGTTCATTCCCTAATTTAGTTAAACTGTTATGTATTAAATTTAAAGCTCGGTTTTGTGGGATTGTCTTATGCGCTAATGACGGTTTTGCTCCGTGGTTCTTAAAGTGGGGAAATGTTATAATATGTTTCACTGAGTGTTTATAGTTATTAGAGTAACTGATTGACCACAGGAACTGAATGAATTTAATCTTAACTTAAACAGCTGAAAAATAAGAAGTCTGAAATAACATCAACTTGGACCTGATGTGTTGTGGTGTTGGAAATGTCAGGAATAGAATAGCTCTAGGGCTCCAACCAATTACTGAACTGAACCTAATATTTCATTAGTTGGTTTTGGTCTTTAATATGTACTTAGAGTGTTGTCTTTATTTTCTGATCAGGTTTTTCCAGAATGAAAAGATTTTCACTTATTGCTTATAGTTTTATTGCTTTGTTTTTCTGAAACGGACCAAATTCAACTGGAAAAACTGTGCCACTTCTTGATAAATGGACAGACATGCGCTTTTGATATACGGACATGCGGCTTGGTGATGTGGAGTGAATTTCTTGGTAATGAAGCATCCTTTTTGTTCTTTCCCATGATTCCATCATTAACGACGCAACAACTCGGTTCTCTCTCATCACTGTTCTGGCAGATATGTAATTGGATTTTGTGAACCTCTGTTGTAATGGTCAGGGTCATTGCTAAGGAAAGTAATGCTATTAGACTGGCAGTGAGAGTTAGAAAACAATATGGCTTCAGAATATCAAGTCACAGGCTAAAACATATCTTTATGAGAAATGTTTCTCACACTGATTACATCAAACTGATTTAAACTGATAACAAATATCTTCCATTCTTCTTCTTCTTCTTCTTCTTCTTCTTCTTCTTCTTCTTCTTCTTCTTCTTTTTCTATATGTTCACATGGTAATCGTTCTTTTATAAGCTATGGAACGAACACTGAACACAAGCTGAAAACAGAATAATGGTCAAGCAAGCCTTCTTCATCCACTGGACTCCACTGGCGCTACATGTGCTGGCATTTAATCATGGACAACATTCATGCATGATTAGGAAACTAATGACACATTCCTTGTGCGGACTTGTCGTACATTTCAGTATCACAATGCTGTTTTGTTGTGTGTGACGAGTTCATGTCGTAGCCTACAGCCTTCACCCTAACTACTGTGGCCACCAAAGCGCACCATGTGATGTTGCATTGGCAGTTTTGCTCATTTCACAGACAGCGGGTGCTTTTATATGGGTGTGTGTGCTGCGTTTGTTATCGGCGCTCGCCCGCAGACCCCAGCGCCAGTCCCACTGTGTCTGCCTGTCTGCGGACGCGCCTTATTTTGCATGGCAACTCGCAAGCCACACTTCATAGGGACTTTATAATAACACCCCCTGCCGAGGTGACAGCCTGATTGGATTTCTGAAGGAGTCACTCGCATGCATTTGCATACTAATTGACAAATGTGTTTTTCTTTTCTTCTCTGTTCCTCCCTCATCCTCCCAAACCCTCCCTTTCCCCCATCAGCCTCCAACCCCAACTCCCCGTTTTTGTGCACTCATTAAAACAGAACTTTTTCCAACCCTACCAAGACGCATGCAGTCATCAGTTCCGGAGGATAATGAATGACAAAACTTGTTCGCTTTTATCCAGCAAGGGCAACCTCAGATGTGATGAACAGTGTAAATTCGTGTATACTGATGTAATATGTACCAGCTGGGTTATATATGTAGGTGTTGTGTATTTAATAACATGTTGTATATGTTGTGAAGTGAGATATGGGGTCCTGCTAAGATCACATCAAGTAGGCGAAATATGCTTTGAGAGAGAACAGACGCCAGGCAAAGCCGAAGCTGCAAAGACAGATGTGTCACTGTGTATATAGGGTTTAGGCGCACACATATTGTACACACAAACATACACACCTTCCTTCTATGCACCTCCATACACAAAAAGATGTTGCTTTTGCAGCCCGAGAATTAGCCAGGCAGTTGTTATTCTTTTTTCTTTACACTTGTACAGCTTTGCCACCATTTTAATTATATAGTATAAATGGAACTCGTACTCTTGGCTAGAGGCAGCTGATTGGAAAGAAAGCACGCAGGATTGTTTGCTCAAGTGCCAACATTATATACAAATGGCCCACTGTGCCAAGTACCAGAGAATAGCCGAACTGGGAGAGTGCCAATATCTTTCATAGCGTTAGTTTATGAAATAGCGTGGCTTGAGACAGTTGTGTGGCCCTGTGAGAGATTAACTCCTTTTAACTCCTGTGTACGGCTTAAAAACAAAGGCCGGTAACGAATGCCTTGATTTAGGCATTTTGCTTGTTTAAGAGAAAATGCACTTGTTATGGGCTCACTAATCATCTCCAGGACTGAGGTAGGAGACAACACACACACACACACACATTCCCTGGGTGGACAGTATAAATAATTCTCAGCTCTCAAAGTCAGTGCATTAGAAATTAATAGAAACACTGCTTCTAAAGGAATGGTTTCAAAGAGCTTCTGAAATGTTCATGAGCAAAGCTGATATCACTGACACACACACACACACACACACACACAGACACACACACACACACACACACACAATCCCATTTGCTTGCATGTCATGGGTTACCTTGAGTGCATCAACCAATCCACATAAAAAAGCCCACTTTTATCCTTTTTTTGTGTGTGTGCACCATTTCAGCCTGTTGTTTATCATAGTACCAAAAAAAATGCTTCTTTTGTTCATCCACCCAAGACACCGAACACGTTTTCACTGTCTATTTCAAATACCGCATTATTTCCATTCACTCTTTCTTTTTTCAGGACAGAACAATAGCCAAATGCCCTTTACTTACTCTCTGTCTCTCACACTCTTTCTTTAAACAAAAGGAAAAAAAATTGGAGACAAGCTCGAAACCTGGAGTCTCCCCGGAGAGTGGCTGCGCTTGTTGTGATCGGGGTGAGCTGTGACACTGACAGCAGTAGTCCTGCATGTTCTTTCTTTTGTAAAAAATGCCCGTTGCAGGTGATGGATTCTAATGGAGTGCTATTCCCTCGTTTACCCACCGCTCTACCACCCACAGAAAGTTCCCGGGCGCTGCCTGCACATGAATAATTGCCCACTTGGGACTGATTTTGCTGTGCAGACCGTAGCTGGTGCCCCCCTCACTCCTTCCCTTGCTCCCTTCTCTCATCATTCCCTTCCTCTCTGTTCTGAAGCCATTTATTTATTTATTTATTTATTTATTCCTTTATTCCTTTTTTCATCCACCTGTGGCACTCATATTTCATAATCACAGCATGGACAATGCAGCACCATTAGCTTTTGATAAAGAACACTACTGAAAAGCGACACAGAGGATGCGGATAGAAAGAGAAAAAAAGAGAGCTGCTGTTTGTTCCTGTCTTTTTTCTTTCAAAGACCTGTTAGATTACTGACCTTCACATGCTGCCATCTTCTGTGTAAAACCGCATGCTTTGTTATCTTAATGATGTTTGTGTTGCTCTATTCACATCGCCATTGTAGGGAAGGTTCAGAACTGGTTTCTGGTTGTATCTTTTTTCCCTTTCTTTATTTTCTTTTCCTTCTGATTTATCATATATCAGTGGAATAAAAGCTAGTTATTAAATCAGAACTACGGATAAGAAAATTTCGCATCATATATCGATTTAAAATAAAAGAACACTTAGCAATAAATTATTACTTCTTCAAAATTTTATGTCACATATTAGAAGTCTAGCTCACATAAGTCATTTATTTATATATATACAAATAATGGCCAATCGAACTGATCACCATTAAATTCGCTTACTAACAATTAACCAGTCAGGTGGCAGCAGTGCAGTGCATAAGATAATTCAAATACAAGTCAAGAGTTTCAGTTAATGTTTATATCAGATATCAGAATGTAGAAAAACATGGTATGGTTGTTGGTTATGAAGCAGTGGTGAACAAGAGGTTAAGGCTCTGGGTTGTTGATTGGAGGCTCGAGGTTCAAGCCCTAGTACTGCCAAGCTGCCACTGTTGGGCCCTTGATCAAGGCCCTTATCCCTCTTTGCTCCAGGGCTGCTGCATTATGACATCAAACAAATTTAAATATTAGTCAAAGATAACACAGGTAAACACAACATGCAGTTTTTAAATGTTTTTAAAAGTTTTTATCATTAAAGGAAAACAAAATCCAAACTCACAAAGCCCTCTGTGAAAAAGCGGTCCAAGACGAAAACCGTTGCCGAGCAAAAAGAACATAAAGGCTTGTCTCAGATTTGCAAGAAAACATCTTGATGATCTTTGAGACTTTTGGGAAAATACTCTGTGGATTGATGAGACAAAAGTAAATTTTTTTTGAAGGTGTGTCCCATTACATCTGGCGTAAAAGTTACACTGCATTTCAGAAAAAGAACATCTTACCAACAGTGTGATGGTCTGGGGCTGTTTTGTGGCTTCAGGACCTGGAAGACTTGCTGTAATCAATAGAACTATAAATTCTGCTGTCTACCAAAAAATCCTGAAGGACAATGTGCGGCAATCTGTTTGTGACCTCAAGCTAACGCAAACTTGTGGGTTCTGCAGCAGGACAATGATCCAAAACACACCAGAAATTCCACCTCTGAATGGCTGAAGAAAAACAAAATGAAGACTTTGGAGTGGCCTAGTCAAAGTCCTGACCTGAATCCTATTGAGATGCTGTGCCATGACCTTCAAAAGGCGGTTCATGTTTGAAAACCCTCCAATGTGGCTGAATTACAACAATTCTGCAAAGATGAGTGGAACAAAATTCCCCCACAGCTCTGTAACAGACTTGTTGCAAGTTATCCCAAACGCTTGATTGCAGTTCTCAACCAGTTATTATGTTTAGGGGGCAAACACTTTTTCACACTGGGCCATGAAGGTTTGGAATTTGTTTCCCCCTAATTATAAAAACCTTCATTTAAAAACTGCATGTTGTGTTTACTTGTGTTATCTTTGACTAATATTTAAATTTGTTTGATGATCTGAAACATTAAAGTGTGACAAACGTGCAAAAAAAAAAAAAAAAAAAATCAGGAATGGGCAAACACTTTTTCACACCACTGTATATAAGACAAAAATAAAGGATTCTTCTTCTTGGTACCAAAAAATCTGATTTCAGTATATCAGAAGGTGGGATTCTCATACACAACAGTCTCTATAGTTATCACCGATTGGTGAAAAAAATCCAGTAATTGGCAGAACTACTCTTGATGAGAGCGGTCAGAGGAGAATAGCCAGAGTTCTTTGAACTGATCAGAAAAATAAGCACTCGTTCTAACCACGATGAGCTGAAAAGCATGGATTGAAATAATATAATAGCTGGTGTTTTTCCAGTCTTCTTCTTTCCAGTTTTGGTGAACATAGGCCCAGAGCAGTCCCAGATTCCTGTTCTTGTTTAACAGGAGTGGAACCTGATCCACTGAGATCTGCTATTCTGCACATCTGAGTTAAATACAGACTATACAGTATATTAGGGTCACTTTAGGTTTTTAAAGGAGCATCATATAATTTATTTACATTTCATGTGTATTGTGTATTTCCCATGCTTTCTGTTAACAGATATTTAGCCCGTACATTTGTATTTTCACTAGAGGGATTGCCATAAATATTACACATACAGATAAAAGACTGAATTTCTTTCTCATTAAACATCTATAGGCTACATGCCTCATTTATCCAGGACAGTGCCACCTACCCTCTTTCACTCACTATACATTTATGACTTGTGTTTACCATAATTACCCCCACACAATTTCCTTAAATAACTCTGCTTTAATGTGTGTGTATATGTAGGAGGTGATACACCTTGATATCTTGATTAATTCACATTCAAAATGATACGTTACAGAGATCTTATCAGAGTTTGATGTATGTGTGTGTGTGTGCTTTTTATGCTTCAAAGATTTGTGCATTTGTCAGGCTAAAAAAACATTGTAGAGAAGAGAAATTAAACATTCTTATGCTTATCTTTTGGAACCAATATTACAATTAAATTATTTAATATTTGGTATCCAAGCTATAGACCAGTTAGTAATCTACACAACTAAAGCCGGTTTAGACAGAAGTTGGTTTTTAATATTACTTTATGATGACACAGATGTTGCAATTAATTTTGTATTGCTCAGTTTATTTATTCAGTATTAAAATGTAATTTATAAATATTTTAAATGAATTAAAAGAAATAAAATAAAATGCATATACTGCATGCCAACTTTCTTTCTTTCTTTCTTTCTTTCTTTCTTTCTTTCTTTCTTTCTTTCTTTCACACACACACATACACATACACACACACACACACACACACACACACACACACACGCACACACAGATGATGTCTCTACACATCCTCAGATTCTTCCACCTCATATTGTCTGTCACATTGCCAGCAGTGGCATATGTAAGGCTGATGGGGGCTTTGCTCTTTGTTAAACTATTAACTCTGTCTTGTTTTCTTCCCTTCTCACACACATATCCCCAGATCTCTGCAGTCCACTAAATAAACTCGGCATCATTATGAGCACTACAGACTGTGACACTGCCAGTATGTAAGGCTTCGTGCAGCATGGAGCTCCAATTAGCTGTGCACAGTATGTGGCTCAGAAGAGGCTTTAAAACGAACCTCCAAGGCAGAGAGATTGGAAGTTTCACACAGAGGGTGTGCTAGTTGGTTGGAGTGTAAGAGTCGATGCCTGCTCAGTTTTAATGGCGACTCTAACAGTGCTGTGCAGTAATACTGAGGCTGTGTGGAGAATACAGAGTGTGAGAGAGAGAATTAGCAGTATCTTCTCACCTCCAGCTCTGACTGCATCTGTGCTGTTGAGGTTTAATGAGTCTATCCAGAAACAGTTCAGTCCACACACAAACCTGAGATTTATGGCTTCTTCGAAATATCTTTCTTTTCCTCATTAACTATTAACTATTGTTCACTTACTAACTATCAGAACTGATAGACCAGCTCAGCGTTCAGTTGAAACTATCGACACTACACTGGAAAAACAAATAATTTACATTACTTGGCTGGATCATCTTACTCCTCATATATCAATAGAACAGCAGCATTAAATAAGAACTAGATGTAAAAATTCACCCAAAACTTAGGTTACAATTTACTACAGTTTAATTTAATTACATGGATTCCAATGGAATTGTTTTTTATTTAATCAAGTTTTTTTTTATTTCTATAATTAAGCTTTCTGTAAGGTGAAAGTTTATTTGAATTTTTTTATTGATCTCCATATCAGTGATTTAAGATTAAAGCAATTATTTAATGTTTTATATGAAGAATGTTTTATGAGCAGAGGATTTGTGCATCACACCATCTTGTCATTTATTCACACCCTATATAAGCTTGCGCTGTTGTGTTTATAGCTTACAGATACATACATGTCTGGTTCAACCATGATGGCCTGCACAAACAAGTCAAGAGTCTAATCTGGTTATCAACTTCACAAACCACCCAGTCCTCTGGCCACAACATAACAGCCAATAGACTGGAGAAGTTCAAACATTTTTCCAAACTCTAGCCTTGAAACAGCATGTAAGAGAAAAGGAGAGCTCTGGTAAAAACAAACAGAAAAGAATCAATCAAAAAATAAAAAGTGGTCCAAACAGCCCACAGCAGTCTCTGTTAATACCCAAGTCCAATAAACTCCAGTCCATATGCTCCAACATCCACTCCATGTAAACAATACTCTGCCCTGGCCTCCTTAATGTTGATAATCCATGACATCTCACACAGAATCCTGCACACAAACCTGGCTCTCAATAGGAGCCTTAACGAAATTGCCAAAACACAAACTAGGAGAAACAAAAAACCCACTTGTGCAGGTTCCAGACCCTGATCGAGGCCCTGATCAAGGCAAATCAGACATGCTCATCCATCATGCTGTATTAGCAGCCCTGCTCTCTCCACCTCCAACATAATCAATAATCAACACTGACATTTCTTCCCTAGCTTTTTGAGTGGTTGTACTGATCACCTAGTGTTAGAAGCAGAATAGAATTTCTAATCCTTATGCTAAATGGGTCTTATACATTCATCAGCTTACTCCAACATTTTATTGAATATCCCTCACTCTCAGATTCCAGTTGTGGTACTAATTTGTACCCAACTATTTTGGGTTCCATTTTCCATTAACCTGGACATATAAGAGTTCTAAGGAAAAGCAAATGAGTCATCTTACTGTTCTAACTCATGTATCTCTTCTGTTCTGATAGTTTGACTGCATCCGAAAGGGCTTGGGAACAGTTTGTCTTCACAGGTCTATTCCACAACTACAGTATGCTTACACTATGGTTATACAAAGGCAGAGCTGAGCCTCACTACTTAATAACAACAAAAGATGTGGGTACCCAACAATGAGCCAGTTTACCTGGATCTTGTTGACAAAACCTTCTCAATAGTACCTCTAGAAGCAGAAAATCATCATTCGTCATATCTCTCTTCTGTGCTTGAAGAGGAATGAAAAGTAGCCTATTAATATGCATGGGTATGAATTTTGTGAAACATGCAGACTGGGCAACATTAGGCATATAGTTACTTAAAAATCAGTAGTATACAAATAAAACATAAACAATTGCTAAAATTGGGTAAATCAACAGGGAACTTTTCAAAGGCAGCATAACGTTTCATTCAGTGCTGTAGTTTGACATATTTCTTGATGTGCCCTACCGTGAAAGAAGATACTACAGATGAAATGTAGTTACCCTATATCTTTATACTTGGAAAGGACATTACAATATGGGTATTTCATGAAGTACTGCACTGGCTTTTGTCCAGTACCTTCTTTGTGGGCTGTGAAAACAGCTCCCCAGTGTCACAACAATGCATCCATCTTCCTTTGTTGTTTTGATCTCAGCTCTTAAATTTTGAATATGTACCCTGAGTCTTCATAAACATCAAGCATCTGTACACTCTGCACCCTGGATCTGTAACTCTAGGGGTCAATCCTCATTCTGTATTCATCCCTTGGGGCATACTTGAAACACAGTCATCAGAGGGGGCTTTAAAGGGATGGAGATAGGGAAGGAACTGATGTTGTGAATTCACAATTATATCCTACCTTTTTTTGCCCAGTACAGGGTTCTTTTTATAATACCTTGAATCATCATACAACTGTGGGATAGGTTTTAGGCAAACCAAGAATTATTGTCAGAAACTTTTTCAAACCACAGGTAGATACCTTTTTTTAGGTGTGATCCATGATCATAAATTTTGCAAACGGGTGAAAGTCACAACCAGGAAATAAGGAAGTAATCATGACAGGTTTCCACCTTATTGTGTGACCTCTGAAGCTCAACGACAGGATCTCACAGATGAGAAAATGACTGGAGGATAACATGGGTGGGGAGGAATGGCAGAGAGGTGACCTACATCGATAGAGGCCTGGAAGGCACAACAATGTCTGCTGGTGGCAGGTACAAGGCATTGCAGCAGGGTGGTAGTTTAATGAGGCAGGGCGAGTCAGCAGGCTGCCAAGACGATAGGGAAGCCTGCATTTCATTGGGCCAGCAAATGCAACAATATGACACAGTGAGCTTCAATCTATTAATTATTGCTGGATTTTGATTATACATTTTAAATACAGACTCATTTAAATCATCTTCAGAATGATTGACATTTCATGAAATAATTTTGAAGCTTTAAGATATAATCGTGCTACATATTCTAATTGTAACTGAAATATATAATTAAAAAAAAAACTTTCATACAATGTTTTTACATTAGAACATTTTTGCCTGCAAATCACTAGATTCATAAGTATCAGCACCCCACATTGAAGGATAGGACTAAGACAGTTTCTGCCATAGAGTTGGATCTCTAAAGAGGATCTTTGATGACTCCTCTATGCATTGACTTTTAATTTATATTTATATCAAGATCCTTTCTATTAATAGGTTTGTGTATTTGAATGTCATGATCAACTCAGGCCAAAGTTTCCAGACTAGATCTATTCATATAGATTATTTCCTACAGGAATATTTTAGTTTGTCTCAGTAATAAATCATATATCATGGAAACATTAGTATAAATTGACCAAAATGTTTTTTAATACTTTTAATACTTAAATAAAAACAATTCTTGATAGAGTATGAGCCATTAATTCTTTACCATTGTTGCTTAGTGTGTAATGTATTTAGTTTGAAGTGCTCTGGCTTCTGTGTTTTGTTTTATTTAAACGTTTTAAGATGCTCAGACGTATATGACTGGCAGCAGTCTCTGAGCCTATGACATTGCCAGTACAGTGAAAGATGACTGCTGTGAACTCTGCTAGCCTGGAGCCACTTTCTCCCCATGCGGCTTTGGGTATTAAACAGGGAGAGAGAGGGGGAGAGAGATGGAGACCATGTGGTAGGATGGATTTGAACGCACCAAGCTCCCTGCGATTGACTTTCAACAGGCCTCTCCAGCTTTCTTTACGGCAACAGGCACAATCAAGCAATTGGTTTTGCTCCAGCTATAATGCCCATGAATGCTGAGTGAAATGGTGGGAGCCCTTTATGGCCTCAATGTCTGACAAGGCACTTAGCACTCCTGAGAACTCACACGCCCCCTTTCATCGCTGGCCTAAGGCTGAAGCTGGTGACCAGCTGGGGCTTTACCCATCGCACACACATACAAAACAACACCTGCTTGGTATTAAGCAGTGGCTGGGATTCCCAGTGTTGCCCTCAGCTGGTGAAGATAAGCAGCCGGGAAAGACAGCTGTGTGCAGACTGGCTGCAGGGATTTGGGGTGAATCTTGGAGAGGAAAAGCATTGGCTTTGTACAGATTATCCAAATTAGAATGTGAAGGTATGAAGTCCATGAACAGAAGGCTTGTGCTTTCTGTGAGATTTGCTCTGGAAATTTCACGGTTCTCAGTCTTTTGTTAGTGTTGCTGAGTAGAGTGGGCAGCTCAAAGCTATTATAATTCAAGTTGCCTTTAACCTCTATAATCACATTGAGAAATGATGAAACAGGAAACAGTCTAATGAGCTAGTAATATAAGTGAATGCCAAACATGAGTAGGTGAATACAGAGTAAAGACAAAAGCTGAAAGATAAGTGAAAGATAAGTGAAAGTTAACTTCAATACACTCTTTGGAAATAAATGATCTGTTTGGCTGCAACAAAGAAATCGGAAAATGTGGGGAAAGAACCTAGATATGGAATGGCCCAAATAGTGAGAATAGATGTATAGAAGAATGGCACTAGAATATATTAAATGTCTTATAATTGTACTGTATTTTTTTAATGTCTTATAAGTGTGTTGGTAGTAGGGGCATGGCCAAAGAAGAAGTGGCAAAGACGAAGCAGGTAATGAGTGAATGTCTACAACCGTAAGCACTTAATGAGGCTTAATGGATGACCTCTTAAATTACATATTTAAATATTTAATTTACACAGTAAGGGGGGGCACGGTGGCTTAGTGGTTAGCACGTTCGCCTCACACCTCCAGGGTTGGGGGTTCGATTCCCGCCTCCACCTTGTGTGTGTGGAGTTTGCATGTTCTCCCCGTGCCTCGGGGGTTTCCTCCGGGTACTCCGGTTTCCTCCCCCGGTCCAAAGACATGCATGGTAGGTTGATTGGCATCTCTGAAAAATTGTCCGTAGTGTGTGATTGCGTGAGTGAATGAGAGTGTGTGTGTGTGCCCTGCGATGGGTTGGCACTCCGTCCAGGGTGTATCCTGCCTTGATGCCCGATGACTCCTGAGATAGGCACAGGCTCCCCGTGACCCGAGGTAGTTCGGATAAGCGGTAGAAGATGAATGAATGAATTTACACAGTAAATAATTTTATTTAGGCAATGTTCTACTCTTGTCATGGGTTTTTGCCTGTAAAACCATGTATAAGCCAGTTTAACAGTTTAAGCAGTAAGAATAGTCATCCTACCTAAAAACCTTGCTAGCTAAGTGTGATTTGCACACATCGAATGCCACCTTTTGTTGTTCTGCGACATATTAAAACAGACATCTACCTAATCAAAACATCTGACATCAGATGCTGACTTTCCATGATACGCCGGCACTGCCTTCACCATCAAAACCAAGACGTGTGTTTTCACAACCTGTACAGAAAACAAATCTAACCAACAGAACTAATCTCACTGAATTAAACAGTGATATTCGTGTGAACAAAGATCAGTGGTGTGATGAGTGGACCTCAGGTGATGAGACTGGTGTTAGTGATGCTTATAATCAGAGAGAAAGCTCATTTGCTGTTGTAAACCTATAACTCTTTAAACTCTGGATGTATTTTTTTTTTTTCATAATTACATTAGGTTGTAAAAAGGTTTAATGGCCAAGTGGGGACGAGTCCATAGTGCATCTGTGGGCAATGATGAAAACTTATTTATTATGTTGCTATAACAAGTTTGAACAAAAACTGTGTAGGTCATAAATATAGAGGTAGTGGCAGCTTCTTTCAGTGCAATTGAAAAAAAATTTTTAAGCGTCATATATAACCCAGACAATTAATAACTGCACCTTTGGATTTAGCTTATACATTTTTTTACTCTGTCAGAAACTAGTGATATGTATTACAAGTTGTATTTATTATGTAATAAATAATAAAGTTTTATTATATAATGCAATTTATTAAACCTCAACATCAAACGCTTAATAAATAAAATGTTTATTTTACAAGCTCACAGTTCTTTGTCAAAACTTTTTAGTTTGGTAACAGTCAGATAAAAACCACAACAAATTTGCTGTCGCCATTTTTTCAGGTCTCATCTTCTATAATTATTTCAATAATTAATTAAGTGAGTAGAAAATAAATATGACAGCACATAATTCATTCATTCATTCATTCATTTTCTAACGCTCATCCGAACTACCTCGGGTCACGGGGATGACGGCACATAATTCACTTTAAAATTCTACATGAAAATTAATACATAAATACATTTTAAACAAAAGAAGTGTGTCTTTATAATACTAATACAAAGTTATTTAAAATTAGACTTGTTCCATTTCTCATCCCCAAGTGAAAACAGCAACAGTATCTGTTGCTTCATGATCATGACACAAAGTATCAGCGACATGAGCGACATATTTCCTGCTAGTGTTAATATAGTTTTATACTGTAGTGTACACGAGAGCAGGAAGATATTAAATTCTCAGAGAAAACTAAAGTGTAAACTACAAAAGTTTTAAAGTTGCTGATTACTGCTGCTCTGTTAAGTAAAACTGATTGTTCAGTACGCGTTCTATTCTGCTCCATACTTAAAAACACACTTATTAGACTTCGATCGCTAGAATAAAAAGAAATACAGAAAAATCAATTAAGACATTAGAAATATCAGAGCTGTTATTAGGTGCCAGCAAAATAATGCTCCACCAATTTAACTGAATCTTTCCGTTGTTAAAGGAAAGGAAGTTCATTTAATTCTTGATTAATGGATTGACTCTTGGAAGAGAGTAAAACCCTGTTATTCTTTAACAATAGCATTCAACAGAATTGTTCAAAGGTGTCCTTTTCAAGATGTTACCTGAGCACTGGCTTCTTTTTCTTTAAAGCCTTGAGTAGGGAACTTGTTTTTAAAAGCGAGGCTATATTAAAGGAAGACGCTTTTGTGCTACCAGTTGCAATTTCACTTGCTTTTTTATAGCTTAAGTGAGGAAAAAAAGAAAATGTTTTGCTAATTGACAAAGTCAATGAACGTTAGTGGTCATTATGAGAGCTCCAGAATGAAAAGCCTTTTGAGAGTAATTTGTCTAGAGTTTCTATTCAACTGAACGAGCAGCAGCTCTCTATTTTTCTTTCTTTCTTCCTGTCTTTCTTTCTTTCTTTCTTTCTTTCTTATTTTATCTTTCTCACTTATCCATTATTTTCTTTACATTTTATTCACTATAACAAATACGACAACTGAATTCATACATGCCTGAAAGGCGACCATGAAGTATATTCTCCACACACACTTCTTTGTTTTCCATTCAGAAAGATATAATTTGTAATTATTACAATCTTCCTGAATTTCTACTTGGCATGGACAATCCAAAGTGGGTATTTCACCCAAATATGATCCACTACTGCACGGAGATCTGAGAGAATTGTGCTGTGTATCTATCTCATTTGTTCAGCTCATTTAAAAGGGGATTTTATGTAAAGAACAGGAAGCATTACTGGCGTTTTACACTAAATCGATGCCAAGAAAATACAAAAGTGCCAAAAAAAATGGCAACAAAATGAAATTTTTATTTTAAGGGAAGAATGTACCATTTATATTAGTAATATTTCATTGCTAATTTAGTTATTATTCTAATAATTAGTATTTAGATCATGCATCTTTGCTACCTCAGCAATGTTGCTGAATATAGGGGTGGGTTTTCACTAGTAGAGTCAGGATGATTCGGAGAAATGAAAACATAAGGAAAAGTTTGAACTTAGTCTCCTCTGGCTATAAAATTAACCACCGAACAGCACATTTTAAAAAATTATTTAGATAAATGTACATAGTCAAGATAATTACAATTCTATGTTGAATAAAAATGGCATAAAATTGTTGTAGAACTACATCAGGTAATATCAGCAAGCTAGCAATCTCAGGCTATGCAATAGCTTGTTATACTAGTTAGTTACAAGATTGTCTCTACTAGCAAAACAGCAGGTGGATATATGTTTTAATTCTTAAACTGGGCTAGCTTATAAAACAAGCTTATAAAACAAGACTAACAATAATGCACAATATACATGTTTCTTTGGTGGATCAAGGAAAAGATTTGAAAAAATTGACACTTCTATCATTGCTAAAACTTCACAACTTTCACAAATCTCTATATGAATATTACAAGCTAGCATCTGTGCACATTAACCTTACAATAAATTTCCCTTTTGATGACCTATCAATCACCTCAAGTCATATCTACTCCCACCAAATGAACATGCTAAAACCTTTAGCATGCTATATCTATCACACTATTTGGCAGTTGTTCCACTAAGATGAGTGAGGAGTTTTAAAAAGATATTTAAAATGATGAGCTGTGGTAAAGTTGTTCTGTATTGCTTATTAAACCCCACACATACACACTTCCAGTATCACCTACAGACCCTACGGTAAATAGTGTAGGAAGAGTGTTCATATGTATAGCAAGTTTCAGTTGCAGTTTGTTTTTTGCATCATTCTGTGTAAACTCAAGCGACACTTGTGCATGAAAATGTCAACATCCCAGGAGATCATCTGTTTATGAAATAATCAAACCAGCCCAAACCATTTGACACTAACAAATAACTATAGCATGGCTACAGTCATCAAGATTACATTTTTCCCATTCTGTTTGATTTGAGTATTAACTGAAGCACTTGACCTGTATCTGCATGATTTAATGCACTTCACTGCCACTACATGATTGGCTGATTGGATGATTGAGCAATAATTGGTGTACCAAGTGGACAGTGTGTGTTCATGTATGTGTACTTTCAGTGTTAAATGAATTTTCTGATTGTGACTGAAAGCTACCATTTTATTTTTCTTTCTTTTACAGTCCATTATAAGGCTTGTATCAGGAGGATGGAAAAGGTTAATACGTCCATTCACCTGTGATTTATTCGATTTCTAGCATCAGCCAAACAATGCAACTGAATCTTTATTTGACCATTAGAGTAACACAGGACCATTCAATGCTCTTCCCATAACAAAATGATGGAATCCAGCAGCAGAATTGGAAACAGTAATGCTCCATAGTCTCCACATCTTTTCTGATTTGCTGCACATTATGGGGCATTTACTGGGGATTAATGGCCATTAAGATTTAAGTATATCTGCGTTTCGTTCATCTGAAACACTGATCCTTCAATTGAATCGCAAATGTATATAAAATGGAAATGTTCTCTACTGAGGTTGGAGTGTGACACTATATAACATATTCTGTGTATTATAGTGTATTACAAAAAGATCAACCTTTATTATGTAAGGAAATTATGTTAAAACTATAATGAATTCAGAAATCATGCTCGTACTTTTAAATTGTCCACATGCTCGTGGTTACACAATTGCACTTGACTATATACAGGTAATATGATTCTTAAAATGATGATCTGTTGTTGTGTTAAAGTTTGTCCTGTATTGGTTATAGAGAGGAAATTAATTATAATCATATTATCTGCTGTTTGAGTTTGGTTCCTCTCAATATTTCTTTCTTATATTGTCTCAGGGAATTGTTTCTTGCCACCATTGCCTCTGGCTTGCTCAGTAGATAAAATTTTTATCTTTGTAATTTTTATTCAGAATTTTTATATATCCCTTAAAGCTGCATTGACAATTTCCGTTCTCAAAAAGCAAAACGAATAAAATTAAGTTGAATTGAAATCATTCGCAGTGGCGTCAACATCAGTTTATTTCGAGAGGTTCGGTGTATTTTTAACAATGTATTTAACTCAGTATCTTAGTAGTTCAATGCTTATTATTTTTAGGTTGCTTTGTATTGGTTCATTTAATAATCCAATTTGGCTGGATCGCTAATTTCTTTTTAGGAGAATTTAGTTCATTAGCATAGCACTTCCATATGGTTTCTTCACCTTGCTGTGCCTTGGGCCATCTTGTGCTCAAGTGTGGATGGTGATAAGAAAATGAGGACAAAAGCAAAGAAAAGAAGAAAATGAGTCTCTGTAGACCTATTTAGGAAAGCCATAGAACAGCGTAATCTTTGCAAGTTTTCTGTACAGCTCATGGATGAGGATCTGAAGGCGACCAGTAATCGAAGTCTGAGAATAAATCACTCTTATGTTTCAGTGATTTTCTTTGTCCTTGGATGTCAGGGAGAAGAAGGCAAAGTGTCTGTTACTTGGTACATAAACGTCAGCAGACATCAGGGGTCTGTGTATGCGTGTGTAGATCAAAATAAACTGTAGAGTTTATAAGTGACTAACCCACATTACTATACCCACTGAACTAACATACTTCTGAGATACAGATTGTCAAAGATATTAGTCCATCACATTTACACATTGCTCAGATATGTAAGATATTTTCGTCCAAATTTAGGCAGCTAATCATAACATACATAGGTTGAGCAATGAAACTAAAACACCTGGTTTTAGACCACAGTACTTTATTAGTATAGCGTAGGGCCTCCTTTTGTAGCCAAAACAGCATCAATTTGTCTTGGGAACTCGCTGCTCCAAAACACAACAAAGAGGGTCAGTAATATTCAGATCCGGTGACTGTGCAGGTCGTGGGAGATGTTCCAATAAATTTTCACACTCATCAAACCAGACTTATTTACATTGTTTGGCACACCCCCTTATCCAGAGTGACTTACATTATCTAATTTTAATACAACTGAGCAATTGATGGTTAAGGGCCTTGCTCAGGGGCCCAGCAGTGGCAGCTTGGTGGACCTGGGATCAAACTCACAACCTTCCGATTGGTAGCCCAACACCTTAAACACTAGGCTACCACATGACTTGTTGTGTGTATTGGTGCTTTATCAATCTGATACACAGCACCACCTTCAGGGTACAATGTTTGAATTATTAGGTACACAAGGTTCTCCAGATGTCTTCAGAAGTCTTTGGCAGTGATGTACCTACTGTATTTAGCACACATAGAAAGTGTAGGAAATGCCATGATATTGCAGCCCAAAGCATCATTGGTCCACCCCCATGCTTTAGTCAGGGCATGCAACAGTTCAGGTGGTAAGTTTCTTTGGGGCTTCTCTATGTCATAAATCTCCTGGATGTTGGAAAGATAGTGAAAGTGGACTCATCAGAGAACAATACATGTTTCACATTGTCCATAGCCTGAGATCTACTGCTGGCACCATTGAAACCAACTTTGATCACTGGCACAAATGACCAAATGTTTGGCTACAGAAGCCTTAATTAACATAATTAATTCTACAGTGAGCAGAAGTTTTTTTTTGCAATCCAGGTTAGTACCTGAAGATCCATTTCAGACAGCTTCCTCTTGCATCCACAGATACTCCTGTCCTTTGAGGTGGTATGCCGACATTACCCTGGATACTCTGACTTCACCTCAAAGACTTGCTGTCCTGGTCACACATGCGCCTGCAAGACACATACCAACAATTTGTCCTCTTTTTAACTCTTATTATGTGATATGGATCGCAGTATATTTCATGTAAAGCTGTGCCACTGCTCTGTTAATTCAACCTTCACACTTTGCTCTTACTAGTGGAATGTGAAATCAGTGAAAATTCCAATCTTCACCTGTGATTCTTTCTTTTCCACTCTTCCTCTTCTCATCACTTTTAAGGACATTCTATGCAACCTATGCACTACATGAAGGTTTTTTTTATTCTCTTTTCATTCTTTTTTTTATTTGCCCCTGTGGAATACTTATCAAGGATTATGTTTTGACATGAAGACTTTGCTCAGCAGTAACCCTTGGCAAGACAGTGTAATTAACCAACCTTCAGCCTCTGCCAACAAGTGCAGTGGGGTTTAAAATGTTTTCTGTTTGTTACTAAACAAGTCTGTGTCAAATGAATGGCGATCCCTAAAGCTCACAAAAGATACTGTGATCCAAAATATAAAGAAATACATTCATCTATTTTATAAAATGCAATATATACCTCCACAGTTTATAAATATGTTTAATTGTTATCATGGATTATAAGCATAAGTCAGAGTCAAAATCCTCTATTGTGTATTTTGACTTGCAAATTAGGTGACTGAACAAACAAGAATTAGACAGTAGCTCCTTAGTAGACAGTATTGTACTGAATAAAACATTATCGTTATTTATTTATTTTTAATATTAGCTTTACATATGTGCTTTGGGAGCTGTGACTGTGTTTGGGGGGTTGATGTTAAAAACAAAGACCAGAAATGAACCCGTAAAAAAACCCAAAAAACTGCCCCCACCTTCAATGTCTGATTAATTGTGTGCCTCACTCATTGTCATTCTGCCTCTTCTAATTAGCTTAGGCATGCTTTTGCATATTGCATTTATTTAATTTCATCATGTGCAGAGGCAAATTGATGCATAATTTAAAAAGTAAAATGGTTAGTTCTTTCCTTCACAAAAACAAAAGGCTATAACCAGAGCTCCGATGAGTAAAAAAACAAAGGCACGTCTGCTTTTTTAAGTTCGAGATTATTTAACGTTGCTTTTAAATGTTATGTTTTCCCTTATTTTCAACGTTGTCATAATAAATTTTCTTTTATAATAGTGATAACTGTAAAACAAACTTTGAGACTTGTGTTCCGTTTAATTTTTGTTCTGAAAGCGTAAAAGAGCTTTTTTTTAATTTATTTATTTTGAATAGACATATCATATGTTGTGTTTCACACATTTTTTTATATGTGGATTAATTTTTTTTTATTTTTACATTATTTAATAAATGTATTATTTTTTTTTCATATTATTATTATTAGTAGTAGCAGTAATAACAGTACTACTACCTAATTAATAAAATTTAATTTAATAAAATTAACAAAATAAACTTTGCATCTTGTGTTTGAGTTTACATGTGAAAATTCAGGACATTTTAAAATGCACCTTCATATTTCCTGCTTTTTATGTTCTCTTTTAATCCGATATTTTTCCTTTAAGCTTGTTTATTACTTTCTATCTCTTTAGACTTTAGACTCTTTAGAATCCCGAAGAAACCACTGAAGTACAATCAAACCCCCAGCTCCAGATTTGCAAGGCTAACATGCTAACCACTTAGCCACCGTTATCTATGCTAACACCTCAGAGTACATGAGAACAAGCTACTATTGTAACTCATGGCTTTTTATTCCATTCATTACACAGTTTTTCAGAAGTAACAACGTTACTGAATGATTATTTCCACACTCATCCATCACACAGTCACTTGTAGATAGCATACGGTATTCATGCTAACATCCTTGGTGTCTTCTTCACCTTGTACTGTACACACCCAGACAAAGAAAGACAAACAGAAAGCCAGATATGGATGTATGCAGCCCTGTACATACGAGATCCCCTGCAGACCATCAAATACACACATTTTCTTATGCATATAGAGTAAGCTAAGAGCAGATGGCAGGAGGGACAAACACACCTTATTTAATCTGATGCTGTTTGCAAGAAAGTAATTGTGTTTTATTCTGGAGAGCAACAGAATGTTAAACCCGGACAAACAAATTACATTCACCTCATTAATCTGCAGTTGACTTTATTTGTTTTGTACTACTGTATATTATTGATGAACTTGATGTAGAAAGAAATATGGAATATGTGTTTGCTTTCACGTTATGTCGTGATTTGTTTGGGAGCTTATTTTTAACATTGTAGGTTAATGAGTATTTCTGTTTGGAGAGTATTGTTTTTATTTTGCAGTATTTTGTTACATTTAAATTGAATGAAATTAATTATGGTAATAATAGGGGGGCACGGTGGCTTAGTGGTTACCACGTTCGCCTCACACCTCCAGGGTTGGGGGTTCGATTCCTGTCTCCGCCTTGTGTGTGTGGAGTTTGCATGTTCTCCCTGTGCCTCGCGGGTTTCCTCCGGGTGCTCCGGTTTCCTCCCCCGGTCAAAAGACATGCATGGTAGGTTGATTGGCATCTCTGGAAAATTGTCCGTAGTGTGTGATTGTGTGAGTGAATGAGAGGGTGTGTGTGCCCTGCGATGGGTTGGCACTCCGTCCAGGGTGTATCCTGCCTTGATGCCCTATGACACCTGAGATTCGGATAAGTGGTAGAAAATGAATGAATGAATGAATGAATGGTAATAATAATAATAATAATAAAAATAATAATAATAATAATAATAATAATAATAATAATACTTTTTAAAATATTTTTTCTTCTTTTATAAGTTCTACCATTTTCTTTACACTTTTTTTCTTCTCAAATTTATAATTTAAGGTTTTTATTTTTATGCTTCCTTGTGTCCCTTACATCATAACTGTACATTCATGCACTTACCACCTGCAGCATGCTACTACACATTCAGCTTTGTAAAACTATGAAATCACATGAACAGGAAACCAGCAGGAATTATTTGTCAGCAAAATATATAGTAAGCACTGCAGTTAAGTGAACACATCGACATCTTAACAATGCCCCTCTTAGCGGATTAACTTTTGATTGGATTCTGAGTAGATGTCTGCTGCTGAAGACAACATTTTATGGAAATCGCCCATGATAATTATTCCTTTTTTCTCATTCTCGTGGGTGTCTGATTACCACCAGTGTTTAGGGAAGTTAATGTTGGCGGCCCCAGCGGGATGCTGGAAGTGATGAGCAAGTGACTGCCCCGAGGCTAACTCGCAACTAGCGGCAGCTTATTTCACACATCCTAGAGTGTGCTCAGCCAATAAGATCTAACCCAATCACACAGAGACAATAAAGACCCATACTGGCTTGTATTCACTGTCTGTCTCACACACACAGAGTCTTTTCAAACAAGGAGTTGGGTAATTACTGAACAGAGAGCGCTTTTCATGTGCAATGTTAGCAGAGGAAACACATATGCTTATTTGCTAGCCTTTTGAAAAGTTGGCTCAGTGTGTAAATCCAGTGTATCTTAACATGCTTGCATGTTGAGTTTCTATTGTACTGTATCTGTACAATATATCACAGTGGTATTGATCTAAAATGAAAAGCAATGGACGGATTCTTTATAGTGTTATATGAAACTTTTTTATATATACATTTTTATATCATTAGCACATAATCCTTGTTCATTTGAATCAGGTCCTTTAAGGCTAGCTTTTCAACTTGCCCTCATTCCATAAAGAAGAAATCTGCAACTTAGATACTGAATCGATAAATATATGTAATTGCCTTGGGCTTGCAGCTCATTACACTGATGAACATTGAAAACTGTTCTCTGTTCGCATTGAAGATGGAATATTCTGAAATGTGACCTGAGCATTTATGGATGTAGCAAAGCAGCAGAACACTGAAAACAAAAGTCACCACACTTTGAACGCAGTCGTCTGGCTATAGCTAAAGGCTAAAGACGAAGGAACATAATTGCATTTGGAGAATGTGGAGGAAATTTGCAACGACAGTAACCTGGAGCCACCATGAGAGGAAGCTGCAAATGTAATAAAGGATGAAAACAAAATAATCGCAATTAACTGTATGTGTGTGTGTGTGCGTGTGTGTGTGTGTGTGCGAGATGGACTGAAGTCCCAGGGTGTATTTCTGCTTCCAGCCCAATGTCCCCAGGATGAATGAATGAAAATAAATGACAAAATGAACAATGAACTACACAAAATATGAACAGTTGCACTTACTTTTGTTTAAAATTGCTTTACATCTATAATAACATTCATTATATGTACACTAAACGGCATTATATAAAGAATGTGGACACTTATACAAACATAACGCACCTACTGTGGGCCTGTGCACAAAGCAAACTCCACAAAGGTTGATGTGGACAAACTCGAGTGTCCTACACAAAGCCCTGACTCTGACTCAGCCCCACTGAATACGTTTGGGATGAACTGAAAACACCTGCCTGTACCCCAGACGTCCTCACCTGACATCAGGGGCTGAATGATCACAAATCCCCACAGCCACGCTTCAACATCAAGTGGAAAGCCTTCCCAAAAGAATGGAGTTTATTATAACAACAAAGGAGGCATGAATGTGGAATGGGATATTTAAGCACCTATGGGTGTGATGGTCACCTCCAGGGTTGGGGTTCGATTCCCGCCTCCACCTTGTGTGTGTGGAGTTTGCATGTTCTCCCCGTGCCTCGGGGGTTTCCTCCGGGTACTCCGGTTTCCTCCCCCGGTCCAAAGACATGCATGGTAGGTTGATTGGCATCTCTGGAAAATTGTCCCTAGTGTGTGATTGCGTGAGTGAATGAGAGTGTGTGTGTGCCCTGCGATGGGTTGGCACTCCGTCCAGGGTGTATCCTGCCTTGATGCCCGATGACGCCTGAGATAGGCACAGGCTCCTCATGACCCGAGGTAGTTCGGATAAGCGGTAGAAAATGAATGAATGAATGAATGGGTGTGATGGTCAGGGGTCCACAAAGGTATTGTGTGCATACCTTTACAGTGAACAAAGTGCAAAGTGCATTGGTACAATCTATATGTACCAATAAACACTGATTTTAATTAACACAGATGTTAATTAACAATGAATTGCTTGATGAGAAGGTTTCTACCAAGCTAGGATAATGTGATCAGATTTTTTCTGTACCATAAGTTAGACCTGTTTTGCCTCACTAGCTCACATTTTGGAGAACAAAATTCAACTTCTCCCCATTCAACTACTCAGAATAAACAGTGTATCATTAATATCATTGTTGTATTGTCATTAGTGATATGTTGCCACAATCTGAACACTCTGACCTTCCGCTGTTTATAACTGAACAGTGCTTAAACGATTATTGAGGCTCGGACGTATGCTGCTTGCTCTCCTCTTAATTAGGAAAACATTGATCAAGTGATAAATTGCTAACTGCTAAATTTGCATCTCTGTTTTTATAAGTGTTTGTTTTTTTTTTAAATCCCTGCAGTGTCTCAATTTCCCTTGGCAATGCTCCTAAATTTAGAATTTCAGCTAGATTATGGTTTGAAGTCCTGCATGATTTTTGAAAATGCAGCTCCGCCTCTGCTCAGCGGTCAGTGCGCTAAATAAATCTTGCGAAATGCAGTCAGAGAGAAATGCTTATTTAGCACTCTTGTTGTGTCCAGAACTGCCATGGAATGGATTATGTTTAATGAATTTGAAGGTATATTATAGCAATATTTAATACAGAAATGCATAAAAACTAATAAACTAATGTCTTTAAAATGAAATGAAATGTAAATGCAAAAAACACTTACTCCAACAATTAATATGAACATACACTCACTATCCACTTTATTAGGTACACCTTACTAGTACCGGTGTGGTCTTCTGCTGCTGTAGTCCATCCGCCTCAAGGTTCGACGTGTTGTGCATTCAGAGATGCTCTTCTGCATCCCTCGGTTGTAACGAGTGGTTATTTGAGTTACTGTTGCCTTTCTATCAGCTCGAACCAGTCTGGCCATTCTCCTCTGACCTCTAGCATCAACAAGGCATTTGCGCAAACAGAACTGCCGCTCACTGGATAGTTTCTCTTTTTCAGACCATTCTCTGTAAACCCTAGAGATGGTTGTGCGTGAAAATCCCAGTAGAACAGCAGTTTCTGAAATACTCAGACCAGCCCGTCTGGCACCAACAACCATGCCACATTCAAAATCACTTAAATCACCTTTCTTCCCCATTCTGACGCTCGGTTTGAACTGCAGCAGATCGTCTTGACCACGTCTACATGCTTAAATGCATTGAGTTGCTGCCATGTGATTGGCTGATTAGAAATTTGCGTTAACGAACAGTTGGACAGGTGTACCTAATAAAGTGGCCAGTGAGTGTAATATTAATATATTTATACTTAATTCAATTCAATAATTTTGTATTAATTTTAACTGCATTTGAGGTGAGTTAGAGCTGAAAAAACTAAAAAAAAATGTGTTTTAGCCTCCTGTTTGTGTTTTAAACTATTACTGTGACACAAAAAGAGACAAAGGAAAAAATAAACATGTGTATGTGAATGTATCTGATTGAGATTACATTTATGAGAGCCTGTACTTCTCAACCTGCTGTACCTTCCCACCCGCCATTGGCACTTCAGTGAGATGCACAGTATGGGCTTTAGTGACTTTCAGGGCTTAGACAATGATTTGCTCTGTTTCTGTGTGCTAAGTGTGAACATTGCAAGGCCACCTCATTCCTCGTATCCAGTCCGTATGGAGGTGTTGTGTGTGTGTGTGTGTGTGTGTGTGATTGTCAGGGAGAAGAAAATGTCTGTCATAGCCCTCAATAATGCCATACTTTGCATAGGGAAAGAATTGAGAAAAGATGGATGAAGAGGCAAAGCGAGGCACATAACACAATGTAATGCACCTATTAATTGCAGAGCAGCATGCAGTAATGATTTTGCTCCTGCTGGGGGAAAGTGAGGGCATTGGCTGCTCTAATTGCCACGTAACTCAAACCTTTTGCTCCACTGCCATTTTTAGGAGGTTAAGTGTTACTTTATGGCCTTTGAGGTAAACCCTCCACCTGCAATTTGCTCCTTTGACTTACCACCCCCAGTAATGCACTTTTCTACCTATGCGATTATTTATGCTCGCTGAACCAGTTCAGTTCAACACAATAAGATCTGCTGTAGGAACGGCTGTTATTACTTACAATTTTGACTGTAATACACTTCAAAAATATACTACAATAACCTGCTTTTTCATTTATTCACTTCAAATGAGTGCAACTCTGTTTGCATATGATATTTGGATGCACTGAATGCAAGTGATTTCTCTAATAATTTTGTAATTAAAGCTTGTGTGTCTGAGTGAAACACAATTTTTGTGGGGGTTTTTTTGGACCAAACTACATACAATTATCATCCATCCATTGTAGTAGCAACACCTCCGTATGCACCTATCGTTCATTCCTCAGCGTACCATCGTATGGTAGCAGAACAATGCATGAAATCACTACAAAGTACTTCAGTTCATTTTCACATGAAATATTAGAATTGAGAGAAGAAAAAAACCTGTGATCTCATATTTACATTTATTCATCTAGAAGATGACTTGACTAACAAAACAAAGAAATACAAGCAAGGGGATATACTGTACCAAGCAAATGGTAATACAAGTCAAGTCATGTCAAAAAGCTTTTATTGTCATTTCAACCATATATATCTGATGCAGTACATAGTGATCTGAGACAACGTTTCTCCAGGACCATGGTGCTACATAGAACAAAGACAGAGCTATATAGAACAACACAGGGCTAAGGACATAAGTTGGTTCAAGCCACATAAAGTGCTGTGCAACCTGGTGCAAACAGTGCAAGACATAAGACAGTGCAAACAAACAATACAAATACAAGTAGTGCTACTACTATATACTAGAATTTTAATTGGGACCTAGAGGAGAAAACTGCACAGAGTAGAGGTATAAGTGCAAAGCTAGAGTAAGGACAAGTTAAGAGTTATTTAGGTGTTCAAATTCAAATTTATTTGTATTTTTAACAATTGACATTGTCTCAAAGCAGCTTTACAGAACAAACATAAAACAAAAGGTTAAATATAAAGATTCATATAATACAAAAATCCAAGATTAATATTAGATATATTTATATGTATTTGTATTTATCCCCAATGAACAAGCCTGAGGTGACTCAGGCGACTGTGGCGAGGAAAAACTCCCTTAGATGGAAGAGGAAGAAACCTTGAGAGGAACCAGACTCAAATGGGAAGCTCATCCTCATTTGGGTGACACTGGAGGTGTGAAGATATACAGTCTGACAGTTTGTCATCAAGACTACATGGAGTTGGCATCTCCTCTTAGTATGTCCGAATACTTCATGAAGCACAGTCCAACTGGAGCTGGTAAATCTCTAGATGCCTCAGGATCCTCACAGGCATGGCCTAATCTCAATGAAGGTCCAAAATCTTCATGGCACAGAAGACAATCGGACCTGGTACAATTTCTGAATGCCTCGGGATGGATAGAAAGAGAGAAGCAGTGGAGAGGAATTAGCGTAGCTGCTGTTCAAAATATTAGCAACCACTAGATGATAATGTGCATGTATTAGAACACAAGATTATGGGAAGAATTATGTGAACACCTGACTAAAGAGATAAGATTTTAATCTACGTTTAAACTGGGAAAGTGTGTCTGAGCCCAGAACACTATGTTCATGAAGGTGGGTCTTAGAGTGAGTTTGACTGTGGCATGGTTGCTGCGATCATGTGTCCTGGTTTGAGTGTTTCAGAAACTGTTGATCTCCTATGATTTCTCTAGAGTTTACACAGAAATCTTTTTGGTGCAACAAAAGTCTACAGTAACTTAAATAACCACTCTTTACAACCGTGTTGAGAAGAAAAGCATGCCGTAATCAGATGGTCAGGCTTCGACAGCACAACAGGTTGCACTCCTGAATTACCTGTAACTATATAGGAAGATTTTATTTCCAATTTTAGCTACCAGCATAACAAACCAGCCTGTCCAGCTACAAGAACCATGCCATGGTCAAAATCTTTCCCCATTCTCTCTCTCTCTCATTTTCTACCGCTTATCCGAACTACCTCGGGTCACAGGGAGCCTGTGCCTATCTCAGGCGTCATCGGGCATCAAGGCAGGATACACCCTGGACGGAGTGCCAACCCGTCACAGGGCACACACACTCTCATTCACTCACGCACACTACGGACAATTTTCCAATTGAGATGCCAATCAACCTACCATGCATGTGTTTGGACCGGGGGAGGAAACCGGAGTACCCGGAGGAAACCCCCAAGGCACGGGGAGAACATGCAAACTCCACACACACAAGGTGGAGGCGGGAATCGAACCCCCAACCCTGGAGGTGTGAGGCGAATGTGCTAACCACTAAGCCACCATGCCCCCCTCTTTCCCCATTCTGTTTGATTTAAACATTAACTCAAGCTCTTGACTTAAATATGTGTGTTTTAATGCACTGTACTCCTGCAATATGATTGGCTGATTGGATAACTGCATGAAAGTGGAGGAGTACAAGTGGAAACTTGATGTTGAGTGTAAAATAAAGAGGATGTTGAGTGTAGGCAACCCATGAAAGGATAAGTGGAACATATATAGCAGCAACCATTTCTAATCACGTGGGGTTACGGTAATGACCACGAGGTCTTCAACAAGGAAACAAGCAAACTGGAAGACTTCCGTAGTTCAGAAAGAAACAACTTGGGCCAAATACTCTCTCTCACCCACTCATCTTCTACCGCTTATCCGAACTACCTCGGGTCACTGGGAGCCTGTGCCTATCTCAGGCGTCATCGGGCATCAAGGCAGGATACACCCTGGACGGAGTGCCAACCCATCGCAGGGCACACACACACTCTCATTCACTCACGCAATCACACACTACGGACAATTTTCCAGAGATGCCAATCAACCCACCATGCATGTCTTTGGACCGGGGGAGGAAACCGGAGTACCCGGAGGAAACCCCCGAGGCACAGGGAGAACATGCAAACTCCACACACACAAGGTGGAGGCGGGAATCGAACCCCCAACCCTGGAGGTGTGAGGCGAACGTGGTAACCACTAAGCCACCATGTTGGGCCAAATAAATCAAAGAAAATCTTGCATTAACATTTGAATCTTAAGCATTTAAATCTTGAAGTTTTTACAGATCATTATTTCAAACCAAGCCGTTTGTACTTTTTTTATTTTGTTTTTTTTTTGAAAAATTTACTCTACAACATGTTAATGTTACAGGCACCATGTAACATGCTACGGTGAGAACGCTTCTCTTTCATTGGATAACTGAGCTGTATCCAGTGTATTCTGTGTTAAAATGATCAATATTCTCCCTTATGATTATGCCTAACAAAATTAAAGCAGCACCATTTGCATAAGACAGATTGATGAGACGAGGAAGAAAAATTTACACTCTTAAACTAGGTTCACTTCAGATGTTCTGAGATTTGTAGATGAGATATCATACTCCATTTAAATGGCAATCCTTCATCATATTCCATCATATTTTCATCTCATATATTACATTTTGGGATAACAGCTTTAGAGGAGGTTTCTTTTTCTCTTCCAATCCTCCTTTTTTTCAATAGGAGTTTAATATACTGTAAGACGCTTAATTCAGCAGGAATATTGTAAATGACTGAAGTTCTCTCTGTTTAAGATGCCATATTATACTATAGTATACTTTGTATAATGGCTGTTATAATGACATACTAATCAGTTTTGGATATATACTCTGAATATCAACTTGAATGATTATTTATATCGAATTGCATTTGTATTTGTATATATTTATATACACCATATGGCTTAGAAAAAAATGTTTATTATCTTATGTTTATTATTTTTTTATTTCCTGTTTTGGGCCATTTTACACTTAATTACTGTTTTTCTAACAACTAAATCACTATTATATCTATTTCTTATATTCTATATATGGTGCTTGTTGAAACTTGTCTACTTGACCTAATTATTTTCCCAACTATTTTTCAACTTTTTAGGTATGAAATGTTATTATGATGTTATTTTCCTCTCAACTGTAAGTTAATATTACGCCATTATGGCTTTTTATTTTGCAATAACAAAATAATTTCTGTTTTGAGACCACGTGAATTGTTAATAGCGCTATACCAAGAACTGAATTGAAATTGAATGAATCTCTCAAAGTTGTGACTTTTAGCTTGTATTTGTGAGGTAGTGTTACTTTGTCCTACTATATATAAGGCTAGTGGCCAGATTTAGTTAAAAAGAATATTTCAAGTAGGTTATATTTGTACATTTGCTCACGTTATGGTTTAATCAGTGGAAGTCACAGTTTAACATTATCATGCACCCCATGAATTATTATTTCTTATGTAAAAATGAGCTTTTAAAGATTTGTCGTCGTCTGATATAGAAATGCTAAATGCTCATTTTTTATCAATAAAATGGTTTATTGCTTATGGAGTCAGCAGTGCATCAAGGCTTGCTTTAATGTCTGTATTCTGAAAGCGTTCTTGACCTTAAAATTCTCATATAAGACCTTGTAGCTTTCAGGGAGAAGGGAGAAGTATACATGTACTTACTCAAGGGCAGTGCTAGGCGGAGATAAACCGACTCTGTGGGGTGACAGGTGTTATTTGTGCTTCAATTTGCAGCAATCAGACTGTGTGGGTGAGACAGCAGTGTGTTGTAGTGTGAATGGAATCACAATCATTCCTAGAAACAGATTCACCTACCTGTGTGCAGTAGTTTTTTCACCCTTCACTGCCTTTAGTGAATTTCTCTGAGCCTGGTGATGGACTTCTTGACTAGCTACAGTATCTACAGCTGTATGTATTCTCACAACTGCTGCTACCTCGCAAGGTTAGCATCATGTACCAATGTAAAAAAGCTAGAATAACCCCAGGATTAAAAAAAGCTTTCACTCGTATTTCCGACTGTAGATGAAAGCGTTAATTGTTGGCTGAATGCACTTTTTTTTTTTCAAAATAAATTCAAGTTTAATCTCCTGAGACCCGTACACTACTGTTGTGTGCATTACGATTTCTACTGACTGTTTCTCTTAATTCATAGCTGATAACTATAAATGTAATCAGTGTTTTCAAGGAAGCAGTTTGGCAAAAGAATTATACCTAACAGTCCTCATATAAGGTTGGTACGATAAATATATATAGACAATGAAGTTGTGAGAAAATGTTATGTCCTCATATGAGGATATTCGGTTCTCAAGAGGTTAAATTCAACTTATTTGTATAGAGCTTTTAACAATTCACATAATCTCAAAGCATCTTTACAGAAGTATAGAAACAGAAGAGAGAAAAAAAGAAATAAATATATAATAATAATTAAGAAGAAGAAAAATAAGAATACAAATAAATAAGTGAATACATACATATTAATTAAAAAAAATATTTGTGGGATGTGGTAGCTCAGTGGTTAAGGTTGTTCAACTACTGATCGGAAGGTCAGTGGTCATTGGTTTGAAACCAAGCTAGTGCCACCAAGTTGCCAAGGTGTACCAAGGTGTATAAACTGAAATAAAAAAAGTAAGTCACTCTGGATAAGAGTGTCTGCTAAATGCTGTAAATGTAAAAAGGGAAGATACGCGGAAGAAAACTTGAGAGGAACCAGATTCAGAAGGGAACCTCATCCTCATTTGGGTGGCACTGGACAGTAAATAATGTAAATGTAAATAATGTCATTTCTACAACAGTTTATAATAGTGCACCCGAGAGCTTCCAAGAAACTAATGGGTCAGCGCAAACTCTGAGTTCACCACAAACACAAAACTAATCCCGTCTTTAAGTTATTACTCAAATAAAGGTCCTTTATTGTCTGAATCCATCAGCTGCCTTTCAAATGTGGCATAATTGAAATTGAGCACTAGCTCTAGTATATTAGCAAAGTGAATGTTGGAATATTTTGTGACACTGATCAAATAATTCAACATAATTAACTGCTGGCAGGTTGACCTCAGATGTGATTTACTTAGATTTGGTGATGGGGGTCCTTATTAACAGACGGACTGTGTCGAATGAAATCTTAAAATCTCTCTCTAGTTAAATTCACTTTTTGGAACACATTTTGACCAAAATGACCGGTTTGTCTACTAAAATACTCTAAATGAAGCACATTATTTGTATAGATTTTACCAGCTGCATGGTTATTCTTACAGCTTAGGAATAGCCATGCAGCCGTTTACATCTGTTTGTGTAGTGCGATAAACAATTTGCATGTCATGTGCCTGTGAAATTCAGCCATAGTGATATTTTGGGAACTGGCTGAATATACACCATTATGATCTGATACTAATAATGCTGTACCAACAGACAAGAAAAAAACAACAACCCAGATGCTGCATACTGCATGAAATATGCTATTTTTAAAATAGGGTACAGTCATTTTAAAGAGAATAAAGAGAAAATAAGAGAAAATCATATTTCTGCACCGCTTTGATAAACTACCGAAAGTTATGAGCAATAGTCGTAACAAGCCCACTTCTGAAAATACGCTAGAAGTTTTTCATAACCCAAATAATTTAATAAAGGCACTGCTGCTGCGGTAGTGTGTGATTTAATGTGACTGTGTAAGCAGATATTGTAATATATGCATCATTCTACACAAATGCTGCAAATTCACGGTCAGTAAAAGAAACCAAATATTGGAGAACTTATTTTTCTCTGTCATCTTAAAGATGATTATAGCCACTAAATAGTTTTATCTAATTTTTCTTTTCTAAATGTCAAATGACGAGGATTTCTGCATTTATATTCACTTGCTGATAAAATTATATATGCAACATTCTAGGCATAACTAAAATAATAAACATTTAAATCTTTTTTTCTTTTAAGTGTTGTTTCATTGCAGTTGTGACCTCAATTTCAGAAAACCTGCTTCCTTTCAGAATGTTGTTTGCTGAACCTAAATCTTTCGTCTTGCTTATTTTCTTTTCATTTTTTTTTTTATATTACAGTTTCTGCAGTGGGTTACTTTTGATGCGCTACACAAATATGTCAAAATTTAGTGTATTATAGTTTACAGAAGGCAGCTGTTTTATAATCACACACACACACACACACACACACACACACACACACATATATATATATATATATATATATATATATATATATATATATATATATATATATATATATATATATATATATATATATATATATATATTATTATTTTTTATTATTTTTAGAACATACCTAATATAGAAAGTATTTTTTATGCAAAAAATTTAGCATTTTCTTTTTATTTTTTGCTTCCTTTTTTTTTTTTTTGCAATACTTAGTAGTGAACAATATATTTATCAATTTAAAAGAAAAATTCAACTGTCATTAAACACTAAACTCTGTGAATGTATCAGTGCTAAATTTATCCATTGTTAAACATCTTTCTGAAGTTAAATACTGTAAATAGACACATTTCAAGCTACTGTCTGAAAATAAATATCTGCTTCACTCTGTAGAACTTTCTGCAACTTAACAGATGCTCCGGTGTGATGGAGAGAGCAGATGACTCCTGGAGAGGGAAGAAGGGAGGGGCAGGTGTCTGGCTTTCTCTCAACAGCTCTTGATGGTAATGAATAAACATCTCTGCATGAACACGCGTGGCTCTGCTGGGCTTCTGGCTCTGTGTCACTGTCAATACTGACTGACTCATTCATCACCCCATATCCTGTTCACTATTTAGTAATGACAGAAACAGGACATATAAAATAATCAACATTTTCCAATATATCTTTATTCAGGTCATTACTAATATAGTGATTTACAAACATCAGATTTTTTAAAAGCACTTTTCATGCTCATTAGATATAATGAACAAGATACACTTAATACACTTATATATATATATATATAGGATATAATATATATAACTATATAACTGAATAATATATTATTCAGTTTCCTATTTCAAGTCAAACAAAAGGCACGATTCAAATGCAGCTGAGAGGAGATAGAAGTAAAGGAGGAGAAAAATAAAATCTCATCTCCTTACACTCTTAGGTTTGCAGCTTTGTTGACCTCAGCAGGTTAATTCCTCTAGCCAAGATGGCAGTGAGCCAAACAGTCACCAACAGCAAAGATACAGGTGACATGGTGTGATGCACTGAATTTCTCTCTCTCTCTCTCTCTCTCTCTCTCTCTCTCTCTCTCTCTCTCTCTCTCTCTCTCTCTCTCTCTCTCTCCACCCTCTCTGTCTCTTTCATAATTTATGTATTTTTCAGGTTAAGTTTGAAATAAGTTTAAAATCATAATCAAATGTTGCTCTCAATCTCACTCTCTCTGACTTCAGCTCTGGTTAGATTTGCATTTTTTTAATATTTTTTTTATTTAAAATATCTAGTAACATATGCTCATTTGATACCACATACATGTGCTCTTTATCAAATTCTAACCCCAGACAGATCACTTCCAATATGCTATTACTCATTTAACCACACTTAAAACAGCATCTAGATTCCTGTTTCCAATTCGCCTTTGCTAAGTATAATTTTCGAAAATGAAGTGATCACTCCGATGGATATGTACAGTAATGAATTTAACAGCTTTGGAGAATTTTGGTCTACAGGAACAGCTTGGTTATAGCATGGAAAACAACAAACACAAGTGTAAATAAAGAATTAAAAGGGTACCAAAACATTGGGCTGGGTTTTTATATTTATTGCATGACTGTTCATCTGAGATTGAAAACATTTAATTGAAAAATGATGATATTATTATATCAAAGTTAGTTTGCATATTCATACGGTGTACCACAGGGCACTGTACTGGGTTTACTTCTGTTCTCACTCTATATATTATCCTTAGGAAAACTATCATGAGCATGGAATCCACCCAACACCACCTGAAGATGTATTGAAAGCTAGTGGAGAGACCTGATACTGGGCTAAACGTGAGTTAAACGTGAGTTGTTTATTTAATTTACCATGCTGGGTTTAGAGTACTAGAATTCAGAACCAACCCAAGTATGAATATGAAGATGGATTATTGGGTTAAATCCTGAAAAACTGCATAGCCCAACTGGTGTTCATTAACATGTTTACATTCCCTATTCATAATCCACCTTCAGAGAATGTATTTCTGACTACTGTCCACATGCTACAGTGCAGTTTCTTAAATACAGGTAGTGTGGCACCAAGAACCACACCATGGATTGTTACAAAAACCACCTAGGAAGCAGCATTTCTGAGGTCATCAACCTCTGGTGTCCATAACAGTCATCGAATCACCAGATTAGTTTGAGCTGACTAGAAGTCTGTGGTAACTCAAATAATCACTCTTTACTGTACATCTGTGGTAATCAGATAAGCTTCAACAACATGCCAAACTTTGAGATGGATGAGCTACAAGAAAAGACTACCCTGGGTTTCCACGGCTGTCAGCCAAGAACTGGAATCTGAAGCTCACCAACACTGGACTGAAAAAGGCCAAGCAAAGGTTTTCCAAGCTTTAACTGTTTGGAGAGTTTATGCACAAGTATGTCAGCCTGTTTGCTCAACGCTAACCACCATTTCACTATTTTAGATGCAAAGCTGGTCGCAAATTTCACAGTCACAGTTTGTCACCTGTAAGTCACTTTTCACCAGAAAATAACACGTTTTAGTTAATCAGTCAGCAGCACTTCATATTCAGCACAGACCTACTTACTTAACCCAAGTTGTGAAGATACCAGATATAAAAAAGTGCCAAGGATACTATGAGAGCGTGGTACTTCACTTCTGTAGCAGCGTCTTCTGTTTCTGTTGCAGTAGAAAAATGTATCCTAAGAATTAGTTACAGCAGATCAAGAAAATAAAAAGCTTCTGATTTCATAAAATAAAATATTCCTGTAGTAAATTAATCCTGTAGCAACAATAAACATTAAGGCAAATAAAACAAATACAGAAAACACAAATCTAATAATAGAAATAAAAGAAAAATAATCAGTAAATATCTATGCAATTAAGTTTTATGTCTGCAAGTTTAAAAATAAATTGTTTATCTTATAGTAGCATCTTAATCTTAAGAGTATTTTATTCAGGTCAGTGAAGAAGATGATAATAATTAATGAATTAATCTGCACTACAAACCGTCTTCCTCCAATCCGTGACCATTATTTTTTTATTCTTCCCTCAATATGAAGATTTATTGCTCTATTCGTATCCCTTGTGAAAGTACAAAATGCTTCCGAAGGTTAAATGTATGTTCAATGCATGCTCATTTTGTATGTCCATAAAGACACAATGTCCATAAAGACACATCAGTTCAGATCAGTTCGCATTCTTGCCCTTGTCTGATCGGATCGCCGGCTCCTGTCTATCTCATTCCTCTTCATCTCACATGCTTTAGCTTCTTTTGATCTGTGGCGAGACCCCATCAAATGCTCCAAAGAGACTGTGACAGGTTTAGGCCAGAGTTCACAGCAAATATTCTGTTGCCTACAATGGTTTGAAAACCTCCGCTGATTGTTATGGTCTTGCAGAAAAAAAGAAATGAATGAATGGACATCTTGCTCTGTCAGCATGTATCCTAGAAAGGAAACAAAGCTTAATATATTTTATTAGCAGCAATAGCAGACATGGATGGGATTTATGGAATAAGACCAAACTGCCCTGTAGATAAATACAGTTTTTCTTGTTAAAGTAATGAAGCTATTTCACTTGGATCTTTGATAATCTTTGTAAATATCTGTATTTGTATGCAAATCTAAACCCAGACTGGACATTGCCTTTTAACCTTATGTTTTCAGAAACACTGGAAATAACTGGGGGAAAACCCAGAGAGATAGAAATGCCAACACTGTCAGCATGATCTGTGAATTATGTCTCTGAAAGTTCTTAAAACTCAGCTAGCTCACAGCTCACTCGAGATAACTAGAGATGCGTGCAAGTATTTCTGAACAAACTCAATTGGTTCTATTTCTTAAAATATAAACAAAATATTTGTCTAGTTTAAAACACTTTGACCAGGCAGTTACTAAGGATGCATGAAAACACACAGTAAGTACATTGTTCAGCATCAGATATTCATATTATTCCACATGGTCTTTGTTCATCCCTCAAGCTTCATATCTAACTCCTCGTAGCCGCATGAGAGCTTCTGCTCAAGTGGCTTTTTTTTGTTATATCCCACAGATTTGCAGTCCCCATGCACATCTCCAGTCTAAACCAGATGACTGATATTCCTATATACAGTACATCTGTTTAGAACATATTTTCTGTTCGATTTCAATAATGTGTTCATAGTCAGTTGAATCTCTAGCTGCTGCACTGGCAAATTTTTTCAAGAAATTAAAATTGATAAATCAATTTTAAAGTCATTTATTCAGATCAATCCATGTATATACAGGCATACTGTATAAAGAGAAGCTGTACCATTAAAATTTTTCAAAATATATACATTTTTGACGTGTTTTTTTTCCAGTCCATACAACACGAAACAAGACTAGTTGCAAACTACTTACAATCTAATTACAAACAAATTTGGAGGAATTTTTTCTTTTTCCTCTTTTTCCCAGTAAGAATCACACTACAAGCCCTACACTTGTGAATAAGCCGCAAGATAGAATTTAATAAGTATAATGTTCATTTGTGGTGTTACCTTTTAGGATGTATTTGTTTTTTTTTGTTTCTCTCTCTCTCTCTCTCTCTCTCTCTCTCTCTCTCTCGCGCGCGCGCGCGTGCTCTCTTTCTCTCTCTCTCTCCCTGTACTTGCACGTAGGTCATAGCTGGGACCTGACATTAATGATTGATCCTCAGCTATGATTGGAAGTTGAGAGGAGATATGTGTGTGTGTGTGTGTGTGTGTGTGTGGTTGCGTGTGTGTGTCTGTGTGTGTGTGTGTGTGTGTGTGTGTGTGAGAGAGAGAGAGAGAGAGAGAGAGAGAGAGAGAGAGAGAGAAAGAGAGTGTGTATGAGAGTGTGTAAACTGTTTTGGGGGCTTTTTCTATCTAGCTCAGACGTTTTTATCGTTTACTGATTACTTTGTTTGATTTTTTTTGTTGTTGTTGTATTTGGAATTAAAAACCAATGTAACTGGAAGTTTTTTAACTTAATATTTGTAACACTTATATTTTTATTCTTTATGTGTTTGAGATTTATTGTTAATTTGGAAAGGGGACAGTAGAGTGGGGGGTGCTATTTCTTTTTGATCTTGTTTTCTCCTGTTTGATGGTAAGAGAGTTGAAGTCTTTAAACCCTCCAGCACTTCTTGTATGAGAATAAATGAGCTCTGCTATCTTTGAGTTGAGATGCATAGTGAGATTCTCTTTTTGGTGATGGGATTGGGGTTGAGATGTGGATCCTCTCTCTCTCTCTCTCTCTCTCTCTCACACACACACACACACACACACACACCCACTACTCCACCTTTTTTTTTATTCTGTTACGCATCACTCCAACCCTAGACTCCTTTTTCTGGGCATGTAACAGAGAGGATGAAAGTTTATTCTCAGTCCAGCACCTGAACACAAAACTCCATGTAGCTCCTTACTGCCTTTTAAAATGTTTACTCTAGGACAGGCTGCCTGGCCACTACCAATTCCTACTTCATTTAGATTTTGTGTGCTTTGACTTTAATATTTCATAAATCCAATTCCTATATTTATTCTCTGCACGTAGCATGGATGCTCTCTGGATGCCTGCATTTCAATGAACACAGATCATCATTTTTTTTTTACTTATACTTTTTACACTTATAGTTGCTCATTAAATAAACATACACACATTTTTGACTCTTCACACCCCCTGTATAACCAGTTCTCATGCACACAAACTCTCAGAGCTATGTAGAATTACTCACACAGCCTTGGAATACACCAAATGGTATATACAATATACCATCATGGTATATACAACATGGTATATACAATAGCATTCAATAATTTGTTCATGGTTCATTCATGGCATTTTGCAGACGCTTTTATCCAGAGCGGTGTACAAAAGTGCTTTGAAGTCTCTATCAATGAATATATTAACACTGGGTCACTAGATTAGAGATTAAGGGTACCATCAACCTAAAATCTGTTCAGAGTTGAAAATAAATGCTAGTTTAAGTATTTCTGGAAGATATAGGCCAATAGCCAGGGACTGGGGCATCTAGGGGAGGTCCATTCCACCACTTCGTTTGCCAGAACAGAAATGAGTCTTGCTATATACCTACTGTACCTTTTGACCTGAGAGATGGTGGTACCAGTCGAGCAGTTTTAGTTAGATTGGAGGGAGTGAGGTGCATTGTGAGGAGCAGTGTGGAGTGAGGAGTAGTCTGGAGTAGGTCATTTAGTATGACCTCAGAATCTACTGTGGATGCCTTTCAAGTTTTGTGCAAATCCATAAAAGCAATAATGAGTTGCAGTTGTTTCAGTAAATTAGGTTCTGCATCCTTGGAGCTGATTGACATGTGGAGGCCATATTGTTTACACATGTCAACATGTTTTTGATCATTATTGAGATGTACAATCTCCTGAGAAGTTTCATGTCAGGGGAATTCTGCACCATCTAAATTAATAGTTTTTCAATGTCTTTTGCACTTTATGTTTTCTTTAGTGCATAATAATAATAATAATAATAATAATAATAATAATAATAATAATAATAATAATAATAATAAAAGAAGAAGAAGAAGAAGATGACGAAGAAGAAGAAGAAGACGACGACAAAGAAGAGTAGCCCTAATTAATACAGAAAGACAACTATTTATACTTTTATATATCTAAAATGTGACCTTCTTTGTCTATATAACTGATCTGAAGAATTTCTATTTACAAAATGTCACAGAGAAAAAGGAGTACAGAGAGAGAGAGAGAGAGAGAGAGAGAGAGAGAGATGCTAGGCTATAGTGATTAGGTGGGCCTCCAAAAATTCCAAAAGCTGTTGAAAATCAAATTGCATTTAAGGCGGTTATAAAGGCAAAGAACAGGTAGAAGTTTCTATTATCTAATATTTCTATTATCTAATATTATCACATAATATTAATAAAAGCAAACATATGAACATTTTTTTCACAATTAATATCTCTGCATACAGTGTTTGACTATTTTTACTACTTGAAATAACACTTTTTTTTTTAAATTTATTAAAGAACAACAAGCGTTAGTCTTCGTCTGTTTATACAGGGTCTATACTGTATATGTATAAATGTCACTGAAGAATGCCATGGATGTTGTGATGGACATTGTTTCCAAACTGGGAGCCAAAGTTGGGAGAGACGACTCTGTGCTCGCTGTAGTTACATTTAAACTTGTGCAATGTTCGCAAATTGAGTTAGTTCCTGTTCCCTCTAAGGTAGCAGCCGTTCTTTCACCAGTCTCTCTGAAAGGAAGTTGTAATGCTACAGCGTACCTAGACATCCTATACAATTATGTGCTTACAGTATACTGTATATAACCACAAACGGGTGTGAAGGTAACATACTACTGGCCCTATAGTACAGCTGTTACTAGAAAATTATAATATAATCTGATGAATATAATCATAATGAGCGCCTTGATATTACAATTGTGATTAAGAAAAATGTGATTAAAATTAAAGCCAGCACTAGAAAATTAATCAGCACCTTCTGACAATCAGAATTCAGCAGTAGTAGCGTGTTATCATAATAAACCAATTAATAATAACTTATTAATAATATCAAACTGATTAATAATAACAAATAATTAATAACTAGTCGAATTTTACAAGCTAATAACCATCTCTTGGTAAGGGACAGATGTATTTACTCTGCTTTTTGTATTATGAAATGCTATTTTAACCCTAGACTCCAAATTGTCACAAACAACTTTTATGATGTGAACCTGTTTTTTTTTTGAGTTAATTGTAGTGTGATGAGTTTACACTATGGATAAACTGACAGAAATACGAGACAGTGAGATAAAACAATTAAAATCCAGTCTGTAGCCGTTCTGAGGCAGACACACACTCCCTACTGAGACCATTCAAACACATGTGCTGAGACTAGCCGAAATGTCAGCACCATCACATATCAAACTCTTAGGGACTCTTAGGTGTGAGAGTAAATTTGCTGGATTTCCTAGCATAAATCTCAATAAGAAGAGAATTGCGTTCACTAATCAAGCTGGTAGGAATGATCATCCATTGCATTTTGGATGAACTGGATTGTGTGATCATTTATACATTTGTGTAAATTTGTAAAACCATGGTGGAAATCTTTTCCATCAGTATTGCAATCAGTGTGATTAGGTGTCTTTAATTTATGAGCTTCCTCACATGCAGTACATTACTAAATCCATTAACAGTATCAAACAGTGGCTGCCTTACAATTATTGGCAACTTGGAGAACCTTTAGGCCCTTAGCAACAAACTTTTATGCCCCTAGCAACATAAAATACCTAGCAACGGTCAGGATCTAGCCTGGACTTTTTGACGTGTTTTTTGTATAAGTTTTGTGTTCACGTGTCTGCCCTGCCCTTGTCCATTCTTTCCCGCCTCAGCACACCTGTCCCTTATGTGTCTAATTGGTTTCCTTATTTATTTAGAATTCTCGTCTTTGTTTTGTCTCAGTAATGTCTTTGTGGTCTTTGTCTTGTTTTTGAGTTTCGGTTTTCTTTCCCCCCAGTGTTTCCCGCTTTTGGTTGTGTTCTGTTTTAATTTTATTCATGAAAACACCCCCGCTTCTCTGACAGCAACAAATTTAGCAACATTTTGGACATAGGTTAGAGACTGAGACTGGACTTAATGTGACTCTCCAGCTTATATAACCAATTACCTACCAAACACCATTGTTTCAATATGACCAATCACCGTTCACAGCTGTTTCAAAATGACCAATCACTGATCACATCTGTTTAAAAATGACCAATCACTGAACTCTGTTGTTTCAAATTGACCAATCACTAAACACCGTTGTTTCAAAATGACCAATCACTGATCACAGCCGTTTCAAAATGACCAATCACTGAACACCATTGTTTCAAATTGACCAATCACTGAACACCGTTGTTTCAAATGACCAATCACTGAACACCGTTGTTTCAAAATGAAAAAATCACTGAACACAATTTTTTCAAATGAAAAACCACTGATCACTGTTCCCAAGTAATAAACGTGAACTCCATTATAATTTCCATTCTAACTTTATCCCTCTTTCACACTACTCACTGACACTACATGAAGTTGATACTTCTTCACTGTCTTCAGAAACTCTTCCTTAATCACATAACTTGTTTTGATATGTAAATAATCAATAATCGGCATGACTCAAAGAATATGCAAACTAGACTACAATGTTATCTTCAACTGACTATGAGCGCGTGTTTGTTACAGTGAAAAGATCTTGGCAACACTGATGGCACACATATGTACACACACAGGCAAGACTAGATATCAGATGGCGCCAACATATGGAAAAAAAAATCTTTCTAAGCTGTTAATAGTCCTACAAATGTTTGAGATCAGGAAGCTTGTTCATATAATCTACCCCTGACTGTATACCAGCATAAGAACACTGACTTTTAGCCTATTATTACTATTTCTCTTTATTGTTTTTTATTGTCTTGATTTCTAAAATATTAACAAGTGCAAAAATAAGCTTACAATTTAAAGTACTGCATAATGTTTCACATTTCTTGTCTTCTTTTAGCTGTGAATTCTTTATGGTAAAAAGGTGAGGTACAGTCAAGGTTTTATTTCAATGCCTTAATGAAATAAAAATGTTATTTTAATATCCCAATATCTCTCTCAGCAATTTTGAAAATTTATGGTTGTCAGTCGGGCTTTGAAGAGTTCCACATATCACAGCCACGTATTAATTCAATTCAGGCTGCATATGTTAATGATAGTCATAAAGTTAAGAATCCAATTGCACATTTGACGGGAACTGAAACTTTCAACTTGAGCTTTGAGCCAGTGTTTGACAGAAGTTTGATATGAAAGTGAAATAGTCATTGAGAGGTTGATTGTACATTCACAAGGTTCCCTACTGATTGAATCAAAGAGTCTCAGTGCCTCATTCCTTTATGCACATTCAGTATCAGTCTCCGCTAAATAGCCTCTAGTCATTTATGTGAATGTGCTAGATTTATTGAAACGGCTTGCTGTTAAGAGCCAAGGTTCAAATTTCAGCCTGTAGATCTACAATTGTAACATATAGAAGTGATTGTTTCAAAAATGGTTGCAGGGTGTAGTGATCTCATTGGGTTGGTAATGTCTACAGATGTAACAAAAAAATGAGGTACAAAAAAAGGAGGTAAAAAAGTGGATTAAATATCTCTTAGTGAAGAATAGAGGTTTACAGGTCAAAAAAATAAAAACTCTAACTCTAACTTAGATACGACAAAAAAATCTTTAAAATATTACAAAACAAAATGGGTGTGAACACTAAAATCTCAGAAGGTAACAACTAACAATGTCCTCTTATTATGTGTCTTTGGCAAGTTTTAATGACTGTCTATTGTAAAGATCATTTGCAAAAGACAGTCGTAAAAAAAGCACACAATGTTTACTGGAAGTTATTTTCCGTCTACATGCTTTGTCATTTTTTTCCAGAGCGACTTACATTTATCTTATTTATACAACTGAGCAGTTAATAGTTAAGGGATTTGCTCAAGGGCCCAACAATAGCAGCCTGGCAGTGGTGGGATCTGAACTTTTGAGCAGCAGTCCATCTTACCTACTGAGCTACTGCATCTCTGAAATATGCTTTTTTTTTTGGAACCAGATTCAAGATTATACTGTGGAATTTATTTAACACCAGTCAGGCAAACAAAAGCAGGAGACTGCTCAAAACAATAGACAGGTTAAGGGTCAGGGGATCGGCAAACAGACACAAACTAGAAAAGACTAATGAGCTCATGATAAACAAGCAAAAGCAAAACAAGAAGACAAAAAAGCAGAGAACAAAGGATTTGAATTGTCACAGACATAATAGTGGAGCGAGACATCGCTATAGCTTGTTTGTGTATTCAGGTTATTTATGGTAGTGTGACTGATTCTGGAGGAGTCCAAAAAATAATCTGGAGATTTTCTGACAAGGTAATGAATCAGGAATCTGAGATTTTCTGACAAGGCTGAAAACTGCATGTGTGTCATTCAGAAAACAAATCCTGATAGAATATTTCTTATTCTGATAACAATTTTAATTAGTCATTAATTAATCAGTAATTACCAGGAAAGGCTCTGGATCCACTTCATCCTGGACAAGGATAAAATAGTTACTGAAGATGATCTTGATTAATGCATGACATTAAAATTACATTTTAAAAAGTGAACCAAGAAAATAAGTACATATTTGATATCCTTAATATCTACTCATAATATCTATGAATTGTTTAATTTGTTGAAATTTTAGGCAAATACAGTATATTTAGTGATAATTGTTATTGATATTACTTACCTTAATACCTTACTTTTATGACAATGCAATAATCAGGCATGAGGTGTTGGATATGTTAAGCAGTAAAATTCTAAAATCATTAATATTAGATACTGGAGTTTTGCCAGAGAGAGAGGGAGAGAGAGAGAGAGAGAGAGAGAGAGAGAGAGAGAGAGAAAGGGAGAGAGAGAGAGAGAGAGAGAGAGAGAGAGAGAGAGAGAGAGAGAGAGGGAGAAGAGAAATAAGAACAGAAAGAACAGACAGAAAGAAAGAAAGAAAGAAAGAAAGAAAGAAAGAAAGAAAGAAAGTCAAGTGAAATGTCAGGCGATGCATGTGTCTTTCCTCTTGAATCCCTTCGAGTCTGTAATTAAGGAAAGTTCAAATAGCTCATGATTGATGCCTGTGACCTGGGACCTGGCTGCAAACCCGAACATTAATATTTCAATTTTTTTCCCATTAATTTAATCAAATTTCATATGCTGATTTAAATTGGCCACACTCTTCCTTCATGAGTTGACTTTAATCCCAGCCTAATTACTAATTATACGGTCAGAGGATGATTGAACCAATCCTTTCAGCTCAGGGCCAATTTGCCATCTCTGATGTCAAGGACATTTTTACGCTTGATGTCTTCCATGTTTTGTGGACAAATGGATTTTTATCAAAGTGTCTGTGCATGCTGGCCTTTGTTTTCATTAATAACAAACCCTATCATACATCTTATATCATGCTCAAAAGGAAAAAATAAAATCAGTGTTTTCAAACACTGCGATCAAATTGTAAAGGTAAAAAATGACCTTAAAAATTAATGATTTAATTAAAAATTGAATTTCAAGGTGAATAAAACACCCTGAATAATTTTGTATGTTCTAATAACACTCAGTTTGGTCAGAAGATTTAATAAATGCAGTGCTTATGTATGTGTCCTTCTCTCTGCTTCTCTATATTAATTAATTATAGTACGTGTGCACTTGTAAATGTCAGCTTAATTATTCCCTGAGTTTGGATCGTGCTATCTTTAATGATGGAATAATAACAAAATTGTTAAGACATGAGTGAACCTTTGTATCAGCTAAGAAGTTTTCTTGTTTGTTTTTATAATAATTTTATAAATAATCAGTATTATATATTGTGTCTCAGTGTGAAGATGTTAACTCTAATCGCAGTTCAGTATTAGTTTAGTAGGTATATGTAGTGCATGCTTTTCAATGTGAGCTATCAAACCTAGATGGCATCTTGTGTTGTTTATCATTTATTTATTTATTTTTACTTTATGTTAATGAATAGCTTTAAACCCATTAAAATTTTAGTGCTCCAGATGTGCGATGTCTCCTTCAATGCTTATTTTTCTAGCGTCCTCTATCTAGAAAAAAGCTTTAAATTGTATTTGGGGCTGTGGGATGTGGTAGATTAAGTGGTTAATGTGTTGGATTACAGATCAGAAGGTTGGGAACGGTCCACCAAGCTGCCACTGCTGGGCCCCTGAGCAAGGCCCTAAGGCTCAGTTGTATAAAATGAGCTAAAAATTTATTCAGCTTTATTTGCCAAGTGTGCTCACACATACAAGGAATTTGTTTGTGTAGAGGAGAGTGTGCTTACAGTAGCTCTCCTAAACATAGTGTAAAAAAGATGAAAATATAAATCATATATATGACATAGGGGGGCACGGTGGCTTAGTGGTTAGCACGTTCGCCTCACACCTCCAGGGTTGGGGGGTCGATTCCCGCCTCCGCCTTGTGTGTGTGGAGTTTGCATGTTCTCCCCGTGCCTCGGGGGTTTCCTCCGGGTACTCCAGTTTCCTCCACCGGTCCAAAGACATGCATGGTAGGTTGATTGGCATCTCTGGAAAATTGTCCGTAGTGTGTGATTGTGTGAGTGAATGAGAGTGTGTGTGTGTGTGCCCTGTGATGGGTTGGCACTCCGTCCAGGGTGTATCCTGCCTTGATGCCCGATGACGCCTGAGATAGGCACAGGCTCCCCGTGACCCGAGGTAGTTTGGATAAGCGGTAGAAAATGAATGAATGAATGAATATATATGACATATTATATCAGTTGATTTTTTATTTATTTATTCATTTATTTATTTTTACAGATGTGCCTAGTAAGTACTGTATACTACAACTGTGAATAATGTACATTTAGATGACATAAGAAAAATAGATTATACAGTACTGTGCAAAAGTTTCATTCAGGTGTGAAACAATGCTGTAAACAAAGAATGCTTTAAAAAATGGAAGTGTTAAACATTTATTTTCATAAATGAACAAAATGCAGTGAATGAACAAAAGGGAAATCTAAATCAAATCAATATTTGGTGTGACCACCCTTTGCCTTCAAAACAGCAGCAATTCTTCTAGGTACACTTGCACACAGTTTTTGAAGGAACTCGGCTGGTAGGTTGTTCCAAACATCTTGGAGAACTAACCACAGATCTTCTGTGGATGTCGGCTTTCTCACATCCTTCTGTCTCTTCATGTAATCCCAGACACACTTGATAATGTTGAGATCAGGGCTCTGTGGGGGTCGTGCCATCACTTCATGCTGGTTTAAAGGCAAAAGTTAGTAACACCAAATATTGATTTGATTTAGATTTTTCTTTTGTTTGCTCACTTTGCACTTTGTAAATTGACAGAAATAAACACTCATTATTTATATTTCTGAAAGCATTTTTTCACACCTGCCTAAAACCTTTGCACAGTACTGTACATATACACACATGGACAAAATTGTTGGTACCCTTCGGTCAATGAAAGAAAAACTCACAATGGTCACAGAAAAAACTTTAATCTGACAAAAGTAATAATAAATAAAAATTCTATGAATGTTAACCAATGAAAGTCAGACATTCAACTTTTCAACCATGCTTCAACGGAATTATTTAAAAAAATAAACTCATGGAACATCCCTTGGAACAATTTTGTCCACGTGTGTATATAGATTCTAGAAAAAAAAATACTCTATGTAAATGCATATTATATTTTTTTGAAATGTGAATTGCTCCGGATTTTTTTGAAATATTTAAAAAACTGGAAAAACCTTCCACTGTCCAATATCAGTAATCCTGTACCCGGTCCAGCTTCAGTCTTGTTGAGTGGAACAGAAACCGATGTGCACTTCCGCTGCTTTTCTGCTCATCACCGGTGTAAAGAGTAGTTATTTCATCAACAGGGAATATCGACTCACTGAGCTGCTGCTTACTGCATATTTTTCTCCACACCATTGTGTTTAAACTCTATAGACTTATTTTATTTTGTGTGAAGATCCCAGGAGACCAACAGTTTCTGATACTCTAGTGTATTTAGAACTGAAGTTCTTCACCTGTATCTGCATGATTCCATGCATTGCTTACATGCTGCCACGTGATTAGCTGATTGGATAATTGCATAAAAATGCAGATGTTCTTTTAAAGTGAGTATAAAATGTTAGCTGACGTGAAAGAACACACAATAATTTAGCTACTGCAGCAGATTTCCATGAACCTGGCACTCATAATCTTATACTAATCCAAACTGAAAGCCATGATTTATTTTTTTTTGCTGTTTGACAAAGCCATGAAAGATATTAATATACAGTATATCTGAATGTTATCTTTAAAAACATTTTTCTTTTTAATTTATTTTGATATTGTACTTAATTTTACTAATACACATAGCACATCACTATCGCTAACACACTATACTGTACATACAGTGCACTACTGTGAGAATTAACAGTAACAGTGTTTACTGGCTGTCTGTTAATGACCTGATATTGAATACATTGCTTTATGTTAACGTGTCTGCTTTTATTAAATTTGAGCAAGTTAGTTTTTTTGACTTAATTGGAAAATTAAATTAAAATTCAATTGCCTTAAATAGCTGCTTATTTCCTAATTTTTAGCTAGTTGATTAAATATAAATATTTCTCAGCAGTGATATCTGGATTAAAAATTACAATAATGAATCTAATCAAATAAACAAATTGTAAATTTATACATTTAATAATTCCAGGTGATTTCATGATGCCAGTAATAAAGGAACAGCTCAGTGTATAGTCTTGACCAGTTTTCCACAGCTCAATGCTTCTGAGACATGAGCAGAGCCTATATACAAAAAATAACCATGGCAACATAATATACGGGAACAAGGTCTCTTGAACCTACTGCTCCATTGTGTCTCTCTCTACAGGTTGCTTTTCCTGAGCATTTAAATTAGATTCTGGCCAATTTTTCCACAACAGGAAGTGACCATGGCTGTCTACAGCATGGTGCAGCATGGAGCTGAGGCTGGTTAATGGAAATCTGCATGTAGACAAACTGCCATCGAATTAAACTGTCTTAATATGTATATTAAACTCATTATGGATGCTGCCTTCAAGACCAACTATGTGCATTAAACGCTATTAAACGATAATTGAGTGCTTTTGTTAGTCAGTGATTGGGAAATAAAGTAAACAAATAAATTATGGTTCTAGGCTTTTACAGAACAGAAATTAAGAACGCTATGGGTCCCTTTTAAGTGGTAAGTGATTTGATTATGCCAATTCATGCGAATAGTAATTTGCAGCACACTAATATTTTTTCTTTTGTTTACAAACATGTTTACAATCAGCAATCTACTAACAACATTAAATAGGATCTGTCATATTAACGTTCACCGTAAGTAAACATAACGCGTACCGTTTCACACGCAGTGGTTGAAATAGATAAACCAAGCACAATGGCAGAGTCTTGCAGAACAAAGTAAAATTGCATGACATTGCACTTGTGAATTGCACAAGCCAACCTGTGACATCATGCGAAACGTGAAAAGTATCGAAAAATTTAAGCCACATTCCTTATGTGAAGAAGATTTTGCATGGAGAATAAAAGATCATGTATAACTCATGTGGAAATCCATTATATGTGGAATGTGTGAAACAACATGCAAAGGAATCACAGAATTAGTCACGTGACAGTAATGTGACTATAAGGGACAGTATTTCGGAATATTTGTGTGTTTCTTTTAGAGAGAGAGAGAGAGAGAGAGAGAGAGAGAGAGAGAGAGAGAGAGTGAGTGCGAGAGAGAGCGAGAGAGAGAGAAAGAGTGAATGAGAGAGAGAGAGAGAGAGAGAGAGAGAGAGAGAGAGAAAAAGAGAGAGAGAGAGAGAGAGAGAGAGAGAGAGAGATCCCTGCAGTAGTTAGTGCTCAAAGTTCTACTTGCTTCCTTCATTCTAGTGTGTGTGTGTGTGTGTGTGTGTGTGTGTGTGTGTGTGTGTGTGTGTGTGTGTGTGTGTGTGTGTGTGTGTGTTTACAATATTTCTTCAAGACTGCAGGTGATGACAGACTTCATAACTATGTAGAGACATTGCATCCGGATGCGTTCAAGATTACAAAGATTCTGATGAAACCGTCCACTGCTCATGATACAATTGACAGCTTGTGTGTGTGTGAGTGTGTGTGTGAGTGTGTGTGTGTGTGTGTGTGTGTGTGTGTGTGCAGTGGTCCTGTTCATATGAGTGGACTTCCATATTTCAAATGTTCTCTTTTGTAATTTATTGCAAGACTTAACGTGTGTTGCATAATCCGGAGCTTAAAGTCAACTTCATCTGCTTGCCTGCTGGAACAGACTCTCAGCTCACAGTATGTCTCAGGCTTCCTCCAGTCAGTGTGAACAGTTAGGATAGTTAATAATAAGAATGCACTTATCATTAATTTCAGATAAAACACATGCATTCTCAATATTTATGTTCAGTCAATTTAACAGATTAGATGCAATAATGGAATCAGTGCATGCTTTATATGTACAGAAATTACACAGCAAAGATGCTTTAATGGATTGAAATGAGGTATTTATTTGTTTACTTAGTTGTTTGTTTGTTATTATAAATGCATTAAATGGTAATGCACTCAAGTCAATATTTGGCATAATCTTTTAAATGGCATTGTGATAGATACAATTTGTATAGTTTATTATTATTATTATTATTATTATTATTATTATTATTTTTATTATTATTATTATATATTTTTAAATTATTTTTTTTAAAAAAAAAAAAAAAAAATCTTCAATGACACTAATGGAGAATCCAATACTAAATTATAAATATAGAAAAATAAGTCTTTTATATTACTGTATGTAATGGCAGATCCTGTAACCCTAAAATATAGTGTAATAATAATAATAATAATAATAATAATAGTTGTTGTTGATGTTATGTATATTATAAATTGGAAATATATGGTGGAAAATAATGTGTATACTAAAATAGATATATGATTATATTTTATTACTCTCACATATACGTTATTTCACATTCATATTTCTATTCACTCATATGGAATATGCTTTTGTATAAATAATCATACCAATATTGAAAAACTGGGCAGTTAAATGTTACTCATTCTCATGACTGCATATCACTTTTTTATTGAAGTGCTTCAGTTGATAGTTAATGAAAAATATGCATTGCTTTAAGATAGTGTGAAGATAGCAGGTCCAGTTGAAACTGTATAGAAAGGATCTAAAACTCATAGGCTTTTTGTCAATGACCAGATGACCAGAAGAGAGGGAAAATGAGCTGAAGGACAGACCGAGACAAACACAACTATACACCAAGTTTAAAGCTCGACAGCAGTAATGATTGTAGTATACCATCTGTAACAGAAGTGTCACCCAGTCATCTCTCTGAAGCTGTTTGTGCAAATGAAGTGTACTTCTATCTCTGCAAATGAACAGAGCTTCTCTTTCTGAACCGTCTGCAGAATTGCAGTCGGTCGACTCTGGCAAAGTCGTTTTGACATCTCAAATTGAACAGCGATGAAACAATCTCACAGTTGCGGATTTCAATTTGAGGCCCCGAGGGAATATTGTTTCAAGCCATTACTCCTCATCATGGCTGAAATGGCTCTCCCCATTGTGCTGTCTGCAGAAATGAGACTCCACTGTCCTTGGATTTAAGAAATGAACTGCTATTTAGGCATTCACAATGCTCTTGACACTAGACTAATCCTCCCCACTGACTCTGTTGAATATTCTCGACGGTAAACCCGGAGCACTGATGAGCCTGGTGCGTTGATTCATCTCAGGCCGAGCCAGACAGCGCAGAACTTTTTTGAATTAAAGGAGTGACGGGATCATGTGGCTTTAATCTTACCCCGACGTGGTGGAGTGTGTGGGGAGTCACGCGCGCTGCTGTGGGAGGCCAATGATCTTGCCTCTATCCCCCGCTAGCCTTCATGCTTTGCTCCTCAATAGGAAATGATCTATCTGTGCTTATTATTCTTGTGCCCTCCGGTAGCGCAAGATGAATCATACCTGTCAATCGCGCCTCATGCGGGGGCGATCGTGTTTGTTTCTATAGATTGAGCATATGCGGCACAGCTGCTGATGCTCACCCACTTGCCTTTGCCAACCGAACAGTTGGCAGAACGTGCAGTTGATATAAAAGTGATATAAAAATGGCACAAAAACAGATTGGGAGTGATTTGCGTGTCAGAACAATTAAGCTAAGTAGAAGCCTCTTTATGAAGCTTGTAATAAAATACCACTCTAACAGGACATATACTTCTATTTCAAGGGTTCTTTATATATCAAAACCGTGATTTAAATATGGTTTGTGTGATAGCAAAAATTTCACACCTCAGCATCTGGATATGATTATAGTGAATGAGTCCGTTTGGTGCTAATTTGCATTACTTCTGTTTATAGACTTTAAAAAATTTGGAAGAAGTCAACACTTGGTATGTCAAGGACGTTCCTCGGTCTGACGCACACTGCTGTGCTGTTGTAGTCTCCTGACCATCAAGAACTGAGCGTTTCAGTGCATGTAGGTCATGTTTAATATTTAAAAATCTAAATTACATGCTTGAAGATAACTCTATACAAGAATGTGCAGCTCTGGCTCTTTGCAAGCACAGCATCTTTTGATATCCTTCTAAATAGTATCCCTGTGCCGGTGTACATCACGAGCAATCGTGCTGGGTATGCTGAAGATCCTGCTGCATTAGAGCCGAGTTTGCCAGCATAAACAGCCGGCTTGATTGAAGGCCAGCAGCTGCACCTGGATAAATACACTCTGAGAAACTGGCTTACACAGCTGTAGCAGAACCAGCACACTCCCTTAACTCACTTTACATAAAATACAGCAGCATATTGTACAACTCTAATATACTAGCGTATTTTAGAGCCATGTAGCGCTGCTAGCAGGCAGATAATTCTTAACATATGTGAGTCCTCATAATTCAATCAATTAAATTCAGACTAGGGGGGCACGGTGGCTTAGTGGTTAGCACGTTCGCCTCACACCTCCAGGGTCGGGGTTCGATTCCCGCCTCCACCTTGTGTGTGTGGAGTTTGCATGTTCTCCCCGTGCCTCGGGGGTTTCCTCCGGGTACTCTGGTTTCCTCCCTCAGTCCAAAGACATGCATGGTAGGTTGATTGGCATCTCTGGAAAATTGTCCCTAGTGTGTGATTGTGTGTGTGTGTGTGTGTGTGTGCGTGTGCCCTGCGATGGGTTGGCACTCCGTCCAGGGTGTATCCTGCCTTGATGCCCGATGACGCCTGAGATAGGCACAGGCTCCCCGTGACCCGAGGTAGTTCGGATAAGCGGTAGAAGATGAATAAATTCAGACTAATTTATACGCCTGATGTATCGAATCTGCAATCGAATCATGCTTTAATAAAATCATTACATATATAATACATTTATGTATGGTAACTTTTTTAGTGTTAAAATGCATACATTAAATTATGAACTATTACTGAATCTTAATTTATACTTACTGAATTTGTAAGTTAAAAAAAAATTAATATATATTTTTATATTTAGGTTTTATATTTAAAACTTATATATTAAATACAATTAGTTGTAGATTTAACCAAATTTTCATCAGTATTTATATCACAGTTTACAAACTCACTCTCACTCACTCATCTTCTACCGCTTATCCTAGCTACCTCGGGTCACGGGGAGCCTGTGCCTATCTCAGGCGTCATCGGGCATCAAGGCAGGATACACCCTGGACGGAGTGCCAAACCATCACAGGGCACACACACACACTCTCATTCACTCACGCAATCACACACTACGGACAATTTTTCCAGAGATGCCAATCAACCTACCATGCATGTCTTTGGACCGGGGGAGGAAACCGGAGTACCCGGAGGAAACCCCCGAGGCACAGGGAGAACATGCAAACTCCACACACACAAGGTGGAGGCGGGAATCGAACCCCGACCCTGGAGGTGTGAGGCGAACGTGCTAACCACTA
>NC_083462.1:10496361-10616361 GCF_030014155.1 Tachysurus vachellii | reverse complement strand
TACGCTGTGATTGGATAGATTTGGTGCCTGTTGTTTGATTAGACCCGCCTACAAGTAACTAGTGGCAACAGTGACCGAAAAGAACTGGCTGAATTACAAATGCGCTTATTTGGCAAATTAGGTACTACTTATATAGGCTACAGCAGTCGTTATATGGTAACGTATGTAGTGCGCAGGGAAAGTGAATGGGGAGTGATTTGGGATGCGGGTCCAGTGTAAAGGCTTGTATGGTGTGTACGTGGCGTTCTGTGTAGTTTAGTAAACACTTTTAAAAGTAATAAATTACTTCTAGGTTTTATAAAATATCAGGGTATGTACAGTGGATTTAAAAAGTCTACACACTTTTACAAAATTGCATTTTTTAAAAAATAAAACATTTGATTGTTGGGTAAGTAAGTAAATAAAAAACTACTAAAACTACAGCTTGATTGCATCAGTCTGAACATTTTGTAGACGCAACTTCTGCCTTTATTACAGCATCAAGTGTTTTATATATTAATTATATATAGAGAGAATTAATTATAGAGGTTAATTATAATATCTATCTATCTATCTATCTATCTATCTGTCTATCTATCTATCTATCTATCTGTCTATCTATCTAGCTCTTTAAAATGCACACCTCCTCACAGAAGCTCCTATAGGTAGAACATTCATTCATTCATTCATGCATTCAGTCATTCATGTGTTTGTTCATCATTCATTCATTCGTGTTCATTCATTCTTTCATTAGTTCATTCGTTCGTTCACTCATTCATTCACTCATTTACGTGTTCTTTTATTCATTCGTTCACGCATTTGTTCACTCATTCATTCATTCATTCATTCATTCATTCATTCATTCATTCATTCATTCATGTGTTTGGTAATTAATTCATTCATTTATTCGTTCATGCGTTCGTTCATTCATTCATTCATTCATTCGTGTGTTTATTCATTCATTCACACATTTGTTCATGCATTCATTCATTCATTCATTCATTCATTTGTTCATCATTCATTAATTTGTTCGTTCACTCATTCATTCATGTGTTCGTTTATTCATTCGTTCGTGCATTTGTTCATGCATTCGTTCATTTATTTATTAATTTGTTTACTCATTCATTTATGCGTTAATTCATTCTTTCATGCATTTGTTTGTCCATTCATTCATTCATTCATTCAATCATTTATTCATTCATTGCTATATGCTTATCATATCCTATTAATTCACTCTACTCATTCTATCAGTTGTTCAATAATTTTAAAATTCATTAGGCAAGTGAGGCCCCTACTGTTTCATTTGTTCTTTTCATTTTTTTTGAAGATGGTTTTATTCAGTTTCTTTTCACACACATTATTGTTTATTCTTTTCATTTAATTGTTTGCAATAAATAAGTAACATTGCCAAAGTAAAGTAATCTCTTTCGTCCATTCCAATCAGTCAGTCAGTCAGTCAGTCACAGATCTGTTCATTTACTACATTCTAAAAACTTAGTAATCTAATGCCACTTGTCATTGTATAATGTTACCAGTCAGTGGGTTATTCATTATTTGTGTGTGTGTGTGTGCCCGTGTGTGCGCACGTGCATGTGTGGTTTTGTATGTATTTTTTGTATTTTTTCTTGTATACACAAAAGGTGAATATATGCCCACTTCAGCTTCCCAGCATTCAGGGAAACGTTTGTTTTCTATCTTTCAGTGGTAGTAGAGAATATCTGGTCATGTTTACTTCAGAAAGCGCCTGAGGTGATCATTTTAACCTCTAGTCTCGTTGACTTAAAAATCTTTGTGTTGAGGCAGCATTAAAGAGATCATTCGCTTAATTGAAGACCCCAGAGTAGAAATGCACACAGCCTGTGGCTAGGTTCAGCCTTATTTATGGATTTTTCACAGCATTTGTTGTGTTCTGCATTTCACAGGTTTTTTTGAACGTGCAGAATCAAACATTATTAGCAGTATTAACTAATGGGGTCATGCGTCTGGCTAAACTCGATCAGAGCATTTCGTTTTGTGCAGTCATGCATGGTGATTTAGGAAGCTGTTATCCAGTATTGATCATCTGTGACCCTCTTTACTTCCTCACCCCTAACTGAGTCTTCAAATGGAAAAAGTGCCTGAAGGTGTAGGGAAACTCACAACCCCTTGTTTACTTCCTGCAGTAGTCACGGTCACTTGTTCACAAGATTTTAGAGCCCTAGGGGGTTTGCACTTTTTGTTGTGTAAACGTAATAATTGCCATATTCCTCCATTGTCGTGAGGAACGGCATGTCGTGTAGTTTGCACTCATGTGGCATGACATCACTGTGAGTTAGAGGAAAATGCACAAAGCTTGGATTACATTTGGGTTGTTAGATTTTTTTCTTTCAACTCACCTCGTCTTTGAATCTTGTTTACTCTGTTTCTCATCTTTAGTGTCATTACACCTCATTTGTGTGTGTGTGTGTGTGTGTGTGTGTGTGTGTGTGTGTGTGTGTGTGTGTGTGTGTGTGTGTGTGTGTGTGTTGGATCCCCTAACATTTCATTACGTAAAAAAAAAAAACAATCAATAAAGAATAGGTGGCTGTCGCAAAAGAAAAACTTTACACTGTTTGTAAGGTTAATATTTTTATTGTGACTATGGAGGTAAAGTTGTGATTAACAACTCAATGCTCAAAGTCAATGCTCGAAATGAGTCAACAAGCTCAGCTACAGACTGAAAAAGGCACAAATATGACCTCGGACCCATTATTACATCACACAATGATTCACAGCCCTTTCTCAGTGATATAGCTGACACATGCATGTAATGCATTGTGGGTAATACAACAGACTCAACAAGGTTTCTGGGTCTTCAAGTATACATAGAGGCATGATGGTAAAGCTTTCGTGGTAAATGTTAAATGTAATAAAAATATGAAACATTTCTTTTAACAAAATATAATATGCTCACTGCACAATATTGAAAATTACATCAGAATATTTTCCTTTTTTTTCAGAATTTTTACAGAATTTTTACAGAATTTTATTTATTTCACAAAAAAATATTAACAACTTTCTCCAAATCTTTCTCCAGATTGGTCTGTGGGTTTTTTTTGGACGTTTGCTGATTTGTCAGAGCTTCACTAATAAAATACGTCTTGAGAAAACAAATCCTGCTACTAACAGAACCAATTCATTCTTCTGTGAATAAAGACAGAATGCAGGATTCCAGCATCCAGCAATTTTTACACCATCATGGATTATTTTCCAATAACAACATGCCCTTATTAGGTTTTATCGCTTTTCATTTGTACACATTTCGTGGCGGAAGTCACGTCACCCTTGAATCGCTCAGGCTTTCTTAATTAAAGGTTTTTCTTTTCAGGTCTGCTGCTTGATTTCTCTTAGAGTAGGTCAGAGGAGTCTGAACTAATTAGAAATATGGAATAAAATGTAACAGGATGTTCCTGAAGAAGTCTTTTTTTTCTCCTCTAATTTCACATCTCAATGTTGTTTATTCCTCCACAGCAATTTGCTAATCATTAATATTTGTGTTTATTAAAAATGCCAAGCCTCTGTTTATGCTTATAATTAAAGTAATTAAATATTTTGTTAAAAGTGCGACGTCGTTGAACGAAAAAGGAACGATTGTGTTCTCAGTTACTGTATTATGTCTGTAATCAGTCTCACCGTCACGTTACTGAGAAACTGTGAAGTTCAGCATCCTCACTGTTACAAAACGCTGATGCTGGAGATGTCTACTGTAAAAAAAATAATAAAATAAAATAAAATAAAAGTGCTACATAAACTCCGCAGACAATTCTTCATCACATCAACAATGATGAAGAGCATCATCTGCCATGAATTTTTACATTTATCAAATTCACACCATATACACAAATTCTTTTTAACTGCTGCTAAGTCATAAAAATAAATAAAAATAAAAATAAATTAGAATAAAATTAGAATTTAACTGTAAGGTTGGAAAGTGATCAAATCTCTGAAATATGATAAAGTGAATGCAGAAAATAGGCAGAAACCGTAGGACAGATTGATATTAATACGATGATATGAATACACAGCTTCTATTATGAGTGCGGATGTGTGCGGTTGATTGGCGCTATATAGAAATAATAAGATATTAGGACAAGCGTATTGTTTCGCACTCGACATGCCACACCGTTGTACCCACAGAAATTGAATCAAGACCTTGAGCGCAGTCAGATTTGAGAAGTGAACAACGCCGTGGTATAAAAAGCCGTGTTGGATGTTTCTATGTGCTTAACGCATCAAAAGCTTAATTAAAAATCCAAGCACATGGAGGTAAACGTGTATAGAAGGCTGTTTTGTCCTCTCTTCAGTTGCTATGGGAATCAATCAGAGAGATGTGTGGAGTAAACTGAATGCTTAAAATACCTGCGATTCCTCCAGAGTACCTGGAGTTAAAGATTCAATCCTTTATACCAGGGCTAGCGTTGTACAGCAGATACGGCTCTGCGATCATAAGCAGAAATTTGTGAGTCCAGGAAAGACATGGTTGGTTCTTTGATGAAGGCACTTTAACTTCGCCATGAATTGAGATATATATATATATATATATAATATTTTTATTATTATTTATATATATATATTTTTTTATATATTTTTTTTTTTTTGTCAATGTTCAGTGTTGAATTTATTTATCATGTCCAGCTCACACAGTGGAGTGTTAATGGTTTAAGCCACAGTTAATGACTGATATGAACTTAGACTCTCATGACTTCTATATATTCAAAACAAACGTTTTTTTCTCACACAAATGTTTTTATCTTCAAAGTAAATGTAAATGATGATATCAAACCCGTTTCTGCTCTCAGACGCCCCAAGCGCTTGCTCATAATCGTCTAATATTTGAAGGTGTTTATCTTCAACCACTAAAATTCACACGTCTCACACCAAAATCCTGACTCATTTTAGATCAGACTTGTACTCATAAAGTAATTCATTCGTTCATACTGATTAAAAATGTCTGATAATGTCCATTTTCATTTCCCAGAGGAACGGAACTCCAGTATACCGGTGAAAAGGTTTAAAGACGGTGAAGTAAACAAAGAACATAACGTTAATGATGAAGTGTATGTGCGCAAATGTACGAGCGACTGCTTTCCTCACTTACTGAACGTCCGGCTTTTTAAAACACATGAATGGACTCGAATTTCAAGGATATTCATTTACAGTTTAATTCACGATTTAATTGTAAATTTTTTCCACATTTTGCTTTTCTTTCTCATCATTGTTTTTTGTCTTGCACGTTTTTATACGCTCTCCTTGTTCGCTTGTTTTTGCTCAATCCCGAATTGAGAAAGGAAATTCACTCACGTCTGGTAAATTTACCTAAACATTGATTAGATGTTTAAAAGACTTTCAAATGTTCAGAGCAGGTCTGCAGTTCTCTTGCTGACACCTCGTATATCGAATGTTTTTTTTTCCTTTCTGTACAGGAAAAAATGGCAAAGAAGGACGCGAGCACTACAAAGTTACCAGTCGATCAGTACCGCAAACAGATCGGTGAGATTGTAACCTTTATTAAATATTCATCATGTTCTTCCAGCTTCTCCTAATACATCCCTGCTGCTAAGAAATTGTTATGAGGTCTGATGGCATTAAAGTTACATGTATATGAAGCAACACTTTCCTGATAAATGTGGAAGGGGAAAAAACGTTGTGGATAATATTCTCTAACATTGAAACTTTGAGACAATATTATGTTTTTTTTTTTTTTTTAAAGCTAATTCCATAATATATAGTATTTGATCTTAATTTTTGAAGTACCATCAGTTTGCATTTTCTTCTTATCATCGCCTTCTTTTCGTACAGCGTTTGCAGGGTTTCGTTTGGTTTTTATCATATTGTATTTTATTAAAACTAAATTTCAATACAGAAAGTAAAATTAAATAGAATAAGATAAAAGATCAAGTAAAATAAGGTTCAGTGTGATTAGTTGTGCAAAATTGAGTAAAGGAAAATGAAATAGTGGATAAACAGTGGAAGAGAAATAGACAAAAATATTCATTCACTCATTTTCTACCGCTTATCCGAACTACCTCGGGTCACGGGGAGCCTGTGCCTATCTCAGGCGTCATCGGGCATCAAGGCAGGATACACCCTGGATGGAGTGCCAACCCATCGCAGGGCACACACACACACTCATTCACTCACGCAATCACACACTACGGACAGTTTTTCCAGAGATGCATGTCTTTGGACCGGGGGAGGAAACCGGAGTACCCGGAGGAAACCCCCGAGGCACGGGGAGAACATGCAAACTCCACACACACAAGGCGGAGGCGGGAATCGAACCCCCAACCCTGGAGGTGTGAGGCGAACGTGCTAACCACTAAGCCACCGTGCCCCCTAGACAAAAATATAGAAAATTATATTGAAGTTTAAATTAAACAATACAATGGAATCTAGTTTCTAAATAAAAAATGTAACAATTTACGATCATTCAAGTCATCAAGGAAGTGGAGTTACGCTTATTTAACCCAAACTGGTTTACTCCGCTAACACAGGGTACATGGTAGCTCAGAGGTGTTGGACTATAGATCTGAAGGTTGTGAGCTCAAACCCCAGGTACACCAAGCTGCCACTGATGGGCCCCTGAGCAAGGCCCTTGTGTTTTTGACTCAGTTAAGTTACTTATATCATACAGCAAAAGTTACATTATACAATATATTGTGTTACACACAATAATACAATAATATGTGAGCAACATGAATGTAGATGTTTGTATTTTTGAGAAACCTGGTAAATAAAATATGTTTTCAAGAACATAAAACGTCTTGAAATTGAATTTGAAATTTGAAAGACTTTTTGTGAAACACATTTGTTCTTGTTATCACTTACATTATAGCAGCTACATGCAGCTATAGCTGCTACAGTACGTAGATAAAAATCCATGCAGTTTATTCCTTCCAACGTCCTTGCCCGTGTTGACAAAGTTTTACCAGGAAGCTTCACTATTTTCATGATAATAAGGATTTCTTATTTAAAAGAACAGACCGCATCGACCATACAAGTCCCTGTAAATGACCAGTTACTATAGAAACAGTAACATATTAGAAGGAGCATATTAAATAAACCCTGTTCTGTGAATTACAGATACCGGCTAATGAAAAGTAAGCCGGTTTGAAAATTGAACAGCTCTGTGGTATAATAGCATTTATATACAATGCTTTCATTACAGGATATTTAAAGCAGAGAGCTGAATCATAAATACAGGGCTCATGCAATAAGTTCGAATTGTGAAAACGCACATTTGTAAAGTTGAACTGCGATGTTGTTTCACCAGGCGCAGCGACTTGGCTTTGTGTGTTGACAAAGCCTTGATGTTGTGTACATAGTAACACAGACTGTCATCTCCACCATTACCCACATGCTTTATTTTATGTGAGCTCATTTCGATCCCCTTAGTAGGGTTATTTAGCTTGTTGTGTGCCGTCACCCCATCTCGTCTCAACTCTGTTTCATGTCTTGGAAGAAACATAACAAGCTGAACCCCTGCAGAAATCTCCGCATCTCAGCCATATTCGATTTATTTTTTTTTTTTCTTTTTTTCTTTTTTCATCTCGTCTGTTCAAAGACATAACAGCAGGTAATGGACAATAAGAATCCCTCCTCCCGACTCAGAAGAAATGTGTCACCTGAAACGGCACAAAGAAACACAAAAGAAAGAATACGCAACGCAATTTGAAAACGTAATGAGAAGGTAATTTATATCCTGTCAGGTTTATTTTTTTTCTGGCCAGTGTGCTTTTGTGATGTTGAGTGTTTCAGCATTGATACATCAGCCATAAATGGTGTTATTACTTCTCATAATGTAGTAAGAGTAGTATGATTGTGTGTGTGGTGGTTGTCTTTGTCATGCATTACCTGTAGGTCTTTGCTAAGTCAGTCCTGTATATCTCAACTTTTTGTTAAGTGGTTTGTGCAACTTACATTTATAATATTTGGCAGATGCTCTTATCCAAAGTGACTTATATTTTGTCTCATTTTATACAACTGAACAATTAGGGGTTAAGAGCCTTGCTCAGGGGCCCACCAGTGGCAGTTTGGTAGATTTGAGCTCACAACCTTCTGACAGGAAGGCCAACACCTTAACCACTATCCCAAGGGTATATTGAGGTTGAGAGTCCTGGCCTAACATAAGCAAACTCGTACACCAATTTCATTCTGTAGCCTCCAGCAGGGTTTCAACTCAGTTTGCAGGAGTCAGAGTCCATTGTGCTAACCATTACACCATGAACTTGCCAACAAAACTCTGCAAAAAGATGCAGATGATTTCAGGATGCATTATTGGTCATCAAGAAGAGTTTACTCTTGGAATGAATTACATATCAAGCTGTGTATGTACCCAGTATTCCTGCCAAGTGTTTTGGCATTGCAGCATATTAATATCAGACTATTTACTCTTGCATGGGTATGTGGCCAGGCCAACCCTTTGTCAAGCATCATTTGGATGTGACATCATCCCAGCTGTCTAAAAACAGTTTAACCCATTGCATAAAGGAAGGAAACTGGCTATTTTGTGGGTAATGTTAAGAGGAAAATCACATGTGAACAATTATGAAGTGGCATCAAAGCGATGTGTGTTGTGTGATGTGTAGTGAGTTTGAATGATTCTCATTCTCCATAGAGGGCAAGGTCGAAGCTTTGCGTAATTATCTTGCTCAAAGGTAGAATGAGGTCACTTTTATTTCCAATACAGTCACTTTAAGTTCCAACAGAGATGCTACAATAACTTGCTGCTGTTTTTCTGGATTTGCAGCTGGCTTTCAGTCAGGATTTCTCTCTGCGTTCTCTGCCTTTGTCGTATCTGCCCAGTTCTTTCTTTGTGTGCTTGTGCCTTTACTTATTCAGCTAGGGTATTTTTTTTTTATTCCCTCTGTCACTGTGATGTGATGTGAGAGACAAGGGCCAAATGGCTCTCATGTGGTGGGAGTCAGCCTGTAGCACTGCTTCTTGCTGATGAATGATGTCAGTGCTTTACCTCTCTCTCTCTCTCTCTCTCTCTCTCTCTCTCTCTCTCTCTAAAACCAAGGCCTGTCGCCAGGCCGTCACTGTTCTCGACCCTCTAGCTAGGATTCAAGACTGTCCTCTCCAATCAGGCATCTCACTGCTTTTAACTTTAATTCCAAACAACACTGCCTATAGTCTTGTCACAAAAGCAGTGTGTGTGCACACACCATGGCAGCTTCCTTATTCAGGCACCTGTCCTTTATTTCCCCTCAAAACCTGACACTTTTTGACTGCTTTTTTTAAAACCTTTTTTTATTATTATTATTTTTTTTTATTATTATTATTATTATTATTATTATTCATGTCCTCCACTCTGGTTGGTGCTGTAATTGTTTGGACAAACTGTACAGACCTACTGCCATTTATAAACAAGTAAAAGTGTTTCTTTCTTCAATAATTAAATCATATAATTAGAAAATACCAACGACTGCACAGCTTCGTGTAATCTATGAAGTCTTAAGAGACCTTAAGTCCTTAGGTCTTCATGGAATTAATTCAATTAGCCATTCTATATACATTTATATTTATTATTCTGCTAGATGTGGTTTTCCAAATGAGATGGAACTGAAAGTTATACTTCAAAAATACAGTTAAAAAGACTTTATTAAGAGAACAGCATTTTTGTGTCAAAAATGTGTGGTTTTCTTTTGTTTTGTTTGTTTTGTTTCTTTAAGTTTCTTTCCTTTAAGAAAGCTTGAATATTCTTTGGACAGTTCTTTCTTTGTGTGCTTGTGCCTTTACTTATTCAGCTAGGGTATTTTTTTTATTCCCTCTGTCATAGTGGGTGCATAGTGGCGATCGGATAGTGGTGTGATACAAAACACATAGCAACGAACACTACGAAATCTATCATGGCAATTTTATCGCTAGCTTTTAGCATGGCAGCTGAACAACAACTGGCTTACAAGCAGGCTAGCTGTTGATCTCAACACTGTGTTACCCAAATGTAGCTCTATGGCCAAATGTGCACTCGCAGAGCACTGAATGCTTATGATACAGTATACATTATACATTAGCTGTTTTCCTGCATCGGAAAAAACTCTCCAATATGCAAGCTTTCATCTGTGTGTCAGTAGATAGATGACTATGGCATGGCACTAATACCTGGGGGTTCTTCCTAAGGTAATTTATCACAATTGTTTAAACCTTGATTGACCTTGTGTTAAGTTGCCCATTGTGCACACTATCATGCTACTTAGACTGAATGACAGCAAGCTGATCCTCAGAGAGAACCTTTATTTATCAGCTATGCTTTACAGTCTAGTTAAATTCTTTCGTTGATTATCCTGGCTTGTTAGGAAGCTGGTGTCAGAGCACAGAGTCACCATTGCCCTTTCCAAGGGTCCAGAAGTGGCAGCCTGTTAGTGCTGATCTTGAAACTTTGATCTTAAAATCATTAACCCAGATCTTTAACCGCTGAACCAACACTGCCCAGAGCAACTGTGGGGCGACTGGTTGGTGGATATTGTCACCCTGGCCTAATGACATGATATTGGTGGATGCCCAATTAGAAACTGGTCATCACTTCCTCCTCCTCCTCCTTCTCCTCCTCCTCCTCCTCATCATCATCATCATCATCATCATCTCTACTTTCTATAAGGTTAACACACCAGCTCTTTCCAGTGTTCGTTCAGTGTTCAGCTCTAAACATGTTTCCTGTGGTAGTCTCTCATGCCATCGTGGTGTTCATTACCCAGGTGATTCTCACCACCCTTGTCAAGTAGAAAGTATGAAATTGTACTCTGGTTGCATATGTACATGTGGTTCTATAGACAGTGGATAAATTGATATGCTGTTTGGTGCTCAGTAGAAGGTTCCAGGATTCATTCCAAAGCAGAGTAGCTCAGGTGGTTAATGCTCTGGGTTGTTGATTGTAAGATCAGGGTTTAATATCCAGCACTGCCAAGCTACCACTGTCGGGCCCCTGAGCCTCTCTCTGCTCCGGGGCACTGTGTTGTGGCTGACCCTGTGTTCTGACCCCAAAGTTGGGATATGTGATGAAGGAATTTTACTGTTCTGTAATGTGTATGTGACAAAATAAAAGCTTTTTTTATTTATTTATTGCTGTGCCACATGTTACTTGACTATGGTGGAAGGTCTTGGCATGCTGGTGGATGGTTTTGGTATCCTGTTTGATTCGAAGACCCTAAGGTACATGTGAATAAATATTCTATTGTCATTTTAGTGGAACTACTCATTGCTACAGTTTACCAGTTAGAGAAAGAACACTGCACAACCCTTCGTCTAAAACCAGTCAACATTTGGTGTTTAAAATCTGGATCTTGGAATTAAAAGGTCCTTTCTGACATGATTGGGATTTTAAGATATTGACTGATTTTGGCATAATTATTTGGCAATAATGATTCATTGTTTCATACCACAGTCACTTTTCTATCTCTCTGATATTAAGTTTGTAGGTTTCTCCTAGTGCCTATGTGGGTTTCCTTGGGGTCCTTCATTTTCCTCCTACCTCCCTAAACATACTCAAAACTGTCCCTAAACTTTAATAAGTGTGTGAATATTCATAGTCAGCTCTGAAAGTGACTGGTATCCATTTTAGTGTGTATTCCCTCTTCGTGCCTGGATCCACCATACCCCTGATCGGTGTAAATCAGTTACTAAGGAAAAATGAATGAGTTCTGCCCATTTTTGACGCGAGTGGTTGGGATGGAGGATTGAAGTGTGACCAATCATTTTTTGTAGCATTAGCTATAGTCAGCTTAGTGGATTCGTCAAATTTGTCAAGGTAATATGTTTAATTACAATGAGATTGGAACTGCAAACAAATCTAATGAATTCAATTCTAATTAGTGTATAAATCAAATTAGTGCATTAACATACACTACACACAGCTTTGATATGTGTTGGGCAGTAGGTTTTTTTTTTTTTTTTTTAGTAGTTCCTAAACAATCAGTTATACAGAAGTAAGTACACCCCCTCACATTTTTGTAAATATTTTATTATATCTTTTCATGTGACAACACTGAATAAATGACACTGTGCTACAATGTAAATTAGTGAGTATACAGCTTGTATAACAGTGTGAATTTGATGTCCCATCAAAAGAACTCAACACACAGGCATTCCGGCCACACAGTCTAAACCGCTGGCCACAAAAGTGAGTACACCCATAAGTAAAAATGTACAAAAAAGCACTGGCTTATGGAGTTCACCAGAGCGTTTTGATGCAGTATGCGGCATATGGTCTGAGCACTGACAGGCTGACCCCCCACCCCTTCAACCTCTGCAGCAATGCTGGCAGCATTCATACGTCTATTTCCCAAACACAGCATTCATACGTCTGTTTCTCGACCATGGCAAGGCCTGTTCTGAGTAGAACCTGTCCTGTTAAACCGCTGTATAGTCTTGGCCACTGTGCTGCAGCTCAGTTTCAGGGTCAGCAAATTTACACTGCAAGCTGTACACTCACTACTTTACATTGTGGCAAAGTGTCATTGTCACATAAAAAGTTCATTCATTCATTCATTTTCTACCGCTTATCCGAACTACCTCGGGTCACGGGGAGCCTGTGCCTATCTCAGGCGTCATCGGGCATCAAGGCAGGATACACCCTGGACGGTGTACATGAAAAGTTATAATAAAATATTTACAAAAATATCAGGGGTGCACATACTTCTGTGAGATACTGTATGTAGTGAATCTATTTGGACATTTATGTATACAACATCATTTTGAGTTCCATTATTTAATAACGAGGATGGTCACATTGAGATCACAGTAGAAAAACTGTATTCCCGATGATAATAGCATTATATTTCGTCGCTGTCAGGCGGAAACCTCGTATGTCCAAATTTTGTCAATTTCATATTTTTTCACATATCGATGCTATTGGTCAGTCCCCACGTGGGTCTGTTATTAAGTTATTAATCTAAAGTCTTGAAAATAGCTTGAGCGCAAATCTCATAACTCCATTGGACACTTCATCTGTCCACCTCTTCCTCACTCTGCGGGAGAGCGTCGCGGCATATTTCTCCTCAAGAAAAGTCGCAACGAATCAACACGTCTTCTGAGGTAAATTTCTTCAAAACACTGGGCTCAAAGAAAAAAAAATCTTGACCCCCGCTAGTTCTGGTGCTCGTCTGAGGACAGGAATTTAGCGCAAGAGAATCCACTTCAACGTGGACTAAACCCTGTGTACTGCAGATAAGGTACGGCGTTTTTTTAATTTCCTGAAAAATAATGGTTTTGGAGAAACGAGGATTCCGCCCGACAGAGACGATTTATATTTTAGATTAATTGCAGATTTCAAATAAATCGTAAATAGTACATTTATCAAGTTTCTTTTATCCACTCCATTGTGGTTGGACCCAAATTTAAATCTTTTTACTGGAACCAACCAATATTTGAACTAATACATATTTATACCTCTAGATTATACATTATATATACATCTAATGTTTTATAAATTCATGTATGGTATATAAATGCAAATAGCACCTTTATATGTTATTAATTATATGCAAATTTTAGAAGTGTATTAAATTGCATTATTCTTCTACTTATTAAGTCCATACACAGACAACTTAGTTATATGAAGTTGCAGGTAGACTTGATGCAACACTGCCGAATCTGAGTCAACACAAGCGAGGCTGTGGAAGAGCATTGTAATGTTGTAAAAGTTACACTGCGCACTGTTTGCCCAATAGAATGCTATTTGAGACTCGTATCACAGATATAAATAGCGTATTGTAGAACAAAATGTATTTTGTATTATACAACGCATGCTCTTCGTATTTTCATATCACCTATTTAGATCGATTTACACCTTAAATGAACATGAATGTTCAACTGAAAGCAATCTAATGAGTGAAATTTGATTAGCTACAGTAGCAAGTCATGTCCTTCATAAGTGGTAACTACTTGTCTTGGTAATTAAACCCGTGTCATTTCACATGCACATGTATAGATAGCAGTAGTTGGAGACATTTTTGATGTACCAAATCATTTGAAAATTAGCTATAGTGCTAATATTGTTGGCATGTCCGTCCATTTTTAGAGAAAATTAGCTCAAATCACAATGCTTTCTCCTTCTGAAACCCGTGCACGTTTTGGAATAATCCGTAAACCGGACTTTATATACTATGGTTTTTTTACACATCTTAAAATAATTCTTTTGTTGTGATCTGAAATTGGTAGAAAATTTCTACTATGTGCTGCCAAATTCGCTCATCTAAAAGCCATCAATAGCAATACAGTGTAGGATTAATGGTAAACTTGCGGGTCATCTAGGAATATGTTAGCCATGACGGCAAAACGTAAACGAAAAATGCTAATAGACAGAAAAAATATTCTTATTACAACAAGGTAATTTACGCGTTGCCATTTTCTTCACATGTACAGCTGTGTAATCTGAAACGGAGTTAATGTTACTCTCACTCATTCATCTTCTACCGCTTATCCGAACTACCTCGGGTCACGGGGAGCCTGTGCCTATCTCAGGCGTCATCGGGCATCAAGGCAGGATACACCCTGGACGGAGTGCCAACCCATCGCAGGGCACACACACACTCTCATTCATTCACGCACTCTCACACTACGGACAATTTTCCAGTGATGCCAATCAACCTACCATGCATGTCTTTGGACCGGGGGAGGAAACCGGAGTACCTGGAGGAAACCCCCGAGGCACGGGGAGAACATGCAAACTCCACACACACAAGGCGGAGACGGGAATCGAACCCCCAACCCTGGAGGTGTGAGGCGAACGTGCTAACCACTAAGCCACCGAAAATGTTACTGTTATTGAATTTAAAGATTCAAAGAAAGACACTGTGACGTAATAATTGTAAAATAAAAAAATAAAAAATAAATAAATTTCCTAGCTACCAGTACACTGACATTCAATTCTGACTGTGGAATAGAAATCAAGTTATGGGAATTTTTTCTCAGTAAAAATGTTAAAAAAATATTCACTGGCTTTAAGTGCGAGACGTTTTTACATCTGTTCCAATAACCTTTTTGTTTTATAACCTTTTTATGAATATTTTGATTGTAGTAGGCAAGATCCAAACAGAAAAACTTCTAAAAGTACAAATACTTAAATAGTTCTGAAAGAGTGTTTCCTTACATATGAGCCGTTGATCAGCACTGTAGAGTGTGACATGACAAAGAATTTCAGTGCTTATCACTGACAAATAAACAAGTGCACATTACATTTTTTGGAGTTAAGATGATGAGGATTATTAGGCCTGATTAAGTATATACACACGGTGCAACACGTATTTACGTGTATTTGTGCTTCTTGTCTATCAGAAGAGTGCATAAAGGACAAAGTCAGTGTGCACCAGCAAGGCCTCTCACTGTATACACAATTTATTCACATTTCTCAGAGCAATTACTTTGATTTGGTCACAATTAATTATTCATTTGGAACAGATGGTCGAGTCTGTTTGCTGTGTGCAGTTTGGCCCACAACAAGAGCTTTCAGCAAAAATAAGACACACACCTAATCTGTCCCCGCTGCTTTAGAACAAAACAAGGTTCGAGTCGAATCGGTGCAAATGCAAGACCGAACTGCTGTAGTGCTTGCGCATATCACTGAAGGTGTAAGTGTTCTGAGTGTGGAGTAATTGCGTTTTTATGGATCTGTGGAATGATTGACTGGATAGATGGATGTGTTCAGTTTGCTAATGCACAGGATTTCAGATGTTACACATGAAACGGTGCACTGATAGTAATATAGGATGTGTACGAGCAACACATGAGGTTATCTTCTATTTCTTCATTTTGGCTGACAGATTTAACCGTAATTGATAAAGAAATGTTTTCTAGCAGCAGGCTTCTGCCAATGTGTGGTAAGAACCAAGCTGTTTCCCTGACCTTAGCTTTGGACACTCATTGTGTCGAGTTAACATCCAACTGGTTGTAGCTGTTCTTATCTTTGAAACCTGAATAACAGAAAAAAAAAACGTTATTTACAGTACAGTATATTACTTGATTATGTATGATTTTGAATTTGGTATGTATAAAACCTGTCCTGTGTCAGGTTGACTGCTTAAACATGCTGGATATCATTTTTGTGTTAAATTGAACCTCCTCTGTTCTTCCTCTCTATATTGCTGATTATGTGCTGTAACGAAACCAAACGTACGCTTCACCTTTTTCAAGCTAGAACTTTGAACATAATTTGGCAAATTATAATAATGAAATAAACCAATAAATAAACAAACACATACAAAAAGAAAGAAAGAAAGAAAGAAAGAACTTAAAAAAAGTAAAATAGTGACTTAGTGAAATAGTGTATGGTGTGCGTGGTGTGTACAGTATGTGCTGTGTGGTGTGTGTGGTGTGTATGGTGTGTGTGTGTGTAGTGTGTATGTGGTCTGTGTGGTGTGTATGTGCTGTATGGTGTGTGTATGGTGTGTGTGTTGTGTATGGTTTGTTTGTGGTGTGTGTGTGGTGTGTATGGTGTGTGGGGAGTGTGTGGGGGGTGTGTGGTGTGTAACTTGTGTGTGTGTGGGGTGTATGGTGTGCGTGGTGTGTACAGTATGTGCTGTGTGGTGTGTATGGTGTGTGTGTGTGTAGTGTGTATGTGGTCTGTGTGGTGTGTATGTGCTGTATGGTATGTGTGTTGTGTATGGTTTGTGTGTGGTGTGTGTGTGTTTGTGATGTGTATGGTGTGTGGGGAGTGTGTGTGTGGGGGGTGTGTGTGTGGTGTGTAAGGTGTGTGTGTGGGGTGTATGGTGTGTATGGTATGTGTGTGGGGTGTATGGTGTGTACGGTTGTGTATGGACACAAGGGCACATGCTATACACTATACAGACAGAGGGTTAGGACGACAAAGTTTGTTATGTTGTGCAGCATTTTGAGAAAATGAAGTTCATTAATTCTCATGAGTTGTTCATGATTTTCTACATGTTGTATTTGCTCCATTGTTAAAACATAATGGTAGAAAGTCTTTTGCTGTCCTAAGACACAACCTGTTAATTTATGTCTTGACTGTTTTATTGTATGGTGTAACACAATGTTTCCTGTACAGATGACAATAAACACTTCAATCTTTACTCTGCGTGTGTTTACATGAGACGATGAAGTGCTGAAAAGAAGTTAAAAGCTCACTGAAGCATTATAAACACCACCAGTTTAATATCTGCTCATTTCGACCTAACCAAGCTTATTTCATTGAGCTAATAAACTTTATTTGATCATATACAATGGGAACATGTGTTTACAATAATCTGACAATCCAGTGCAGAAAACTAACCCCACATATTTACTTGCTTAGATTGAGAAATCTTCTGAATGAATCTCCAGGCTTTAGAGAATGAATGACATGAGTGTAATGTGAAATATTAAACAGTTCAATCAAACAGTTAACACGTTATGGCTTCACGACGTTCGAGCAAGTTTTACTAGACACTATATACTATAAACGAGGAACTGATTAAAACGGACACCTCTAGTTTTAATTCCAAGATTCGTAAACACGCCAAATAACATTAAGTGTGATACATTTGTTTTTTCGGCTAAATTGTCTGAATAATTGCGATGATTATCATGTTTAGCTATTATTAAGCAGTGCTGGACTGTTTTGACAAATGACTTCCAGATTCTTTGTCTCTGCATGTGTTTGTCTTGCACTCATTTGATTAGGTTACCTCGATCAAAGCACAGACTGATTTTGTTTTCTCTTTGCTTACTTGCTGACTTTTTCTGAAAATATTCGGGATGGAAAATATTGTAAGAGACCCCGATATTTCCCTCATAACAATATACAGATGGGTAGCGCATTAAAGGGAAAAAACATATTGGCTTATGATGACGTACGTTTGATAGAAAAAATCTCTGAGATGAGGATTGAAGTCTTTATCTCCATTTTGATTCTCTGTTATCTTTATTCTCTGATGAAACATTTCTATAAACATTTCTATCCTGGTGGTCTTCTAGGAAGTGACCCATGATGGATCACTGGATGGTTTGATGAGGATGAAAATGAGTAAATCGTATACTTACGGCCTTCACCGTCACCACGTCTCAGGCACGGTAGAATTTGTAGTGACGTGTTCAGGCTTCGGCGTACGTCTTGCGGAAATAACGTCGAGCTAGCTGCCAGGAAAAAAGAGATGCTGATCCTTGCAGTTGCTGAGCAAAAAAGACGTCATATGGGCCCGTTGTGTGAAAAAGCAAATGGTGGGAACATTTAGACCCAACTTCTATTACAGAAACCTGTGAAGGAGATTTTCTCATCTTTGACCTTTAGATCTCTTCCACCATCAACAAACACCAACTGATGGAATATCTTTTGGAAAAGTGGTTCCCAGTCCAGTTCCAGAGACTTGTGTATATATAATTTGATATTTTCTGGGATTAAATGTGTCTGGTAGAAAGAACAGTGATACAAAAGTGAGATTAAATCCATTTGCTGTATTGTGTAACAGACCCTGGACTCTACTTTATCATTTATCAAGAAGATTCTTGGTAAGATTCTAATTGGACCAGCAAAAATAAACACAAACATGTTATGATACCTGGCAGAGTCTTGGTTATGGTACGTTTCTTTTTATTATACCTCCAGTTCTCTTTGCAGAACAGACACAACTTTAATCTTACAATTCAATCATCTTTCCAAACGGCTTTATCTAATTTCTTTCAGATTTAGATTTATTTGGCAGACTCACTTCTCTGGCGTGACTTGTATTTATCTTAATTATACAACTGATGGTTAAGTGCCTTGGTCAAGCTCCCAGCAGGGGCAGGTCTAGGCTCTGAATTAACTTTCTGAACCTTCTGATCCGTAGATAACATCTTTACCGTCTACCGTCTTTTTTTCTGAACAGAATAGTGACAAAGCCACAAAGTCACATATAAACACTTCTTGTGGTGTATGGAGGAGGGAAGACGGCTCTGAGAGTCTATCAGCAAACTGCTTTAGACGCTTTACATGTCAGGATCTAGCCCGGACTTTTGCCATGTGCCTTTTTGTGTACGTTTTGTGTTCACATGTCTGCCCCGCCCTTGTCTATTCCTTCCCGCCTCAGAACAACTGTCCCTTATGTGTCTAATTGTCTTTAGTATTTAGCCGTGCCACAATGCCTTTAGCAGCGCGGAATCCTTGTCTTTTCTTTGGTGTCTTTAATGGCTTTGTGTCGTTATTTACGAGTTTCGGTTTTGTTTGTTATGATTAATAAATCTGTTTTTTTTTTAGTTATCCTGCATTTGGGTCTTTTTATCCGTCGAGACACCCCCGTACTTTAACATAACAATCACCTGCTCACTGTGTATCCTCCTCCTCTTCATGTTAGTCAGCCATAATCAAGGGGGAGTTAAACTGGGAATCTAAACTGGTCCCAATGTGGATAATTCAGCACATTTAGCCTATAGACACATACAGTACATACAGACCCTCTGTCTTGCTCATCCAGCTCTCCTCCATCTTGCGGTTTACTATCTGAAAGAGACCACACACACACACACACACACACACACACACACACACACACACACACACACACACAGAGCCAGGTGTTTTATATGCCCTGTGGGTTCACTTCACAAAACAATCTCGCATAAACCTGCTGCTTGTGAGAGCAATCAAGGCTCTGTGCATGCAGCAGAAACCGTCAGTACATTTATGGATTAGTTGTTAAAATTATGAGCTTCTTGTGAAGTTATTTAATATATTCCAGGAAAAAAAACACACCCACTCCCACTTCACTGGAATAAAACAGATATATTAACGTGTTATTAATAAGTAAATGCCGACGTGCACTTCGTGCGTCTGATTGCGCTTTAACAAAATCCATTAGTCTAATGATCCCAATGAAGCTTTAATGAAGACAATTACAAACTTTTTTTTTTTTTATTTAAGTGTTAATAAAGAATTTACAAAGTGGACCATCTCTCTAAGTAATTATTGCTAAATTGCGATTTGAAATAGTACCTGGAAATATTCAAACAGTTGTTGATTGGTTGCTTTTATTCGGACATCTAGACAACAGAAGTAAAGTGTGTGGTGTGTGTGTGTGTGTTGTGTCTGTGTGTTATTTCAGGAAAGCAGGATTATAAGAAAACCAAGCCGGCTTTGCGAGCCACACGACTGAAGGCAGAGGCAAAGAAGAGCGCTCCAGGAATCAGGGTGAGACCCTCTTTGTTATCTTGACTCAAGTATGTGACTTTTTTTGGAATTTACAGCTTTCCGTATTTTCCGTCCTGACCAGTGTTGTATAAAGTACTAGAAAGCAATACTTGAGTAAAAGTACAAGTATCGTACTAGAAAAAGATTTTGGTAGAAGTGAAAGTTACCTTTTAGAATATTACCCAAGTAAAAGTCTTAAAGTATCTTATATTTACTATACTTAAGTATCAAAAGTCATTTTCTGATATTTAATGTACTTAAGGATTTGAAGTAAAAGTAAAAAGTAAAATTTCAGTGATTTTCGGTAGGCATAAGATCAGGGGCGGTTCTAGGATTTAATCTTTAGGGGGTTTTTGCCCTCAGTGAGAATTTAAAACAAGAAGAGTTTTATATTATATATTATATGACTACATAGTAAGCCAAAAGTTATGGTATTATTAATTGGCAAAAGTGGACACCAAAATTTTATGCATGATGTAATGATGCCAGTCTTGAATCAAATCAGTTCATGTATGTGTGCATTCTCTACAAACAGTGTGTCCAATGAATGCAGTCAATAATAAAAAAAATTCACAAGAAAAAGACCAAATCAATAAATGTTATTTTTACAAATCAATAAATGTTATTTTTATTTAGTATTGAATGGATGGTTGCCGTCTTTGCGGCTTTCCACCGATTAACGTTATAGATAAACGCCTCCAGCTCTGACTGCGCGTGCACGTGTACGGAGGTACCTGTGTACGTGTAGCTGTGCGCGTAATGCAATCTAGGAGCAGTGATTCGCCAAACCTCCCTTATTGCAGTCACACACATTTCTTCTGATTTTATTTTGTAGTAACGAGTAACGAAGATACTTAGTGGAAATATAACGGAGTAAAAGTAGACATTTTATCTAGGAAATGTAGTGGAGTAAAAGTGAAAGTTGACATAAATTTAAATAGCGAAGTAAAGTACAGATACGTGCAATTTCTACTTAAGTACAGTAACGAAGTATTTGTACTCCGTTACATTACAACACTGGTCCTGACCCACGTAACGGGGTCGACGTCGCCTGGATCCTTGTCGCTTCTACATCATGCACGTTTATGTTAAGAACAGATTAAGGACTTTATTAAAGACTGTAATTCATTAAATCTGCTTGTATTATATTTATTTGGGAAGTCGTGGCCTAATTGTTAGAGAGTCTGACTCCTAACCCCAAGGTTGTGGGTTCGAGTCTCGGGCCGGCCACGTCTGAGGTGCCCTTGAGCAAGGCACCGAACCCCCCCAACTGCTCCCCGGGCGCCGCAGCATAAATGACTGCCCACTGCTCCGAGTGTGTGTTCACGGTGTGTGTGTTCACTGCTGTGTGTGTGCACTTTGGATGGGTTACTGTAGTTCCTTCTTTTTTTCAGATGCCTGTTGACCGGTAACTTCTTTAGCACACAAACATTCTGTTCATCTTGATCGTTCATCTCAGACCACTTTACTTTCGACGGTTATTTCCACGTTACTATCAGAATCAGAGTAGATGAAAGGATTTATTTTGAGACAGGATGATCGCACATGACTTAATTGTTTACAAGGTGAACATGTAGCTTCAGATTCCAGTTCTTGGTTGTCAGGAGTGGACCCTGTGTGACCTGCTGTTGTAGAGCTGCTTTTCTTCTTCTTCTTTATTTCCTGTCAGAATGAACCAGCTTGAATTAACAACGATGCTCGTGTGCTAATGTCTGGAAAGTTCGGACGGGCAGGATTTCTAGAGAACCCTAGAGAACCTCTGTCCTTAGAAGTGAATTGAATTCTGCCATACTGGTAGGTTGGGTTGGAATTTGTCCTGGAGTTGTGATTAATGAACTGCTCAGCTCTGTCTACCTTTTTTTATTGGCCTGTATGTGTGCCTTGTCATCACACTTTCAGGAAGTTGACTCTTTACTCCACTCGGATTTCCACTGCTTTTTTCCCCTGTGGTGGTAAATGCATGGCATGTGAGTCCCTGACCATATTTTAAGAGGTGGGACTTTAATGATGACTGACATGTGTAGAGCCACCACCACCACCACTACCACCACCACCCCCCCTCTCTTTTTCCTCATGTCATCCTTCGTTATGTTCTGTTCTGCTCTGCTCTTTGCTGAGGATGAAGCAGGTTGGCAGCTTTTGTGAGCTGCTGTGCGCCATGCACTGACCAGTTGGCATGCTGGCACAGGTAGTTTCAGGCACCAGGCCACTTGGCATGGGCATGTCCCTGCCCCCAAACAACAGACGCAGTGGATGGCACCGTCTGGCCCCAAGTAGAGGAGCTGGCTGCATCCTCACCATAGACTCAATGGTCTGAAAATATGGCGTTCTAATGTACTGCCTGCTGGCACAGAATACTAAACAGACACTAAACAGCCACATGACATCTAACCCCTTTACGTTTTACATTCCCTTGCATATTTTAACACGTTTTTTTTTTCTTTTTCACTTAAATCAAAAGGGGGGAGTCAAATTAAACAATGACAAGGGCAATTTTTCCAACATGAACCTCTGAATCTCTAAAGAACATATGGATGTCATTTTAAATTCTGTTAAAATTACACAGATATTCAAAGTACAACAAGTTGAGCTACTTTTCTGCGTGCCAGTGCTGCGAAGAGTAGCTTTTTGAGTCACCTAGCCTCCCTGTCAGCTTGAACTCATCTCCACCTGTCTGTTCTCCTCTGACCTTTCTCCATAACGACGCATCCTGATGCTCAGTGGATGCTGTTTGTTTCTCACATCTTTCTATGTAAACTACAAAGACTGATGGGTGAAAATCCCAGATCAACAGTTCCACAGATCAACTCAAAAAAAGGGCATCAAGTCATATTCATTTTTTTTTTTTTAACAAGACAAACACACACTCACACACACTCACACACACTCACACACACACAGACACACACACACACACACACACCTGCTTTATGCTTTCGTTAACATTGTTTACAATTATTGGGTATTTAAAAATGATCTTTTAAACTACAAAATTTATACACATGGCCCTTGTTATCTAGAGAAGCAAAATTTATTTCTTTTTTTTTTCTCTTTTCTTGTGAATATCTCCAGTCCCTACACAATAATGCACAGAAGTGCTTGTTGGATGATGTAACCTCTTGCCATTACCTCGTTCTGCCCCTCGGTGTATTTACAGGGTCGGCGTAGCAGCAGTCGATCAGCACCTCGTATAACTCGGCGTAACATCCCTGCCAGTGTTGCAGCTCTTATCTGAGTCGTGTTTATGAGGCTTGTTCACGCCTCTGTAGTTTATGAGACCTGAAACTCACTGTTACACTGCACACATGGAGTCTAATACACCAACACACTGACCAGTGACCTTCACTGGGGAGCTTATACAACACGTTTGGGCCTGATGAACAGCTACACTGCCAGTTAACATGAAATCCAAGCTTATAACTATTGTTGATGTTGGCTTGCGATGTTGGCAGCTTCAACTTACCTGCTTTAGACTCTGTAGCTGAAAAAATTAGTAAACACAAACTAAAAAAGTGTGTAAAATGGTAGAAAAAATGCAGGGGTGATTTTTTTTTCTGGGATAATTGGGTCTGTGTTGGAAACAAAAACTGTCCACAACATCCCTCTGTAAAATGTATAGAATTCCTTTACTTGTCTTTTCAACACTATTAACATTAAAACCTATTGCACCGAATAACTCAAGTAATATACACCGTTGTTGACTATTTAATCCTGAACTATTTACTATTTTGAGGTAAAATTGTTACATACAGTGTAGGTTTTTAGTTTAATGGAAATTTCATTCAATTTATTTGCAAGTTTCGGTTCTTTTCTAAATTTATTTATTCCTGTTTTACCTTAAATTTCAAACTAGATGAGATAAACTTCGACATCAAGCACATTTTAATCAAAAGTATGTTTGTCGAAATTGCACAGCAGACCACAAAGTACAACACTTTTACTAGTAATAAGTTTGAGATATCGTGCTACAAAATCAACATCCTTATTTGAACAAATATCCGTATGAAATATTCTCTGTGCTGTTATAGGAACTTAATCAACGACGGTGTGATGTGATGCCGCTTAACGTCATAGTATTTCTTCAAAGTGGGTGGAATTAAGATTTAGATTCCACTAGATTTCTAGAGTAAAAGTAAAAAATAACATGCTGTCTTATTCTAAATACAACTACTGTAAACTATACTTGCCCAAGGTGGCAAAAATATTGCTGAAACATCTCATAAGAAACAAATGCAAATCAATCCAAACACTCCATGCAATAGCAATTATGGCTGCGCACAAAGCAGTTTACTTGACAGCTAAATCAACATGGGTCCAATAAATGAAACTAAAGGGCATGAAATGTAAAAGTTTTCCAATTACGGATGACTAAAGCTGTCTGGCGCCTGGGTGGATGAGATAGAAACGCAGGAGCTAGTAAGTGTTAATGAGAATGAACGTGCTGATGATGTCCGCTGCAGTTTCTACACAGATAGTCATGGCCGTTACAGCCACTATTAATCCTTTGCTTTTTTTTGCGAACGTACGAGTGATATGTTGTGTACTTTTTCTTTCTTTTTTATTTTCTGCTTCTTACTTTTCTTAGTCTCTTTTAGTTGAAGAGTTGAAGGAGAGTCAGGATTGTTGTTTGTAATTTAGCACAAACAATATCTCTAATTTAGCATTGTTCCAAAGATACATTTTTGAACCTGTGCCACTCAAGAAAAGCTAAAAGTCCAGAGGTTCAGAAGCAAATCGGAGATTTCTTCTGCTTCTAAATCTACACACACACACACACACACACACACACACACACACACACACACACACACACACACACAGTTCAATATATTAGTGCAATTTTCCTTCCTTTGTGCTGTGTATCTATGTAATTTGCACACATTGTGCACAGAGAAAAACTCCTAAAGTACCTAAATTTGATTAGAAGTTTGATAAGAAGATGTCAAGATGAAGAACAGTGGCTTTGGTAATTTGCTTTACTAGACGATTGCACTTAATGAAACGGAGGTTGATGAGAATTGTAATTGTCATGACTAACTTTTTTTTTAAAAATCTAATTCAGGTTTGAACACCAGTCCTGCAGCTATCATTAGTTTAACTTTTCCATTAAACCCAGGAAAAGTCTTAATTAGAGTAGTCTTTTCTGTGAGATTAGCTGTTTTTTCCCCCTCAATTAGAAAAAAGCTTTTCTGTGAGATTAGTTTTTTTTTCCCTTGGCCTTTTTTTCTTTCAGTTGAGCCAAAGAAGTCTGTGTTTACTATATATTTTTTTATTTAAATCTATTTATCTATCCATCCATCCGTCCTTTCATCCCTCCATCCATCCATCTTTATTTGCCTGATTGCTTGCTTGCTTGTTTTTGCTTCCAGTACATGTAATCAACTTCAGACTGATGGGTCTGCGCATCTCCAAAGCGACAGCTCTTGTGTTCCCGGTTAAGTTTAAGACATTTTCTTGACTTGGCCACAAATACATTGAAGTCTTTTTCATGTTTCTGAACAAAGTTTTCAGTCTATCAGGGCACGTTATCCTGCTGAAAGAAACCACTGTTGGCCAATCTGACCTGCCTGCGGCTACACTGTCACTTATACAGCATGCGATGATGCATGTTCTGATGCGTTTCTTTCATACCCAGCATTAATTTTAGCCTTTGTTAAACACACATCAGTGAGTCTTGTGCATAAAAGACCATAACGCTTGTACTAACCACTGTATTCTGGGAAGACCTTCTGTTTTGGAAATTGTCTGACTGTCATCAAGGCATCACCGTTTAGCCCTCAGAGACTCAAAGTCACTCAGATTTTTACCCTTGCCCATTTTTCCTACTACTGACACATTACTGTCGATAACTGACAGTTCACTTGCTGCCTTATATGTTGCTTGCTGCCTTATAATGTGGGGCAGTAGTACAGTAGGATAAGGATAATGTCACTTGCTAGCTTATAATGTGGGGCAGTAGTACAGTAGGATAAGGTGTTGGACTACTGACGGAATGTTGTGAGTTCGAATCCCAAGGCCACCACGCTGCCTCTCCTAGGCTGTTGAGCAAGGCCCATAACCCTCAGTATGCTCGGCTGTATAAACGAGATAAAGGTAAGTCGCACTGGATAAGTGCGTCTGCCAAGTGCCATAAATGTAAATGTCTAATATATCCCCTTGACAGTTGACATTGTAACAAGATCATGTTATTCACGTCACATGTCAGTGGTTTTAATATCATAGCTGTTTAGGGTAACTGGGAGTAAACTAAATAAGGAAGACTAACAGGTCCAAATACAAATTTCCCCTTACCAAGTTTCATTTTATTTGTTTGTTTGTTTATTCAGACACTGTATTATCATTAATATGACATGACAACGCTTGCTGTCTGATTTTCCCAACATTAAATAAATGACGTGTTGTTCTTCAATAATTAAAATATTTGCAGTGATAAATAGTTGTGGCATAAAAGGAACACGCTGTTATTGGAAAATAATGAACGTTGACAGCTTTTATTTCTTACTTGAGTAATACTACAATTAACAGACCATATGGAGATTTAATAAATGATGAAATACTTTAAGGTGGTGGTAGGCTTGATATACGCTGATATACGCTGATATACGCATGTTATATTTGCTTTTAGAGCTGCCATTCGGTTTTCAGTGACGGGAGCATTGCAGGTTGAATTTTCCGGCACTTTACCTCATCAAAATAGTTTGGTTTGTTCAGAAAGCTTTGCAAGCCTGGTCTGGAGAGTGTTTCATTCGCATAAAGGTAGCACGCTGGCGTTGCTAGGGTGTTTTGTGGTCTGGAAGTTGATAGAGCTCTTTGCACAAAAGCATTTATTTTTGGCATATGACACACACCTGCACATTTTAAAGCACATTAAGTGCACTTACGGCCTCCACGGCTGTGGTCTAGAATGTGTATATATAAGAAGCTGTGACTGGCTGCGGTTCAACTCTGAGTGGTTTGTGTCATTTCAGTGGTTTGTATTCATCTGCTTTTAAAAAGTATGTCCCATTTTTGCTATGGATTTTAAATTGTACCTTGTTTTAGGACATTATCTTGGTGATCATGGCCTTGCTGGTCCTCCTGCTGGGGGTTTACGCCTTCTTCTACCTCAACCTGAGCACCGAGCTGAACCTGGACACGGACCTGGACTAAAGAAGAAAGAAAGGTGACGAAGGAATCTGTGAGGTTGGAGGCTGTGTTACAATCAGAAAGTGTTCTTCTCTGACAGAACCTCTCAGTGCCCTTCTTGACTGCTAAGAACCCAGTGATTGGACCTTTTGCTTTGTCTTTAAAGATGCTAAACATCTGCTTTTTCACATTTTTATAAAATGTTAATTATTTCCTAAGGGACCAAGAGTTAATTAATTGAGGGTAGTTTACCATACGTGGCTGTTAGGAGTGAATCCAAGGAGTGAACCACGATTAAGTCTTTCTTTGCTTAATGATCTTTTTTCTGTTCCAGTGCTTTCTTTGATTTTATATTTTCTGGGATTTCTGGAACACCCTTATTCCCCACAGCTCAGGAAATTAAAGCTGACTGAGTGTGTACAGCATGAAGAATATTGTGTGTGTGTACGTAGAGAGCTTGCCCAGCTTATTAGAACCTTAAATAATCAGTGTCTATAATTCGCTAGCAATAAAATAAATCATTTTGTCATAAAGATCTTCATGAGCTCTCTGCTAATGATAATCTGTGAATCCTACCATTACTTAAGAACCTGCCTGGTTCACAAGGACACGTGGGAAATATCAAGCTTGACATTCCAGATGAATTTGGATGTTAATCATGTAAACATTTAGAATTGACTCGTTTAAAGTTGCTTTACGGTATTATCATCTGTGTGAAACTTCTTTTGCTCAGGATTAGTGTTCAAAACATTTTGAAAGGAAGGATTACTGTTTTCATCAGTTGGTTTTGAAACAGTTTTTGTACCCCATTTGTTTTGAAGGATTTTGATGGATCACAATAAAATATAACTTGTTTACAGATGTACCATAATTTGCTTTCTTGCTTCGTCTGAACTTGTTCATTTGTCTGGTAAAATCTAGCTGTCTCACAAGCTGACTGTTCAAGTTTTACGTTTATTATCATGTGCATAAAGAGTGCTTTAAGCATCTATATACAATGAAATTATTATGCTACAGTTATACTCTCCTAGTATAACCCCGAAGTTGAATAGAGAGATAAATAAAATGGCATAGTGGGAGATCTTGCACATATTAAATACTGTAAATTATTAATATAATTTGGAAAGTTAAAAAAAAAGTTATATCCACACAGAAAAAAAAAAAATTCAGCACCAAAGCAACAGACCAAACAGCAACACAAAGGTTATATTTTCTCAATTTAATGCAAATTATGGAAAGCCCAAACAATTTCCTCATGTTTTGCTGGACATTTGCTCTTTGTTGTCCGGTGTTTTTTCAGTTCTTGATTCCGAATGGAAGAAAATGTATAATTGTGGCTTCATTAAATTCTTTTTTATACATGTATAGAGACATTATGAAGAAGAGGAAGCATCAGAGAGCATTGCCTCTGGTTAGTGGGCTCACAGTAGCTATTACAGTTACTCTCTTTGGTAATCGGCCAGTGAATCTAAAGCAAAGCCAAACCAGAAACCTGTAAAACGAGCCGAAGTCGTTCGTTTAGTGAATTTTAGAGTGTACATATTTTTTATTAGAAATAAAATGCTGGACCACGGTCTCCATCACAACAACCTTATCAGTTAAACACCCACAACAAACTAACTACAAGTGACATACAGTAAGTGACAACTCCTATTATGAATTCTGATTGCATGTGTGCTAATTCAATTCAATTCAGTTTTATCTGCATAGTGTTCTATAGAGTACATTCTCAAAAAAAAAAAAAAAACAGCTTTACTAATTGACTAATATTAAAATTAAAAATGATGATGAATTTAATTGTATATTTATAAGCTTCCCTAAATTAAACACTTACTCTTATTACACTTATTCTAATGACTGTAAATAACTTTCTTAACGTTCCAGCATGTTTGTGGGGTAGACAGATTTTTACGCATTTAAACAGCTCCGTAGTTGAAGTTATCAGATTACCTGTATTGATGTTAGATCAAATCCCAGCACTGATGATCAATATTGGGTCCTTGAGCAAGAATCTTGTCAGTCATTACATTAAATACTGAAAGAAAAAAAGCAAACAAGAAGAGTTTTATTTACTCTACTGCATTAGTTTTTTTTTTTTTAGCAATAAGCCACACTAGCAAAAACACTACCTGCTAGTTTACTAGCTATTCAAAAGAGTGCTAAGTCACAGCTAATAAAATATTCCAACATTTATTTTAACACCGCATGGACATTCTCACCAGTTTAACAAGATATCTCAATACTAAGCATCTCAACAAAGAAACCACACATACATCTTTACTTACAGATAACGTTGTAGAACAGTTCATAGCTTCTTTATAATGGTTACTAGCAAACAGCCAGAAAGTGTGACTCATAACTCAATGTTAATTACTAAGCATACAGTAGATCTGAACGTTTTTACAGAATTCACTGTTTGTTCTATCACATTTTTACTGAAAATAAACAACCTGTCAGAAAAGTGTGTTAATTACCAAAAGAGGTAGTGACAATATTGTTTAGAAAACCATTCTAATTAAGTCAAAGCTGTGTGTGAATTGTATATTTAGCAACTGCTAATTATTTATTTAATTTGTATCACAAAAAAAAAAAAAAATGCCAGATATGACAATTTGGGATGGAAAACGGGTAATTACTTTAATAATTCACATCAATCGTTTGAGTCTTATTCCTGAGGTAAATGCCAGTCATGTCAGTCCTTTAACAAACAGAAGCCTCAGTGTTTTGCTGGCTAAATTTCAAATATTAGAATTCAAACATCACAACGTCATCTGCTGCAGTCACTAAAGTCTCAGTGAGACTAGCAGTGATACTGTTTACAAAACGAGTCTATTCAGCTTCTGGCACTTATCCAACTACTTGATCAAAACATAGTGTTCATAGTGTGACAAAAAAAAACAACCACTCAACAATTAAAACACCTGTTTCTTTGGCTTGTATTGATCTAATATGGTCTCAGCAGAAGGCCTTGCCGTGTTTATAAAAGTAATCACAACCATTATTATATAACTATAGGAAAATATATTTATCGGTTGTTAAACTAGAAGCGTCAAAGCGTGTAGCAGACAAAAAAACAAACCAATTTTTTTTTTTTTTTTTATCATTTTTGGAAAATTCAGGACCAATAGAACCATTTTGATGACATTGTTAATGCAACTTGAGTTGTGAACCATTTTGTGTATATAGTAGTAACTAGTTTGTGTGTTTGGTGTTTTTCTGTGTGTATGTGTGAGTGTGAATTGAGAGCCTCAGCTGCTACCATGGCAACTCACGTTGTTAGCTCTCCCAGGGTGCCACCTTTGCCCGTGTTGGCTGGTTGAGGGCCTGTCTGTGCTGGAAGGGTGTTAATGCCGTTGGCATCTAAAGCGCAGGAGCGTGCCCTGCCCGTGCCCAGTGCCACTGATGTCAATTCAAGCCAGTGGGGCCGTGTTAGTTCACGAACCCCGCGCTGCAGCTGGGCATGATTCAAATTCACACACTCATTAGAAGCAACAGGTGGCAAACAGAGAGCAGCGGCGGGAGCCTGACTTAGTGGGGGAAAGCGGCACGCCATTCATAATCACTTCTATAGCCAAGCCCATGCATTTATGAATGTGTCACCATTGTCGCAGGGTTACTGGAGCTTTATGTTCACAATGGACCTGACCCGTGCCATGAATATTAACGTGCTGTTGACTTGTTGAGTGTTTGAAATGGCAAATGAGTTGGCCATGCTGGACATGTGCCACTATTCATGTTCAGTGTAGACCTGAAAACCTACACCAGACAAGCTTGCACAAACCATTGTGGAGATACTATTACTAACTACTATTGTTACTATAGTTATTATTATTATTATTATTATTATTATTATTATTATTAAGAAGAAGACTTCCAAGACCATTTGTCTTGCAATAAATGTGTGTTGTTTAGGACATGCCACTGGATATGAGTGTTGTTAATTTATGGAAAACTATATTAAGGAGACATACCTACCTACCTACATACATACATACATACATACATACATACATACATACATACATACATACATACATATATACAAATGGCAAGATTTCAGTGTTTCGTATTTTCAAGACATTTACTTTAGCGCAGTTTGATATGTTCTTAAGTGCTGCACATCGTCTGTACCACGGACATCAATTAACACTGGAGGTTCTGTGATTTTGGCAGCCATAGATCCTGGCTAATTAGAAATGATCTATTAGATTTTATCCCTGTGTCTTTACGTTCAAATTAATCAGGCGCTACCAAAACGCTGTTTAACTTGACCTTAGCTGCACTGCTATGAGACGTGTTCTGCAGCAAACGAGCTCCAGGATGATAAATGGACTGGTTGTGGTGGCTTGCGATCGTCTCATTAGCCATGTGAAGTATGTCAAGCAGAGTAATTACAGCTGGTTGGATCTACCTCCTTTCAAAAACATGCATATATATATAACTAAATCCTGCGTTTGTCTAAAAATGTCCTAGTCATTTTGGAAAATTGTCTGAATAGATTGTAGAATAATTAATTATGTCAAAACTATTTTTTGCCTGTTTTCTCGAATTCCAGAATTTACTCACAGCGACCCTGATGGATTTGTTTGTGTGTTTATTCATGAATTATACTGATTACAGCCCATTGTTACACAATATTTACATTAAACAATGACGTATGTTTTTTACACAAAGTGTTAATTACTCCCTAATGAGAAACCTGAGGTTCTGACTCAATTAGGCAGATCCTCTATATGTTGTTGTTGTTGTTGTTGTTGTTGTTGTTGTTGTTGTTGTTATAGCCATCATAAATAAATGCTCTTTTTTCTTACTTCAGGGAGTTTAACAGGATCTTGCTTCATAAATATAAGAAAAATCTGTATTAGTTCATCATCACTGCTGATCTTAAGACAAGACCTTGGTCTGGATTGTAGCCAAAATTTGTAAAAATCTACAAGTCAATAAATATCCATCAGCATTAGCCATTTATATCTCACATATTTCTATCGCTCATGTCCCCAGTTAGTGGAAATATGGAAAATCTGAGCTTCTTGAGTAAATGTTGTTGTTGATCACTAAGTGATATGTTTTTGTCATCACTATAACTGGATGACAGGAGAACGTAAATGAACGTGACTTCCGAACAGGGGATCAAATTTACTCGCACGACAGCTTGTGTGTGGGTGTGTGTCTGTGTGCACGCTACGGATATGTGTAACTGATACCGCAATTGTTCATCATGATTACCCTCAGATATTATAAATAACCAAGTACATTATATGTCTGTAAAAATCATCAAGTGTGAGTTATTTGTCATTTAAAGCAACATATCATAACAAAAATAAACTGAGACGCATCAACAAACAAAAAGGTTTTAAGATGTTGATTTTTTTTCTGTAATCTCGCTGTTTGTACCTGCAATTTTACCTGCAAAAAAACTTGCTGTATTTATTAGGTGTAAGATCAAAATGTTTAAGAAAATATATATTGGTTCTAGGAGGTTTTATTCAACACAATTTTGTATAATTTGTATTGTTTCATTTTTTTTTAACCAATGGAATTTGTGTGTTTTTTTGTTGTGCCATGAAAGTAGAAACTCAGCACTTTAAGAATTTGTAGCTTTGAAAGTATTTCAGTTTTTAGCTTACTAGGGGCAATATACTGTATTTAACAAAGAGAATATTCATAGAAAGCACGATATATGTTTAGATGTACTCGAGTATCTAGTGTAGGGTAATAATGCATTAAATCAAACTGTAAAACACTTAGACGAAAATGATAAATTACTTCACATCATAAACTTCTCCAGAACAGACTCTACAGGAATTACTGCCAATTTCTACGTCCAAAATATTTCCCCTTGGTTCCTCATTTGCTTTGGTGCAGCGTTCTGTTATAAAGCGTAGAGTAATAAAACATGGTGGGATGTGCTTTTAGTGGTAATCTTCAAGGTGCTAACTATTGTTTCCTATAACAACATGCTCAGTTGTGAGTTCTTTACGTAATACATCACAAATAAAAACTTTTTGCATTATTTTTTGATAAATGCTAAAATGAACTGAGACACTTAGACATTAGAAATGAAAATGCACCTGCTGCTCTGACTGACGGGTGAGACATCTCTCTCTCTCTCTCTCTCTCTCTCTCTCTCTCTCTCTCCTTTCCTTCTCTCTTGCTCTCCTTTCCTTCTCTCTCTCTCTCTCTCTCTCTCTCTCTCTCTCTCTCTCCTTTCCTTCTCTCTTGCTCTCCTTTCCTTCTCTCTCTCTCTCTCTCTCTCTCTCTCTCTCTCTCTCTCTCTCTCTCTCTCTCTCTCTCTCTCTCTCTCTCTCTCTCTCTCTCTCTCTCTCTCTCTCTCTCTCTCTCTCTCTCTCTCTCTCTCTCTCTCTCTCTCTCTCTCTCCCCTTTCCTTCTCTCTCTCTCTCTCTCTCTCTCTCTCTCTCTCTCTCTCTCTCTCTCTCTCTCTCTCTCTCTCTATCCCTATCCCTCTCTCTCCTTTCCTTCTCTCTCCCTCTCTCTTTCTCTCTCTCTCTCTCCTTTCCTTCTCTCTCTCTCTCTCTCTCTCTCTCTCTCTCTCTCTCTCTCTCTCTCTCTCTCTCTCTCTCCCCCCACTCTATTTCTCTTTCTGCTTCTCTTTCTATTATACACGCAATGCAAATCACATAGAACAACCCGTATTTGTAATATCCATCTCAGTAAATGTAAATGTACAGCCTATTCATTATACTGTTAGCTTAGCTTAACTCGTGATTCATTCCATTTTTACCGCTTTATTTTCTGCCTCTGTTTTCTCTCTCTTCGTTTTTTTTTTCATGTATAAAAGTTTATTATGAGTGACATGCCAATCTGTCTGGCTGCCTAGCGTGAATTTGCATATCAAAGCACCCACGCATCATATACACCATTAGTAATGATATAAAAATGGTGTCAAGGTTCAAGTTTCTCGACACAACAATCGACACATTCACGTAAATATGTCTTTCATTTTCACGTGTCTGTAAAATGTCTGCTTCACAGGTGAATTCGGATCATGTAGAGTTGAAAAGCTGTAATAAAAAGACTACTTAACTCAATATGACGCTGTTTTGTTCTAGTTTACAAAGAGCTTGCATACCCATAGGTCTGTAATGAATTAAAAACTAAAGAAAACTCCTATAAAATGGCTTTCAAAAGGAAATATCATTGTAATCCCTGTCATATGACCCGACTGCCTTATTTACCCTCACATACACACGCCATCTTACCAGCTCCAGGCTTCTTCTCTCAGGTTTATTCCTATAAATATTTTATATACACACCAAAGGGCTATCGAATGCTCAAATCTGATTGGTCAAAAGGTGCTGATTAATATTCTATAACAAATAAAGCTCTTACAGTAGCAAGTAAAGTAATTGAATTGAAAATATTAATAAGTGACAATAATACGTTACGTTTCTATAGTAACAGGGACTTGTATATGGTGGACGCTTCATATATAGTCTAAGGCTAATGAACAGACAAATTACATATTTCTTTAGTTAAGGAAATAAATATAATTGTTGATATTGGTGGATTTTAAGATTTCTGAGCTCCTCAGTAGCGTTCCATCTCTCCAAACTTTAAAACTGAAAGGGTTCATAACTTCAAAAAGGCGCTATATAAATAAAAAAAACTTATTATTGTTTATTATTAACATATAGTTTTTATGAAATAAGTGAACATACCACAACATCACATCTAACTATACGTATGGAGCAAAACAGCCAAATTCATTACTAAATGTAAAATCCGAAGCTATTTGGTGTCGTAATTGTGGAAGGAGAGACTTCTTTGCCTGTAACAGCATTAAAAAGCTATGAAAAGGAGATTTATTAGAGTTTTTCTACTGAAAGAAACAATAGTGCTGCCCTGGGTTAATGAGGCATCTATTGCAGAGTAACGAACAGAACTTGAGGGTAAAAGGATGGAGGAGAAAAGAATGAACTCTAAAATGGAATTTTGGATTCGTGCTCATCAACATGTGAGGCAGCCTTGAGGATTCGTATAGCATATTAAGGCCTGGTTCATAGCGAGAATCAGGATACATACCGCTTGTAGCACGTTTGAATATGCTCTGAATGTATTAGTGAGATTGCTGTGTGTGTGTGTGTGTGTGTGTGGATTAGAGTACCTCTGCACTCTGTGAGGTGTGTTGTAATAGCTGACTTAAAGGATTCCGCACTATACACTTTGATTGCCTCCCTAATCCAATCTCCATTTTTTCCCTTTTTTTTTTCGCTGAAGGTGAAACACAGACAGAATGCGTAATGTAAAGGACACAGGGAGACAGGATTAATAAGAAATCATCCTTGAATGCAAATCAGGATGTAAACAGGGTCAGAGAAAGAACAAAGAGCTCGGTGTCCTTAAAATGTGATAAGTGGCTGTGCAACGTGCTTTTGTGCTGCACTGAATATTGCAGGTGTTCAACAGGTGAGCCATGACACCAGGGCCTGAGCATTTGCATTTGTTCTTATAGTCTCTCTCTCTCTCTCTCTCTCTCTCTCTCTCTCTCTCTCTCTCTCGCTCTCGCTGTCTCTCTTTCTGTGTGTGTGTGTGTGTGTGTGTGTGTGTGTGTGTGTGTGTTTGCACTAGCTCATTGTGTTATTCATAGGCACACACCTGGGCTCAGTGCACCTGGGCCTGCTGGCTGCCAGAAAATGGCACAGCGCCAGTTCCTGTCCAGACCAGGAAGCACACACACACACACACACACACAGACACACACAGAGTTCTCTGTTTCTAACAGGCTACTACATAATTTAGTCCAAAATACATTGTTGTTTTTGCTAATTACTAATCAAGATTACATGGTTAAACCTGACTCAAATCCTTTTCCTCTGTTTTAAAAATCTTCATCTTAAAATGATCAAGTAAACTGATTTCAAATGGTCACATCATGTTAAATAAAGATATTAAATCATTAGTATAAGTCACCATCATTTCTCCCTCTGAAAAAAAAAACCTTTTCAATAGAGCTTGCATGAGATATTTTACAGGCTGGATGTGAGAAAATGCACAAAAAGGCAAACAAGGTTTAAATATACTAGGCTGAAATCACACATACACACACACACACACACACATACGAAGACAAGATATTTTGTTAAACACTGTTTTGTTAAAGGGATGTTAATACCCATGAATACAATTCAATTATTAATATTAATCAAATGTATTAATTATTAAATTATTAATAACAACAATCACATTTCCTTAGTTTTATAAAATTCATAACAAAATTTGATTATTTTCCTCTAATTGTACATCTCTATAGTTATACAAGGGTTTTATTCATCATACACCACATCCATTTGCTGGACAGTTTTTTGTTGTACAGTATATATATAAAAGCTTTTCCCTCAATTTTTCCTCTCTTGAGGTCGATAATCACAACTTCATACCATTAAGAGAAACCGGAATCTTCTTTGTAGTTAGGAATTTAAAAAAAAAGTTTCCTAACTGAAGCTTTCTGATGAAGAGGTTTGAGAAGATGTGTGTACTGTGTTTGGAAAGCTTTATTAAGAATAGTTATAAGAATGTAAAGAATGTAGAGTCTTATAAAGAGACACTATATCCATTTTTTATAGCCAGCATTTGACTAGTGATGTAGTTCTTAGTGAAGAGGTTTGGATCTTTGCATCCTGTAGTTTCTGTAGTATCTGAAGGGCTGAAGTTCCCCAGAACACTGCACTCAACCCTGTACTGTCAAAACAGGACTTAATTCTATGGAAGAGAAGACACAGTCCTGCGTTACACTCCACCCAAGGGTGATTAGGATATGCAGGGAGTTTCCAGTGGAAAAGTGTAGCTGACATTATCTAACTGGGTTGGATAAGCCAGTCTGGGAATATACTGAATACACGGACTGTTTTCTGATCTGAAAATGTAATAAACTTATATATATTTACACTAAAGTTCAAATTTTGGGATCACTTGAAAATTGTTTTTGTGGTTAGTTTGCATTGTTCTATGAAGGGAGAAGTTCACAACATGGTAACATACACTGCCGTTCAAACGTTTGGGATCACAAGGACATTTCAGTTTTTAAAAAAAAAAAACGCATTTTTATCAATTTCCGAAAAACAAAATGAATCAGATCAATTTTAAAGATCTACATTGTCACAAAGAGGCCCATTATCAACAACCATCAGTCCTCTGTTTCAGTCTAATTATGTTTGCTAATCCAAGTTAATACTTTTATAAGGCTAATTGATTATTAGAAAACAATTTTACAATCGTTCTAGCACATCTGAAAACTATTGAGGCAAGAAATGAGGCCATCTTTAGGTTAGATTAGTACCTGGATCATTAGGAGTTGCGGGATTGCTCACAGGTTTAACATGGCAGAACGGAAAGATATAACTAACATTCTTTTCATGGTTGTTTTCAAGAACTTGTTATCGTACTGTAACTTTTTCCTTTGTAGAATAATGCAAAATGATTTTAACAGAAAAACAAGGACATTTTTAAGTGATCCCAAACTTTTCAACAGTAGTGTATATTCATTTTTATGAGAATATTCGCACTTTAGAATTGAAAGAAGATGACTTTGCAGTCAAATGAGTGGTACAGCAATATTTTTTAGCCTTGAACAGAAAAATTACCACTCAAACGCTCAGTGCTCTACTTAAAAACCACTATGTGTTTAATAGCTTTCTGGCCATGCTCTAAAATACAGGCTGGAAACAACAGTGATTGATGGGAAAAGGCATGTGAGCATATGAATCGCCCCCCTACCCCTCACCCCAATCATGTCTGCTCAACAGACTCTCTTTAATATCGTGTTTTGATAGCTTTTTTTTTTGTTGTTGTAAAATGTAATCTAAAAGCCATCTAATCAAAAAACACATTTCAGAAACAACTACAGGTTCAATCAATGGCAGCTCTACTTTTATTTAGTCTTGTATTTTCTAGACTTGTCCAAGTTTCCTATATTCCATTAATGCAACTTAGCCATAAACAATATCACAAGAGTGTTACAGAATTGGGGGGCACGGTGGCTTAGTGGTTAGCACGTTCACCTCACACCTCCAGGGTTTGGGGTTCGATTCCCGCCTCCGCCTTGTGTGTGTGGAGTTTGCATGTTCTCCCCGTGCCTCAGGGGTTTCCTCCAGGTACTCCGGTTTCCTCCCCCGGTCCAAAGACATGCATGGTAGGTTGATTGGCATCTCTGGAAAAATTGTCCGTAGTGTGTGATTGCGTGAGTGAATGAGTATGTGTGTGTGTGCCCTGCGATGGGTTGGCACTCCGTCCTGGGTGTATCCTGCCTTGATGCCCGATGACGCCTGAGATAGGCACAGGCTCCCCGTGACCCGAGGTAGTTCGGATAAGCGGTAGAAAATGAGTGAGTGAGTGAGTGTTACAGAATTCCCGGGTGTTGATTTCTGTTTCTTTATCGAACAAGCTTGAGCAACAGTGGCAAAGAAACTGCTTAAGATGACATGAGGAAGAAACCTGGAAAGAAACCAGACTCAGCAAGGTGACCCCAGATAATAGGATTATAAATGATTACAGTGTGGAAAAGTAAAGACAAACAAAATAGTATTTACACAAAAGTGTGATGTTCAGTATGAGCCTGTTGTGGAAAAGAGTCAGAGGATGAGTATAGGACAGTCTTTATGATTAAAGAAGCAGTTCTTAGTGAGATCCAGGTGAGATTATCTACTAAAGCAAGGCTGCGATTTGGAATAAACTGTATATGACAAGTGCAGATCTTTAAGATATCCATGTGGGATCATATACAGTACAGGAGCTTGCAGCAGAACCAGAGCATCAGGACAATTAGGCAGGTCTGGAGGGTGAGATGTTGAGAGGACATAAGCTACAAATAATGTTTTGATTCTACATTACAATTGCATAGAATTACATTGCTAGTACAAAGTAGTAGTATATCTGTGTCTTGTGAGACAATTTGGGATAATGACATACACGTTATCTTGAATAATGATATAATTCAATGTAACGTTGTACTATCTTGAATAATGAAATTACTCAGAATAATGATATCCTATATAAAATAATGAGATAACATATTATTATTACAATAATGATCTAACCCAATATAATAATACATTACCTTAAATAATGAGATATCATTATACATTATCTTAAATAATGAGATAACAAAAAAGAATGAAATACTATCTTGAAATAATGACAACCAAAATAATCACATACAAATCAATATATCTACTTTTGTAATAATATCTTGTAATATGTAATATCTTACATTTATAGGATATCTTAAAAATAAGAAATATGTTGAAACCATGAGATAATATGAGATAATGAGATAATAATGAGATAATAATTTAACATAGTGGTCTTATATTAACAAGACTAAATAAAGCATTTTTTTCAGACATTTTTGCAGTTCAGGGCTTCTGTATGATAAAACAGCTTTGTTTTTGTGCTTGCAACCATTGATCTCAATCATGCAATAATATCAGCAGTTCACTGAATGTCTTGAAACGTTCTCTGAGTTTCTGTCATTTTGACCTTTCAGCCCTGACATATCATATCATAGCTTTTGGCAACAGTGATGAAGGACAGAGATGGATAAAGAGGAGAAGACTCTTAGCCTAGCAGCCCATCACATTCTCCCTGTCTGTGTCTGTCTATCTCTCTTTCTGTGTCTCTCACTCCTTCTGAACAAGTCCACACAGACACAAACAAAACACAGAGTATGTAATCATAGAAACCGGCCTATGAACACAACACACAGCGCTACTTCCTTCCTATATCTTTCCCCTTTTTACCATTAAGTCACAGGTCCCTACTCCACCTGGAGAATGGGGGTGGCTGTCTCTATCTGGCTGTCCTATTTACTTCCACATCTCTGTGTGGTCCCAGGGGAAAGACAGAGAAAAAAAATTGAGGGGCATGAGAACGACCTCCATCGTGAAATGGGCTGCTACCCCATGACGAAAGCCAGAGGATGTAATTGATGGCGCTAAACACGTCTGCTGCCGCTCCTCAGATTCTGTGAGCTCCATAGCCGTCCCCTTGGGGCGATAGAAAGAGTGGGAGCGGCCGTCACGCTCACATAGACGCCACTGTCCTTGCCAGAGTCCAGCGAATCTGAAAGGTCACCAGGGGTCAAAAGGGAGAGATATTCTCTCAAGGACATTCAAAGAATGAAAGGGCCACTTTTCATCCTCCAATTTCTGCCGCTCTTTTCTTCTTACTGGTCATTCTAGATGTGGGTCACGGAGTAATGCCAAGAGCTGTATGAGAAGGCCCTTTCATTGGGATCATGTAAAGAAGGCTGCAGGTTTGAAAGGATAAAATAGTCAGCGTTGCGGCTGTAGTCATAGTGCTGTGACCTTGGGTAGTACGACATTTGCTCTTTGTCATTTCGAATGAAAACTATTCTTTTGATGATTTTTTTAAACATATAAGCTCTGCAATGTCTTGGGCTGAAATGTCAAATGCATGGTGTCAATCAACTCAAACATCAGGATGTCAAACTCCACAACCACATATTCACTCAAAGAAAAAGGCTTAATTTCTTGAAGTACTTCAAGAGACAGTTTAGATGCAGTCCCTGGCATAAATATTCACCTTTTTGTTTTCCACATTTTTTAGTGTTACAACCTGGAACTTAATTAAAATGGATTCTATGTCATGAATCACACACAATCACACACAATCATACACAATTCCATAATACTGAAATGCAGAGAAGAAAATAAATAACAGACTCAGCCTAGAGTATGCTATGTACCAAAGGTCTACTGCCTAAAGACTGGCATTACTCAGAGAAGCAACCAAAAAACCAACTTCCATCCAACAAGTCATGAATCTGATGGTAACTAGTTGCACTGGTTGAAACTGATTACATACTGAAATACATACTTATTTACTATTTTAATTTGTAAATGATTTTGCAACCCTCTGGACTTAAATAATATAGTGGTACTCTATGCTCTATGAAGCTTCATGATATACTGTATAGCTCTGTGGCTTCATGCAGTGGTTGTCTGTGTGTGTATGTGTGTGTGGGTGTGTGTGTGTGTGTGTGTGTGTGGCTCAAGTCAACACTCTGCATCAGTGACATGGCAGTTTGTACAGGTGTCTCATCCCACCATCAGAGAAAGCAGCCTTGCACATATTTGCATTTGACTCCAAACAACCCTTTAAAACAGCACACAAACACACGCAAAGACTGCAAAGCATTAACATTCTTTATATATTCTTTATATATACACAGTACTGTGCAAAAGTTTTAGGCAGGTGTGAAAAAATGCTGTAAACAAAGAATGCTTTCAAAAATGGAAGTGTTAAACATTTATTATCATAAATGAACAAAATGCAGCGAATGAACAAACCTTCTAAACAGCAGCAATTCTTCTAGGTACACTCGCACACAGTTTTTGAAGGAACTCGGCTGGTAGGTTGTTCCAAACATCTTGGAGAACTAACCACAGATCTTCTGTGGATGTAGGCTTTCTCACATCCTTCTGTCTCTTCATGTAATCCCAGACACACTTGATGATGTTGAGATCAGGGCTCTGTGGGGGTCGTGCCATCGCTTCATGCTGTTTTAAAGGCAAAAAGGTAGTAACACCAAATATTGATTTGATTTAGATTTTTCTTTCGTTTGCTCACTTTGCATTTTGTAAATTGACAGAAATAAACACTCATTATTTCTATTTCTGAAAGCATTTTTTGTTTACAGCATTTTTTCACACCTGCCTAAAACTTTTGCACAGTACTGTCTGTATATATATATATATATATATATATATATATATATATATATATATACAGTACACACACATAATGAAATACATGTAGCATTGCGTATATAAACTATACATATGCTTTTTCTCTCTTGGTTAAAAATGTTCTTTTTTGTTTTCTCTCTCAATTTTTAAATGCTTTTCTATGCTAATATGACTCTGATGCTTACTAGATCATTAATAAATCATGATCAAGATACAGGGAAAAGCCAGGACCAGGTATTACAGGTGGAATGCGGTTGGTTTATTCTTTCATGCAGGTGAGAGCAAGCAGCCAGGTATGAACTACACAGGACAAAGCAAGGCAACAGTCGCTAACATGGGAGCGCATTGCGTGCTCATGCAGTGACATGTGACATGTTTACTGTATTTATCTTCGGACTCTGATCAGGGTCAGAATCAGAGTGATTTAAATATCATTTGTTGATAGCTTGGGAAATATAGTGAGTTAACAAATAAAAATATCAACTATGGGAACAGGTGAGGTTGGTCAGGCTTTCTGTGTGGGCAGAATTAGACAAAATACCTTTGGGAGCAAATGGGAGGATTTTTTTTAAGTCACTATCTGTATCTTCTCAATATCACAATACCCACAATATCAACACAATACACACAATATCAACACAATACCCACAATATCAACACAATACCCACAATATCAACACAATACACACAATATCAACAATCATAGCAAGAAATAGAACTTTGTATATAGAAACCACCAAATACTGAGATATTATATGTAATGTATTTTAATGTATTTAATTCGTGTATGTAAAATTTTCAGTTAGCTACAATCACTAAACTAAGTAAACTATCGCTAAAGGACAATGAAACTTTTCTTTTCCTTCAGCCCTTTTTACTATTAAGTCACTTTCAGAAAGCTTCTACTACTAATAATAAACGTATATTTGCTAATGTTAACTAGTTAACGAGTGTAGCAGCGTAACTAACGTAGGTTGCAGTAATGCTAACAATCGTAGGCTCTTCTAACTTAAACTTCGTGTATAAATAAAATTCAGTAGTAGACATTGCAGCCTAATTATTTAAACAACTAGCAGATGAAGTTGTTTATGAGAAATGCTTTAGAAGCTAATTAAATGAATTCATTAGGCGGAGGCACAGACAATGTAACCGTCAACATTTAACATGATATAACATGATGTAATTTGATTAAAATAGGTTTGTATGTTGCTAAGGATTTTGTTTGGGATAATTCATTCTAACTTAACCTTGATCTAATATCCATTCCTAAATCTACCCCCGTACCTTGCGTCCATATTAAATAGCTATAGTGAGAGATTAATATTCGTTACCCTGTTATGTCTGTTATATCCATTATTCTGTTCTTTTGCTGATCCGAGATGCTATTTACAATTTCACACCAGTGTAAGGAGGAGTGCAGCATGAAGCCACTGAAAAATGTTAAAATGTTCCATTGTAAAAATGAAATAAGACTACAAATGATTTTTCCAGCATGAACGCGTAGGTGCTTGGCTCCATTATCTGCTAAAGCTTAGAATTTCAGCATTTGTGGATAGTGAATTATAATGTAACATGAAAGAAACAAGTCAAGGTTGTTCACAGAGCTGATTTAAAAAACAAAGAGATGTACAGTAAGTTCAAACAAAGTTTACTGTGGAAACAAAACCTCAGTTAACCTTAAAAAGAGAAGTCGGTCATGACGCCCACACTGAAAGATCATGTTTTATATGTTATTGAATAATTAAGTTAATATTTGGTGTATACTTAAATCCCAGAGCACAAATATCTTTCACGTAGCACAAAAAATATGAATGCAAATTTATTTATAGGTTTAAATAAAATTAAATAAAATTTATATGTTTACCCCAGGCAAATTCTGAATTAAAGTTGGTCAGCAATTATAGCAAGCATCTGATTGCTGTAATAGACAATTAAGGCTTTTCTATTTACTATTGAGAAGGGTATGAATAATTTTGGACATCCCACTTTTTGTTCAAATGTAAATAAAAGATGAGTAATATTTTTTCCACAATGATGCCTCTTGTACATTGTCTTATTATCTTCTGGGAGACGCCTGTGCCATTTCTAATCAAGAAAAAACTTGCTGGTTGAATAAAAGTAACTTTAAGTCCGAATTTGGCAGGGGTATGAATAATTTCGGGCTTGACTGTATATAACATACCCTCAAACAAGTCTGATTGTAAAATAACATAAAATTAACTAGCTAATTAACTAACTAACTAACTGACTAAATGAACAAACAAACAAACCAACAAATTCATTCATTAATAAAATCACCATCAAACTCTATTTGACATTTTTATTGACTGTTAAACCTGCATATCAAAGACAGGTGGAAATATACACAGAGCTCCGAGGGTTAAAGGAATATAAGCTAAAGCGTTAGGAAAATAAATTACATGCACAAAACACAGTACAATACACAGCTGCTATAAAACTGTATACCCAACATAACACAATACACAATAAAAGATGCAATAATATGAAAATGTCATACATACTCTAGGTAAAAGGGACAGTTAAAGATCTAACACTTTTATTGGAATAGTAATATGACTTATTAATATTTATTCAGCACAAAATCAATAATGCATGTACAACAAATACAATTAGTTCCATATGACAGGTGTAAGCTTAAGCAGAAGATGGAGGTTTTGGGTCGGGCAGACTGTAAGATTTAGGAAGCACAGGAGGTGGATATGTAGAGATATTTTCACACCATAGACTTATATGGATTTATTTATTTTTTTATCTGAGCAACGGGCAGTGTTTATTGTCCACCTGAGTAATTACCAGACGCTTTATGGAAAGTGGAGACGGTGTGGAAGTCACACACGTAATGTGTTTTGACAGCTGGGCCCTGATTGGCTATCGGTGCCTGGCTCCTGCTTAATGATGGGAATGTGAACAGAACACCTGTGGCCCTCCAATCACATGCTACGCTTGGCACTGGTGTGCTGCTGGCACACGCTGCACTCCTCATGGGCCCATTCAGTGTCCTGCTTTTGGATTCAAACGAGACTCTCTAATAGCTCTATGAACAGAATGATCATCATATGTGGCTGTGTTATGCTTATTATCTCCATTTCAGGTTTTCTCTTCAGCTGATGCTGAGATGACATCAACAAATTTGCCAGCCCACAGTGATAAATATAAACTGTTTAAAATTCTGCTCGAAATGTACAACTGATCTTTAGTTTGTCCTTGTTTGCTTGTTTTACTTGTTTTCCCAAAGGCTAAAAAAATGAATCCGTGCCTGTTTTGTTGTGCCAACATTCAGCATTGAATTTCTTTGTCATGTCACACTCCACAGTAGTGCTTAATGGCTTAGATGAAAGTAGACACTCAGAGCTTTAAGGATTTATAGGTGTTTGTTTTTAGCCTACTATGGACAACATATTCATTTAAAAAGTTCCTAAAAAAACAAAACGTTTATTTTTTCCACACAAGAGGTGATATCAAACCCATTTCTGTTCTCTCTAAAGGTGTTATCTCCAACCAAGAAAATTCTGTGTAAGTTTATCTCAAAATAGGGAAAATCATCTCACACTGAAAGATAACAGAGTTCTGACTCATTTTATATCAAACTTGCGCTGAAAATATAATTAGTTTGTTTATCCTGAATAAAAACGTCTGATAAGTCGATACGCCAACGTACGAATTTAGATTGAAAAAATAAATAATTAAATAAATACAATACAGCTCTTTTGAATTGAGGAATAAATTAACGATTGGACCCTAAAATTTATTCACTTTTTAATTTCTAACTACAAGGTAATACTGGTTTAACACGGTTTAAATAAACTTACGGTGTCCTTCAGAACAATCGACTGCATGTTTTATTTATTAAAAAATAAAACAACTTATTTTTAATATACAACACTCATTACAGCTGCCTTACCTTGAAATATAATCAAATGGGAAAAAACATGTTATTTGTAAATATGAATATTAATCAAAAGATGATTAAAATATGATTATTATTCACCAATTCAGTAGAGATAAAAAAATATATATATATATTTACATTTTCCTGTCTCATTATTTTCACTCAGCTTTGTCGCCTGAATGCGTTCACACCTATGAAATGAACGGAATATAAAAAAGGCGTTCTTTCTTTTTTCTTCGTTATTAGTTATTATTGTGATTTTGACTGGCAAGGTCACTTTCAAACCTGCTTTCTAAAATTACAGACTGAAAGAAAATTATGCATTCAATTAAATAGATTTAATAAATTCATTAGAAAGTTCTTGATGTCCTTGATGCTAGTTAATAAAAGATAATTCAGTATTAATTCCAAATAATTATTACTAATTCAATATTCAAATTAAACTTTGTAAATAATTTTGAATTTAGGTCTTAATGATAACGAATAGGAGCATTTTATTAGCTAGAGGAATTAAAAGCACCGTTTAAAGTTTTTCCTTTTTTTCTGGTTAGATGAGACAGCTGTTTCTAAACAGAACAGAACAGTCCTCGTAAAAAAAATAAATAAAAGACATGACCGAGTTGCATCTGTAGCCTTCCCACATGTGTCCATGTGCAGAAGATGAATAACAGCCCTTTAAATCATTACACTGAGAAGGCTTATCTCTGTGGATGGAGTGTTAGGCGTAGGAGAGATAAACGCCTCCCCCCCTCCCCCCCTTCCCACCTGTGATACATGAGAACAGAAGCTTGTGGTTAAATCATAAAAGCTGAAGTTGCACCTCATGCCTTGTGTTGGCCCCCTGAGACAATCTGAGTGTAGGGGAGAAAGACCTCAGGTCTCATCGCACACTGGTACAGACAACCATCCCTCTGCATTCTTACCCCCTGACTCACACACACACAGGGGCTATAAGGTTGAGTTCCACCCAATTTAGCGTTTATCTCGTTGTGGTTGTAGTAGCAATATTAATTTTTATAGTACATCGGTATATAATTATTATGATTAAATTCTAAAAAGGGGTAATTATTAATAATACAATTGTTAAAATTAGACATAATTATTGTGAAGTTTTTATATTGAATATAATTTAAACATTGAATAGAAAAGTTGACCCAAGCAGATTGTAAGTGCTAAAAAACAAAACAAAACTTGTTATATTTTATACAAGTTTCTGTTAAAGATATAGAAACACTTTCTAACCAATCGGAATTGAGCATTCAACTCAGTTTACATTCACTAGCCATGTTTATTACTAGTAATGCTAGCATTACTAGCATTACTAGCATTACTATAATGATCTATGATCTACTATAATGATCATTTATTAGTCTTTTGATCTGCGGTTAGTTAGAAGGGTACGCCAATAAACCAAATAAGCTTTTGGAACCAACAAAGTCAAAGATACTGACGTGTGTGTGTGTGTGTGTGTGTGTGTGTGTGTGTGTGTGTGTGTGTGTGTGTGTGTGTTTAATCAGCTTTCAGTTAGTAGAGTATTGGGATAGTTTGTGTTTAGCAAAGCTATAACACTGGATTTCAATAAAGGACGAGACATATGTTGCTTGACCCAGATTACTGTGTCTTTAATTTACTAGCTGTATATCCTTTTTTTCTTACAGGTCACTTAAAGGAAAACAAAACAAAAAAAACATATGCTGCTTTGACTGCCTTTAAAGAAAATGCTCCTTCATTTGAAATTTCATATCACTGTTAGTGTGCTAGTTTCTTTGTCTTCTGTTTGGGTGCAAATAAAAAAATATATGTTTTTACATGCAAGGAATAATAGTAAATAGTAAATGGTGCTTTGATAGAATGTGAATAGATCTGTGTTTGAAGCAAATTAGATATTCACTGTCACGGTCAGTTTCTAGTTATTCATTTGACAGGTGCTTTTATCCCAAGTGACTTTTATGCAAGGCGGATTTTAATGAAAGCAAACAGCCGTGCAGCTTTGGGTTAAGGGCCTTGATCAGAAAATCAAAAGACGCTCGCAGGCAGTCTTGGGATTTGATGTCAAAACCTTTCCGTCACTAGCCCCGGAGCCTCAACCACGGAGCCACAACAGACAATGAATATCACTAGTACTCTTTTAAGAAGTCTAGCAACACAGAGAAGTGTTGATTTTTGAGTATATTTGCGTACCCACAGTTAAATATATCTGTCATTGAGAGACAATTGCTACGGTCTCATCATCACAGCTTCGTATGAGAGCTCTCCTGTAGTGACGCTGAATGCCCCACTGAACCAGCCTCCAGCCTCATTCAGCTCATACGGCTGCAATTTCACCAAATTTAAAAAAAAAAAAAAAAAAAAAAAAACACATCAGCTTCGCAGGAAACATCCGTTGGATTTGTTTCAGTCACGATGCATCTATTTCCGCTTACCAGTCACCCAGCCCCTTTGAAGCAGGGAAGAGTTGCAGCAGGGAAGAAAAAGAAGGAAAAAAAAAAACAAAAATCAAAGTTGACCCAATTGAGTCTGCAAGGCAATTCCATCTGAATGAGCACTGAGCGCACCATTGATGTCCTATTCGTCTCCATTAATGCTGTTACGGCAAAAGGACCAAATTGCAGCTTTCAGGGAAACTGGATTATGGGCAATTGTAAGAGGTTAGCAGACACAAAGACAGTTAAGATGGCTAGAGAGGTTAGCCATCCTGTAGCAATGCTGCACACTGTGTTTCTTGCCAATTCAGTTCATCCTTCAAAAATTCTGTGGTCATTAAGAGAAACTTAATGTAGGTTCCACATCCCTGCTGTAGGTTTTAATGCAGCTGCTGTCACATAGCTGTAGAAGTCTTCAATCTGATTGGTCAGAAGGTGTTTACTTTACACGGGTTTGAACAGCCATCGCAATTATGCAACTGGACACCTGCTCATTCAAGCAATTATCCAATTAACCAGACAAACAAATCAAATACAAACAAATGAGAACAGCAAACATTTTGTTTTTGTGATCCTGTGCTCACTGTTGCCTCAGATTCCTCTGTGGGTTTATGCTCCTGTAGCTAATCCGCTTCAGGATTTTTACAAGTTGTGCATTCTGGATGCTTTTCTGCTCAGAATGGTTGTACAGAGTGACTTTTTGACTTTACAGAGCTTGTTAGCTCCAACCAGACTAGCTATACTCTTCTAAGCTCTCTTTATCAACAAAGCACACAGAACTGACTGATTATTACTGTTTTTTTTTTTTTTTTTTTCTGAACCATGCTGTATAAGTAATGTTGTGCATGAAATCTCAAATCAACAGATTCTGAAATTCCCAAATAAGCCAAACCAGCACCAACAAACCAACAAATGCAAAGTCTGCTGCCGTGATGATTGGCTGACTGGATAACTGCATGAATGTGTATGTAGTGACTGGTGAGTGTTTTATTGCTACCATGTAAGAAATAAAGATTTTGTTTTGATTCAGTCCAAGCTCCTGTATTTGGTGATACAGCAGTTCTGATGCTAGATAAATCTTCCCAGTGGTCAAAACTGTAATAAAATTAGGGTGCGAGAGATTTACTGTACATCTGTTTGTGTGTGTGTGTTTGTGTGTGTACTTTGTGGGAAGAGCTTGATCACATAGGCACTTTGTCAAGAATAATTATAGCTTCCCAGGACCACTTTATTATGCTTGACCAGTCCAAGTAGTAGAGCGAGATGGGAAGAAAATGGCTGCTTATTCACTGGGCTATGAAAAGTCCTGTAAACAATTAGCCTGACTGTGTACTGGGAATTGGCACGGCTGCAGGTCGCAAAAAACTGGCGTTCCTGACCTGCTGCACTCGAGCAGCTGTTGCCGGAGATGGAGAGTGCACAAAAAACACACCAACACACATACACACACTCAAAGAGCTGCCTGTCCTATTCAAGAGCAGCCTAATCCTCTCGCTCCTATCGTGAGAGAGCTCCAGACAGCCAGGGCTTCACTCCCTTTGAGTCCAAAAAAGACACTTAACTTCATAGTGTCGCCCTTGAATGTGCTTTTGGCTCTGTCATTATGCGAAAGCTGTCGCTTGAACTCAATATGCTGCAGGGGGACAAAGGATCACTGGCAGTGCTTTGTCAGCATTTGGTGCAGTAACAAAACCCCTTTTACACCTGCAGTTGATTTGGAGCATATGGGCCTTTGATAGCCCTACAATTGGTCATTGATACCACTTGACGCTTTGTCCTAGAATTCATACAGGTTGTTAAGTTTTTAAAGAAAAAGATTTACGCATTTACCCTTCATGTGGGATAGTTCCTCAGGAACTTATTGAAGTGTGTAAATAAAGCATTGCATATAAACAGGTTCACACTCACACCCATTGATGTTTATATAGTCTGCTCTCAAGAACAGAGCATAGCTTTGCTACCTGGAACACCTGTTTGTCTCTCATTTACACCATCCATAAACGATTCAGTTAAAACATTTACATCTATTTGTTTGTCATACATCATCATTCTCCTGTCATGGCACCTTGGTTACTTCACACCCAGAAGTCAGGTAAGGTCAGATATCATGTGTGGATAGGACTCAAACATGATTAAATTATAATGTCAGTAGAAATTTCTCCTTTTTTTTTTATGATATTGCTTTCACTATATATTCACTGTTCCACTGTACTTCAATGTACAAGCCTGTATTGCATTTAAGTAGTGTTAAAAGATTAGTATGTCAAAATAAAGCATACGAGTATCATGACGTGATACAAGAGGCAATAATTAGAATGGTACTATGTACAGTAGACTGGGACACAGCGTCAGACTCTGTCATTTTAAATGTGAATATAATGATAAATATGAGTTTTGTTTTTACTGTTTGTTTTAATGTAAAACCATTCATTCATTCATTCATTCATCTTCTACCGCTTATCCGAACTACCTCGGGTCACGGGGAGCCTGTGCCTATCTCAGGCGTCATTGGGCAACAAGGCAGGATACACCCTGGACGGAGTGCCAACCCATCGCAGGGCACACACACTCTCATTCACTCACGCAATCACACACTACGGACAATTTTCCAGAGATGCCAATCAACCTACCATGCATGTCTTTGGACCGTGGGAGGAAACCGGAGTACCCGGAGGAACCCCCCGAGGCACGGGGAGAACATGCAAACTCCACACACACAAGGCGGAGCCGAGAATTGAACCCCAACCCTGGAGGTGTGAGGCGAACGTGCTAACCACTAAGCCACCATGTCCCAATTTAAAACCAGATGATGGGAAAAAAATAGAATGGATGCTTATTTTTTTTTCTATCAAAAGCAAAGTCAAAGTTGCATAATCAAAGGAAGTAGTGATGCCTTCAGTGCCACATCAGACACTTATTGAGAGTTCTGCTTAAAGAGAACTTTAATAATGAACGTGGTAATGACCGTTTGTGCTTTACTGGAGGTTTCTGTCTAAAGTAGATTTTTATTACTGACATAATTGTGGCATCAAAAAACAGAACTGTCTGGAAACTTGGCCCAAAAACTCACTAGTCATCAACTCATTTGGCCACAAAACCCACTGGTTATCTGCTTACACCTGCTATTGGAGTTGAGTGGCATGTCAGCACGGCTTTCGTTCAATTATTCATATGATAAAGGTTGATTTTCCTCAGCATATGAAGAGATGGACTGCTAAAAGATCCATAGTGCTGTCCAGTAAGTACATTCGAAGAGAAATAAATCAATATGTCATTACCCCTCTCAAAAAAGTCTAGAACATCATGTTTGCAGCCACAAATTGCTGGTCAGTGTTGGTCCGTGAGCTGTGAGGTTCTTTCCTCATATCATATAACTGTTATTTGGTGTTAGCATGTTTTTTCAAAATGTTTTGACTGTGAGTTAACGTGAGTAACATCATAGATTTGGGGGAAACTTTATTCTGAAAAGTTATCTGAAATGAAAAACAAAACCTACACAGCAATTTTCTGGAGTTGAAAATTCTTGAGTTAGACATAAACTTAATAAAGATTTTGGGAGTTTATTTTCTAACTTAGTCTACAGCCAGTGTTTAAGAGTACTCTAAAGCAGGGTAATATTTTGGTGTTCATGCACTGGGTGTTGAGGAGCCTGATTTAAACCACCCATCTTTTCTGCACTCAGCTGCATTATCTTGGACTTCGTTGTATGGAAGGTAAAAGTGCCATTTTACTTGATTTTAAGTTGCACTTTTTTATGTTGTGAGATATTTTCAGAGAATACTGAGCTTGTTGGAAGTAGTAGCTCAGTGGTCAAGGTGTTGGATTACTAATCAGAAGGTTGTGAGTTTGAATCCTAGCTCCACAAAGCTGCCTCTCCTGGGCCCCTGAGGAAGGCCCTTAAACTTCAGTTGGTCAGTTGTATAAATGTAAGTAACTCAGGATGAGGTCGTCTACCAAATGGCGTAAATGTATTTGTGTTATTTTTTTAGTTAACCATTTTAGTGTGTACGATTTTTTTAAAGACTACGAAAGGGTTATAATTTAAACAACGTCTAGTTAGGATTTGAATATAACTCCATATGTTACCAGAAAAGAATTGTGTGGTGCAGACAGGGATTTAAATGACAGTCTATAGTTACAGCATTGTTGTGTATCACCCTACCATACAACACAATAAGTTTAAACATAACCGCATGCCTGTATAAAAAGATTTGTTTTGCAAAGTCGATAAGGAGTGTTTCAACCTGCATGTCTACCCGGGAAGACTAATGTGAATAAAAACTAATAACCCAGATACAAAATGTCCTTTCACTAGTTGTCTTTACTATACGGATCCATATATATATATATATATATATATATATATATATATATATATATATATATATATATATATATATATTGAACCCTGATATTGCTTTGTTTACACCACATTTTATTGTGTCTTTTTTTTAATCACTGTTCGTTTGTATTCGTATATATTCATGTTATTTTCTGTGTGTGCAATAAAAGGATAGATGATATACTTGTTTGGATGTTTGTGTCTGAAAGTGTGTATGCGCACCACATACACATATGTCCCATGGTGTGTGTGTGTGTTTGTGTGGAGCCTGGTGGAGGCACACATTTGGAGGCCTGCTCATCTGCATCGTGCCATGCCCCATCAGCTCCATCAGGCTCAGGGAGAACAAAGCCGGTACATTTCCACAGCCATGAGCCTGCAGGGAGAATACTCATCATAATTAGCCCAATGATGAAGCCCTGTGATGTACTGCACAGCAGGCTCTCTCTCTCTCTCTCTCTCTCTCTCTCTCTCTCTCTTTCTCTCACTCTCTCTCCCTCACACTCTCTCTCTCACTCTCTCTCTCCATCTCCTCTCTCTCCTTTCTTCATTATTATGGAGCGAGTTGGGAGGGGTGATTTTGACTAGACGCTGCTGGCTGTCTGAGATGTAGCTTTTCCAGCAAATTTAAGAACAGGTTAAAAACATGTTAGAAGCACCAACAACAAAAAAAAAGACATAAATCCTGCAGCTCCATGTTTTTTTTAAATTTTATTTATTTTCTTTTTTTTTTTATTGAATACTAATTGTGCACTACTATCTCTGTTATTTCTCCATTACTAAAAGATGAGATTTACTGAACACTATTTGAAAAGGAAAATATCTTGAATGTTGGCAAAATTTATTTGGGAGTATTTAAGGTGTGTTTGCTTGAAAATGTAACTTCTGTCTAGAAAACAGTGATCTGCCATAAAAAAATAAATATTTAATATTTAATAATCATGATATATCTGTTTTTTTATAATAGGAAATATTAGATACATTTGTCTATGATATGAAATATAAAAACTATATTAAATGTCTTTTCAGTTCTTAAATGTATGTATTCTTTTATTTATTGTTATTCTATTGTTATTCTTATTTTTCTTATTTTATATATAAATAATATATAATATTATATATGTATACATATATATGTATATGTATATTTATTTCTGTATATTTATTTATTTTATTTTTTATTATTTCTTATTTTTCTTATTATTATTATATATATTATTTTCTCTTCTGTTTCTGTGCTTCTGCTGCTTTGAGACAATGTGATTTGTTAAAAGCACTATACAAATAAATTAGATTAAATAAAATTGAATTAAATGGATCGCACCTCTTCCCTTTCTCTCAGATTTTTCAGACTAGACATTGATGACAGAAGACTAGTTTTTAGGGGAAAAAAACATGCATTTTTTAATGATTCTTGTATTAGGGCTTTACAGTCTCTCTCTTTCTCTATTCATGTATAGATACAATGATATAGGAGCAGATATAGTGTTCACTGTATTTAGGGTCAGGTTAGACACATGCTTAAGTTGATGTTCTGGGAACTGTATTGAGATGGCTTGGCTTTAAGCCTGTAAAAAAAATCAGGGATAGAAAATGCGGACTGAAGAAAGAAATAAAGCAATTTCAAAATGTTATATTCCTTATATACAACACGACTCAAAAACATATCAAAGCAAAAACAAATCCTGTGCATGGACCATCTGTCTAAAATTCTAGTTTCTACCCAGAAAGCTCACAATTTTCTATTCAAGACATAGAGCGAGAGAGGTCAAAATCCTGCATGATATCATCACAGTGGCATAATATTCTAGCCAGCATCAGTTTTTAGCTTGTTTACACCAGTTTGATGACGTGTGGAAAATAAATCGTCGTGAAGCAGCAAGAAGTGAATCTGGAGGTTGGAATCAGGGAGGGTTTATTATGGAATCACATCAGCATTTAAGCTGCGTCCCCACCTGGAGTAGTGGCACACTGCCCAAACATTGCTCCACAGCCTGTTTGACAGTTCAACGCATAAAGCCAGCCTACAGACACATCCCTGTTTACATCTATTAAACCTGCATTTCAACACCATTCCCACCATTCAGCTGTCATCCATCACATACAATCACATAGAAATCTGGCCTCCATTACTCCTGCACAAATGATGTCATTAAGTCAAGTCGTCTGAATAACGTCTGCGGCTCTAAGACGACTTCTTTCACGATTTAATCGTTTAAGCGTCAGAATTGTCTCGCTTTTCAAACACGACCGCTGTTATTATGGTTCATCATCACTGGTTTGTTACAGATTTGATTAATACTGTCTGGTCTACAAGTAAACAGCACAGACCTCCTGCTGTTGTTAGATGTGTTGAAGAGACGCTGGAATGACTTGGCTGAACTTTTTACTCCACTAACATGCTACTACAAGAGCAGGTCCCTTTCACCACATTGAACAAGACCTATGTTTAAATAAATATTTCTTTTTTTCTCATTTAATTGTAAAAACTGGCAATAAAACTGACATATTTGGTGCCACAAGTATTTAATTTGATTTTAAATTTTTGAGGTACAGCAGAAAGCAAGTGCGACCCCAGGGGCAGGACAAACAGTTCATAATTCTGGCTCATTGTTCGGAACATTGTGCCAGTTCATAATGTCACGTCTCGGTGTGATATTATTCTGAAAATACCAGATCAGAAATAGAGCTGAAATGTCAGGACACTGAGAAAATACGGTCAGTTACGTCTAATACAATTGTACAGAACATGAATCAACCTTTAGGACCTTTAATTTCTTTGGTTTATGAAAAATTATCACAGAGTCGAGAGTTTGGTTTTGTTGATTCAAGTATGATCTATCTATCTATCTATCTATCTATCTATCTATCTATCTATCTATCTATCTATCTATCTATCTATCTATCTATTTATCTATCTATCTATCTATCTATCTATCTATCTATCTATCTATCTACCCACCCACGCACCCACCCACCGATCCATCCATCCATCTATCTATCTATCTATCTATCTATCTATCTATCTATCTATCTATCTATCTATCTACCCACCCACGCACCCACCCACCGATCCATTCATCCATCTATCTATCTATCTATCTATCTATCTATCTATCTATCTATCTATCTATCTATCTATCTATCTATCCATCCATCCATCCACCCACATCTGTCTGTCTGTTGGTCTATCTATCTATCTATCTATCTATCTATCTATCTATCTATCTATCTATCTATCTATCTATCTATCTATCTATCCATCCACCCACATCTGTCTGTCTGTTGGTCTATCTATCTATCTATCTATCTATCTATCTATCTATCTATCTATCTATCTATCTATCTATCTACCCACCCACGCACCCACCCACCGATCCATCCATCCATCTATCTATCTATCTATCTATCTATCTATCTATCTATCTATCTATCTATCTATCTATCTATCTATCTATTATTCTAAAAATACCAGATCAGAAATAGAGCTGAAATGTCAGGACAATACGGTCAGTTACGTTAAGGTCAAAATGTAATACATTTGTACAGAACATGAATCAATCTTCAGGATTAATTTCTTCAGTGAATCAAGTGTTTGGTTCCATCAGTTCAAGTATGTTTTGAAACCCAGAAGCAGTCCAGAGTCCAGATAGCTGATCCCTAGTCCACTTGTAAACAGTTTGCTTTAACCAAACAGTGGCATGGCACACAGCAAGTGTAGATGCTACGGTGATGCTTGCCGCCGCATGCCAAGTAACCCAATTGGCTCAATTTGTCCCATTACTTACTCTTTCAGCTGCTACAGAAAGGCTTGTTATGGATATTGATATAGCTTTCAGATTACTGAAGCACTGTAATTATGGATCACTGTACCAGACTACATGGCTACAAAAAAATCTTGTTATATTCCTTCATAATGACAACCATGCAGCCAGAAAACACTGTTCTTTACTACACGAGTGCTGGTACCAATGCAAAATAATAAAACACAGCATATAGCTCTTACCTGTTTGCATCTTTCCTCAAACGAGCATGTAACAGTCCTAAGTGTGGACATATACACTATAAACAGATAATTGATGAATAATTATATGTATGTTTAATTAGCATTAATGATATAAATAATAATATCTGCACATATATTATTAGCTATTTATCCTACAATTTGTTTAAACATTTCTGGGTGCCAAATCTACTATAAATCGAATATAAAGCAAAATTCTGGTTTAGTGTGTCACACATGCCCACCATCTTCTATTTACACTACCACCTGTCCACACACTGGTGCCATACGGAGGATCCCCAAGCATGTGAAGGGGGATTTCTATGTTTATTATGCTCCATAGTGGTAACATTCCTGATTAATATGAGATGTACTGTGTTGTTAAAAATATATTAAATTGTAGAAATAATAACTTTCCTGATTATAGAGTACAGATTTATAGAGAATGGCACAAAGAAGAAGAAATGCTGTGTGTTAGTGAACATGTTTACATTTTCAGTATTAGACACAATACGTGTGCATTTCATATTGTGTGCTTGTTTGGTTATAAATATGCAGTATATTTGTGTGCATGTGTGTGTGAGTGTGTAAGTGAGCATGAGTTCATCTGCATGGATGGACATATGGGCCTGGGTGGAGGGGCCGGGGCTGAGCTGACAGACCACCAGCATGGTCTGGGACGCTCCAGTGCGCCTCCTGCCATGCACACACACACAAAAACACAGTCACACGTGGCAGGCTCAGGCAGATGGCACCACTTGGTCCTTGAGCCAGGAAAAAGCATGCAAATTAAAGGTTATACCCAGCAGGTTTGAAGCGCTGCCAGCGCGGGGTGGCACAGCAGCCCTGGCCCACCTGCTTATCGGCCCGGGGACATCTGGCTCGATTTTTTCCGGAACGAGCATGACGCTATGAGGGAGAACTCTCATCTGTTCGGGCCGCTCTGTTGCAGTAGCGCTCTCTCACTCTAAAAGATCTTATTAGCTCTTAACTACAGTTGTTAGAATTTGTTGTCTTGCCCAACATGGTGTCTTTTTCAAATTGGCTGCAGACATTAGACACAGCATAAGATCAAGCAAGTCAAGTTACCCATGCTAACAAAAACTAAAAAAATCAAAAACTAAGCAGGCTTAAACACTCTCTCTCTCTCTCTCTCGCTCTCTCTCTCTCTCTCACACACACACACACACACCCACACACACACACACACACACACACACATAAACTCCTGCAGAAGCTTTAACAATACAGCCATCTGAATTGGTTCCCTAATAGTTTTCCCTTATGTTAAGAATGGCTTTAACGTCCATGATTGAATCATCTGATTCAAAGTAAGTTTGCACATGTTCTTACATATTTTTGCTAAAAAAAAAAAAAAAAAAAGAAAAAAAAAAGAAAACCAACGTTTCATTGTGACCAACATTACAATGAAAACACTTTATCCTAGATAACCAACATAAATTCATCAGTCAATTTCTTTTCTGGTTTGAAATCATATCAGAGCATCAGAAGTTTGTAACCCAAAAGCATAGAACAACTACAGTATATAGTCCTTTTCTTTTTCAATGAAAATGAAATTGAATGTCAGTATTTGAACCACGAGTTCAATTAGATTGAAATCAAGTTTGGTTAAAAACTTTGTCTCTATGTGTCAAACTATATATGAGAGACTAAGAGTCTTTAACTCTTTACCCTTCATGAGCTTGCAGGAACCTATCTTATTGACTTAGGGTGAGGGTGGAATGGGGTGCCAACCAATCACAGGGCACAATCACACACACACACACACACACACACACACACTCCTATCTTGACGATGTGCTCATTTAGGATGATTGCTTTTCTCACGTTGCTGTCAGCGTCTGACGACTAGGCGCTGGACTACGTTACCCATCAGCCCCTGAACATCACAAGTGACATGACCAGGTCACATGTCTGGCTGTCCACTCTCACCTGTTTCTCTTTTCACCCTGATTTGCCCTGTAGTTAATTTCTGGTTTCTGTCAATGCTGTGTTTTTTTGGGTGCTTCATCTTGCATAGCCTTTCTCTTTATTTCTGTATGTTTTGCTGTTTTTTGTTTGGCCACACTCTTTATTTGTTCTGTTTACACTGTGAACAAATAAAGTCTGCACACATATCCATCGCATCTACAACTTCCTGACAGTTGAATTCAACTGGGGTGTTAAGTCGCATCCACAGTAAGACTATTATCATGTTCTTCTCATTTTCTCTTTCTTTTCTTTTACTTATACTGTGGCAGTGGTGGCACAAGTGGCTCTGGGTTGTTGCTCAGAGGATCGGGGTTCAAGTCCTATCACTGCCACTGTTTGGCCCTTGTGCAAGGCCCTTAGGCCTCTCTGCTCCATGGGTACTGTATCACTGTACTGTAATATATGTGACAAATGTATAGGTGACTTAATTTAGATTTAATGTTTATTTCAATCAGAATATTTTTTGCATACATTTTGAAGAGCGTTTGGATTGTATTTATTTGTTTATTTTTTTTTTTACAGAGTAACGGTGTGTGGTCAAGAGTTTTTGGCTTGTGTATTATCCTGTGCCAGTATGTCTGAGCTGTAGAGTGACTGAGTGCAGTGCTAATTGAAAGCAAAGCAAACTGGGTGCGAAAAGCCCTTCAAAAGTCTGACTGTGTGTGTGTATGTATATGTGAACTCATTAGTCGGCATACCGAGTGCTCATTGTTTCAGAATATTCAGGCTCCCTACACCCACAGTTCATTGTTTTTCGTTCTCATTTTCTCTGTTTATACACTGCCGCTAAGCACCCACTGGCTATTTTGAAGGTTGATTTGCTTGACACTTTATGGCTGAATTTATTCATTATAAAATGTAATTATTTTTATTGTTTTTTTTTTTATTTCTTTCCCTATGAGTCAGGGCATGGTCTTCTCATAGCCAGTGCATCTGCTAAGATGATGAGGATGATGGCATGTGTGGACTGCAAACAGCCTGGAGGGGTAGAAGGGTGGAGGGGTGATGTGACATGGCACTAGCTGACTGTGCCAGCATCCTAACTGGCAATGCCACATGCCCATCAGTGGCACGGTGACCCAGAGCTGTCTGAGGAGACAAAAGGCCGACCCATCACTAAATTCTGTTGGGGTGGTGGGGGTGGGATCACCATGGGGCCAGAGTGTGGGTGATAAAGAACAGGGCAAGTTGACAGGGCCTGTGTTTGTGTGTGTGAACTAGAATTCCTTGTGCTCTGCATCTGTACACTGTGAACAGACTTCCATAATATTACAAACTATATTATATAACATTTAGACCGTTTTTGACGAAACTTAAAAATAGAAATGAAACTTCCTGTTAGTCAGTTGTTGATATTACATGAAATTCATTCAGATGGTCACACACATGCTTTCCACACGGTTGTATTAGTTGTCATTTACTTAACAACTAACCACCTGCTATACGAACGATGCTCTGTTAATCCACAGGGCTTTCAGTGTCTCGGATCTGATCGCAGAAGTTTGAATTTTCTCGAACAGCGGCTCTGAGCTCGGCGCCGTCTGTAAAGGGTTATGGATATTAATGCGCTCGTTCTAACAGCTTTCAGCTAATTCGTAACAACTTTTTGTACGGTGTGTGTATGTGTGATGAAATATAAGCCTAAAGATATGAGTTGTGTAACACAAAATTGTATAATTGTGCGTATGCTGATGTTTTGTGTAAGGAGTCTCCAGTGCCTTATAACCGTCAGAGATTAAGCAAGGTCATAAAGATGGAAAGCTCTAGGAAAGCGTTCAAGAAGGCAGGATTTCTATTTCTTTCTTTCTACTTCTATTCTATTTTACTTTTATTTGGTAAAAAGACGATCTGTGTTTTTATTTCGTTAACATCAAGATAAAAAGCCTGGTGATGCTCTGAAACATAAGTGATGACCAACTTGTCATGGTTTTCATAATAAATGAAAAATGATTATCGTTTGCAGATTGCTGTGTTACATAACAATTAACCACTTCACATCTTGCTGTTATTGGTAATCTTTTTTTTTTCCTTCCCTATACCTCACACATCCCAGTGTATATTTTTCCCTGTTATTTCTCTTTATGTCAATAAGAGAGATTTGTTTGTCGTCTAACGCGACAACACTGTATTCATGCTAACACGCTCAGACTTCCTGTTTCCTGGATGCTTGTATGAGTGTGAAACATTAACACCTTACTGTACCTCCTGGGGATTTTGAGAGCTATTCGGATTAGAAAGTGTGCTAGAGAAAGGAAAGATGGGGTCGTGTGCTAGGGAGAGTCATGGGGGCCTGTCTCATGACAGTTTATTTTAGCTGGCAGCGATTATCTGATAGCGAGGCGTGAGAGACACTGCTCTGACACTCCAGCGCTCCGGACATGTGCTCTCTACACGAGCAATCACTTCAGCTGCTCTTTCATCGAGCACATCCTTCACACGCCGCTGCTTTTTCATGCCTTGTCGACCTTCTTTCTGATAATTCTGTGATTTTTAAGACGCCGAACCATGAAATTTTGACCCTCGACAAAGGGAAAGCAGAAAGTTCAGAACTTTTGTACATGAAGTTGAAATCTTTAGCATGTGTAGGTGTCGTGATATGTAAATAACATGCTGAGGAAAGTGTGTTAATCTAAACCTCATGTGAAAATAGAAGATCTTAACCTGTTTTTCTTTATGACAGAAAAAGATGATAGATGTTATTCTCAGTGATTTAATCAAAACAAAAAGTATCTTATGCAGCGAAAATAACATACAACACAGGAGACTCTGCCATCTGGATAAAATACTCGATGTCTTAACACCTTTTTTAAATATGATCTAAATTGTGTGCACACAGAAAATATGTAGATTTATTTATCCCACTTAAGGCTTTTTTCTTTTCTTCTTTTTTTTTTTAAACTAAGCACCAAGTGCATATGTATTTAAAGCTGTAAAAACTAGCAACATTACAGCAGATATACAGTAAATGTGCTGTTATGTGGACTACAGTAATACTTCTTATGTAAATAACAATGTTTAAGTTTTGGACTGTGTGTGTGCGTGTGTGTGTGTGTGGATAAGGCATTGTGCTATATTTGGAAAACCTGCACATTTGTGTAATTATCTTGAAGTAGCATCACTGCAATATAAATAATCATGCAGATAGCAACAAGAGCTTCGGATAATGTTCACACTAATGATCAAGCATCAGAAATTGTGCCAGAAATGCAGTGATCTGCTTTATGTCTTATGGTTTATTGTGTTGTATGTTCTGTTCTGAGATGCTTTTCAGCACATGATGGTTGTAATAAGAGTTCTAGTGAGCTAGCGTAGTCTTCCTGGTAGTGTGAATCAGTGGACATTCTTCTCTAAATACATTGCTGCTACTAATATATATATATATATATATATATATATATATATATATATATATATATATATATATGTGTGTGTGTGTGTGTGTGTGTGTGTGTGTGTGTGTGTGTGTATAATTTTTATTTATTTACATTTTTTGACAGTTCCATGCAACAGGGTTAAGTGGAATAATTGATTTTGTTACAGATCATGAAATAACAGCTCCTGAATATTGGCCCTAAATGGAGGCCACTATCCAAAAATTAATCTTAAATGTTAGTGTAAATCGATGAGCATGTTGGTCATGTAACATATCTGCAGACATCTGCAATCGGTGATTTAATCTGTTACTATTAAACACATTTGACCGTGGGCTTGCACTTTAATCTACATTTTTTTTTTTTTGCATGTCTTTCATGACCTCATACTTTACACCTACCTCCTATTTGACACACCAGAGCTCTATGATTCTTAAATGTTTACTGTTGTGTATTACTTGTTGTGTCACTACCGATGCATCTTGGTCCGTACTAACAGCATTTCGTTCTTTAGTATACTGTGTATGTGGAGAAATGACAGTAAAGCTTGAGTTGAGTAAAAATAGGTGTTGGTGACGATTCTTTCAAAATACTTTAGAATACAACAGAAGTGCCTTTGTGTACGGTTAAACCAGAGCCTGCATGGTGCTCTGTGATGGAGGAGAAAATATGCTATTTTTTTAGTTGCTGTCAGACCAAATGTGTATAAAAAGCTGAAAATTCTCTGAAGAGGAAAGAACGTTGGATGTAAAAAGTGCATTTTTACATTTGATATGCTACTTTTGCCTTGCACTGACTTTATCTGAGTAAAATATGACCCGTGAATGAGCATGGGTTTTAGCAGCCAAAGGAAAATGAGGGGGTGGGACTATTATTATATATTATATATATACTGTTCCGTTGTGGACTATTATTATATAAATATACTGTTTTTCCTTAATATATTTATATATATATTTTTACTGTTGTTTTACTGAGGAGAATTATGACTAACACATGCTTCCTCTGAGAAGATCTCAAGCCAGCATCAAATCTTTATTGAAATGTTTCAAAAAAGAAAGAACTATCTGCCCTCTTCCTCTTACCTGAGCTCACAGACACTCGTGATTGGCTAACATTAGAGTGATTGACAGGTGTGAGAGAGTACGCCTTCTTTTCCCTTTCCACCTAGATCGATAGCTAGCACGGCCGTCAGGGCGCACGCTTTCCTGTTGCTTTCCATTTGACTTGTAGGTTTTATACTTCTCACCTCGCCAATGTTCCACTGAGTCTGTTTTATGTGTGAGTTTGAAACATGCTGACAAACAAAAATAGTGTTCAGCTCCCTCACTGAGAAGAGAAACGGAGCAGCGTTTCATCTTCCTCCAGTATTTTTATTCAAACGCTATTCTTAATGAATCATGTAATTATTTTTGAGTGTACTATTTCTACCCTGTTTTCAAGATGAAAAAAGATCAAACAGATTTCTGCAAAACAAAAGTCTGTGTACAATTCAATTTTTTACTTTGATACTCAGCCTCAGTGTCATAGTGTTCCAAAACACTCCAGCAATTAAATAGCCATTACTGAGGAGAGAGAAGGGGTGGGGGGTGAGGGGTGGGGGGAAGTACGATAAAGAACGGAAAATTACAGAAGGAAGGAAGAAAATGAGAGGAGGGAAGGGAAGAAGGAAATGAGCAGAAGGAAGGAATAGAAAGGAAGGAAACGAGAGAAAGGAAAGAAGGAAACAAGAGGAAGGAAGGAAGGAAGGAAGGAAGGAATAGAGAGGAAGGAAGAAATAGAGAGGAAGGAAGGGAGGAAGGAAACGAACTTAAGGAAGGGATAGAAAGGAAGGAAACTAGAGAAAGGAAAGAAGGAAACGAGAGGAAGGAAAGAAGGAAGGAATAGAGAGGAAGGAAGAAATAGAGAGAAAGGAAATGAGAGGAATTTATTATTTATTTAATTCAAAAAATATTTTCCATCCTGTTTATAATTATTTATAAACTAGGTTATTTGGAGAATGAAGGGGGGAAGTTTCAATGTATTAGAATTGGATTTGTAAAATTAGATTGGTTCGGTGTGAACTGTGGTATTATTAATAATAACAATAAATTACAATGAATATGATTATTATATATGTGATGGTAGATGCTACAAATAATGATGAAATAATATGATGTAGCGTTATAGTGTAGTAATGTGATACAGACCGTATCTAGCAGGTGAAATCGGGATCAAATAAACAGACAGTAAAATAATGAGTGGTTATTTGTAATCCAAAAGGTTTCTATTGAGATATTGGTCGACAAAGGGGAACGTTTCAGAGATTCCTCTCCTATCGCTGTCCACACACCAGTGCAGGCTCGGAGAACACGACTGGACTGTGTCACAGCTCTGTGACAGCGAGGCTGGAGCTGGCAATCCTAATTTGCTGCTGCTCGGTGGTCTGCTTTCTGTTAAACAAACCCTGTGATAAGATGCAGGTTCGCCTCCTTCCAACCCCCCCACCCCCAAACCCTACACCCCCGCCGCCTCTCACCCACCATTTACACTCAGCCCAATGAAATCTTCTGTGTTCCTGTGCCCCTTGGCCTAGCCTCTATGAAAATGCCAAAGATAAATGATTTGTCTGTAACGCGACGCCTGCTTTTTGTTGACAATTGCAATCCAAATAGCACATGACGTACACTGTGTCCTGATGTTGGCGCAGGGATCGCTGGAAACTTTTCGGACAGCCTGGCGTCCTGAGAGAAGACAACGATTAGCACTGGAAAAAAAAAAAAAAGTTCTGTTTTTTAGAAAACACCTTCAAGCTTTACATTCTTTCTAATGCACTGTAGGAGGTGGAGAGAATGCTGGCAGACTTTGCTTGTGCTTGTGCTAGTTAGAAGTACTTCTTTTACACTGTGTGTGAGTGACTCTGGGAATGAGGTAAAGGCCATTTTAAATGTAGGTACTGTAAAGCCCTTTAAAGCAAGATAAGAGAATGATTTAGGTAAATAAATAACTTTAAACATTAATAAATCCTGTACATTCTTCCTTTTTTGCATTAATGTGTCAATTCCTTTAACATATTACTCTCAAAACAGCCGTTCAGCTGAACACGATCAGCCCTTTGAAATATTCTGAATATTCCATATAAGACACAGGACATTGCATCATCAGAATTTCTTGAACATCATGTTAAGAATGGAAATTGCAATATTGACTGAGATTACTTATAAAATACAAACATACCTGCCCAAATTATAGATTTATTATTAATTCTTCTATGCTAAAAAGAATATTGTTATACATTTTCTCATCTACATTCTCTGTAAGGAATCATTTGGAAATATTGTTGCCTGGGATGAGTTAAGGTCTCTTAACTCTCTAACTCTAATGGTCTCTTAACTCTCTAATTTCTAACTCTCTTAATAGTTCACTGGTACAATAATGGACTTATCAGGCAATTCAAATGAATGATTTTATTTCTACAAATCTGATTTAAGACACTGTTAACTTCCAGTGTGAGATATTTTACCTCTATTGGGATTAACTTACACAGAGTTTCACTGGTTGAAATGGGTTTGCTCTGACCATTTACTTTGACAATGTAAACATTTGTGTTAGGCGAATTTTTTTTCTTTCTTTTTCCACGTATATCAATTCAATTCAATTAATTCATTCATTCGTTCATCTTCTAGCGCTTATCCGAACTACCTCGGGTCAGGCGTCATCGGGCATCAAGGCAGGATACACCCTGGACGGAGTGCCAACCCATTGCAGGGCACATACACACACTCATTCACTCACGCAATCACACATTAGGGACAATTTTTCCAGAGATGCCAATCAACCTACCATGCATGTCTTTGGACCGGGGGGAGGTAACCGGAGTACCCGGAGGAAACCCCCGAGGCACGGGGAGAACATGCAAACTCCACACACACAAGGTGGAGGCGGGAATCGAACCCCGACCCTGGAGGTGTGAGGCGAACGTGCTAAGCCACCGTGCCCCCCAATTCAATTCAATTCAATTCAAGTTTATTTGTATAGCACTTTTTACAATGGACATTGTCTCAAAGCAGCTTTACAGAACATAAACATAGAGCAGAAGGTAAACATAAGGAGTAGTATAAAGAATTAATATAATAAAAATTCAAGATATATATAGTTCACGGTGTGTGTGTATGTATGTATGTTTGTATGTTTGTATATGTATTTAACCCCAATGAGCAAGTCTGAGGTGACTCATCAACACAATGCTTAAGTAGGTTAAAAATAGAAATACTTGTGGAAAAACTACAATATACATAAAGCACCGTGTCTACAGTACTTTCATATGAGCCATTAACCACCACTATGAAGTGTGACCTGATAAAGAAGAGACCCTACAAACCAGTCACATTTTAGTTTTATTTCCAGTTCCATTTTTTGGCCTCTGGTAAAAAGAGTGAAACAGTTAAGTATTTATTAAATATTAATATAGGTAAATATTTGAAATATGAATGTTATAAGGGATAAAAGGCACCATACATGTGAATCCACTACTTTACTTTCTGGGAAAGTAAATCTAGGTATAAATAAATAAATATTAATGAAAAATATATATATATATTTTTAACACTTCTTTATTATTATAGTAATATTTTAAAAAGCTATTTGGCAATTTAATAAAGGTCAGCAGACTGGGGCTGTGGGAGTACATGCAAATCAACATGCTATCATTTCTTGCTGTACTGTTTCTGCTTTGGATACAGAGACAGCACATAATCTCATTCCATATTTGCTGCCATCTCTGACTAAAATCTCTGCCCCAACTAACTAATCACAGCTTTCTCTCTGCTCTGTTTGTGCCGCAGGGCACTGCCAAGCTCTTTAGCTGTCCTAGCTCATTTCATAGCATAAAGGAACGATTCAGAGAAGAATTAAATGCACACAAGTGTCACACATTACAAACAAGGATAACAAGCCAAGCCAAAGATCTTTGTTCCATGTCCAAATTTTGCTTCAGTAGTTTGCACTGGAGTTAACAGGCAAACGATTGAGACGAGTATTTAAAGTGTTAGACGTTAATGTTAGTCAATTAATGTACACCATAATTTAGACACAATTGCTAGATAATTAAATACTATTTGGCCGAATGCTTGTAGACACCTGACCATCACACCCATATGTGCTTGAACATCCCGTTCCACACTCATTCCTCATTTGTTGTTGTAATAAACTCAGTTCTTCTGGGAAGGCTTTCCACTAGATGTTGAAGAGTGGCTGTGGGGATTTGTGTCATTCAGCTTCAAGATCATTAGAGAAATTAGTCAGGGCTCTGTGTAGGACACTCGAGTTCGTTCACATCAACCTTGACAAACCATGTGTTCATGAAGTCAAACCTCTTTGTTCCAGTGAAGGAAAATTGTACATTTGTATGCTACGTACTACATACAAACTTATGCTTATATGCTACTTACTACATGCTACTTACATCCTATACATTTGTGTGCTTCTCACTTTGTGGTAAGAGTTAAGGGATGAGCCACAGCTGGTCAGATCTCTATATACTTTTTGGTCCTGAATCCACTGCTCTTGTGATTTAACTTGTACAGGTTTTACACATTTTCTATTCAAGTACAACCTTAGCAGTAGTTCCACCCAACTGTCAGTCCACAGATATGAATCCTTCTGTTTCTCATTTTTTATTTTAAGAAAATCATTCATTTTGCCCATGTTGATGTTTTTCCACATTTGGTCTTTTTCTTTCTCTCAGTATTCAATATTATTATTGAGGAATTTGGCATAACAGATTATGATGTAAATGTCACCAGACTGGTGCGCATGTTTTTATTTTTCCGCATTCATATGAATGGAATTTTACCTCAAAAACACTTTTCCTTCGGATGAGATTTTATTGAATTTTCTTTTTGATCTATTGTAAAAACTAAATCTCAAACATATGCACAGATGAGGTTTCAGAAATGTTTGACGTTGCATGACAATTTGTGTATAAAAATAAACATGCTTTCCAAAACTAGAAAATGTAGAGATCACTTTGACCCCGAAACTATTTCACTGGTTAGCTTTCATTTTGCTGATTTTCACATAATCTCTGCAAATTTAAATAATATGTTTCAAGCAGTATTTCTGATACAGTTTATTATTTGCTGCACCACAGAATCATAGCATCAGCGCAAAACTAAAAGAAAAGCAACATTTGGACACAAACCATGTCTTGGCTGGTTTACTACACTTGAGGTAAGTAGAAAATTGGTGTCAATTTGATTTTTCCTTAAACCCTTTGCTTTAATCAATTGTTTCACAGTTGGTGAAGCCATTTATTGAAGTATTTGGTGAAATCTAGCCCCTGTTTTTTTTCTTGTTCTGTTTTTGTGCAATATAGCAGTAACTGAACACAGAGATCTGGTGGGGAAGTGTTATGATTCAGCCAAGATGCTGCAAAATGTATTTTCCATCTCTGGCATACATCTCTGACTACATCTGATTTAGATCCTTTCATAAGACACGGTGAACTGCCCTGCTCCAAACCACAGGCATTGCCAATCTAAATGCTCATTTTTCCTGCACAAAATATTAACTCTGAGAGGTCAGACTTCACTCCAGTTTACAAAACTATTTCTTGCATGGAGCAGAATCTCTCACTGCTGACTTTTTTAATCATCAGCTGACAAAGTAGTCCAAGTCCGGGAGATGGAGAAGTCTTGTGTTTTGCTTGGCCGAACCCTCCAGACTCTCACGACTACCATATGCATAAAGGCCCATGTCATTCCCAGCTTTTAATAAATCCAGATCACAGTGTTATTTTAGCCTTTTTCTGAGCCTGTGGGTCAGAGTAGTGGAGAACAAAAATACTATGGTCATCCACCATAAATTTTCCTGGCTCTCGAAAGCCACAAAACCCTCTCTTTGTTTCTGAAAGAGTCTATCTTACCACTGCAATGAGAAAATCAGGTTTAGGCATCGTGACAGCCTTCGACCTGGAAAAGAGGAAAGGACCAGATGAGTCCTGAACTCAAGTCCTAAACATATTGATGTGTGAATCCTTTTTTTCAATCCAAAAGATAGGAAAAGTCGTTAATGCTAAATACAACGTCTGATTCTCTTAGTGTACAGTGCCAGAGAATTGGGAATGGAGGTATTCAGAGATTTGCCAGAATCTTCTAGAAAGTGAGAGAGCCTCTCATCACTCCCGGCTGGCTTTTGATTTAGGGCACACAACGAAGCCTTGCTGTAATTTGCGCAAAAAGGAAAACACAGACGTTTGCTTTCCAGATCCAGATATGTTTAGTGGTCATATCCCAACCCATCTGGTTTCATTTTAATCCACTTGGAGTCACACGTGAAATTATACTTGGCCGTCTTCGTTTTATTAGTCATCTTTGATTTATGACCTTCAAAGTAAAAAATAATTGGCCGACACTGCACGCCTTTTATAAGGCTTGTTCGGGGGCGAACACGAAACGCTGGAAAAATGAGTCCAAACAGAAGGAATGCATGACGTTATGGCTTGAGAAGGACCAGGGCTCCACTCGAGCTGCGTTGTGTATTTTTATAACAAGCGCCTTCTTGGCCGGCCGGGCTGCACTCTGCCAAACGCTTGTGTACACAGCATCAAACAGGTCATGTAACTTTTGGATGAAAAACATCTTCATGCGATAGTTCAGCGACTTGAGCAAACACATGGGTTTTAAAGCAAAGAGTACTGAGAGAACTTCTAGTATGGACTGGTTTATGAGTTTAAGACTTTTTTTTTTAATTAATTCATAAATAGTTAACTTTCCCAGCAATGATATTGACTTCCACATACTTCTTTTTCTTCTTTCAGTTAATCAATTAGGAAATATATTTAACATCAAGTTAACATATTCTTCTTTTACTAATGTACAACTCTTCATTCATCAGAACTTGGTAAATTCAGAAGGAAAGAAAAAATATTAAAGATTTTAGCTGACCTTTTATTATTTTCTGTCTCTTGATTTGTGCAGGAGTCTGTATTATGTCGTGCTACAACCGAGTAGACAAGCATCAGATCTACCCTGAGTGTAAAATGGCTGAATGCAACTATGTAGTGTTCGTTAATAAAATAAAATATATATATTTTAATATAAAATGTGACATGAACACGATGGGAAAACTATATTATATATTATATATATTTAATATTATTGTTAATAGGAAAGTCTATAAGTGGGACAAACAATAGTGATCAGTGATTGATTGTTTGGAACAATAGTGATCAGTGATTGGTTGTTTAGAACAATAGTGTTAAGCGATTGGTCGTTTGAAACAATAGTGATCAGAGATTGGTCGTTTGGAAAAATAGTGATCAGTGATTGGTCGTTTGAAACAATGGTGATCAGTGATTGGTCGTTTGGAACAATAGTGATCAGCGATTGGTTGTTTGGAACAATAGTGATAAGCGATTGGTTGTTTGGAACAATACTGACCAGTGATTGGTCGTTTGAAACAATAGTGATCAGAGATTGCCATGTGAGTTGGTGTTTCAAGAAACATCTTAGGTGTTTTTCTTATATTAAATTACATTACTTTTTCTATACATTTATAATAACAGGCTTTTATTCTGTGAAAGCACTGTTAATGTAAGTGTTACATTTTGAGACAAAACTTGATAGTTATCATTCCTATAAAGTTTTATACAAATGCTTAGAAAAAAAATGTTTTTTTTCCCCATGCCTTGTGGTAAAACCAAGAAAATCAATGAAAGACAGAAGTTTATAAAAGAGAGAGTAGGCTGAGAACATTCCAGTATATTTGCAAGAAGCCGACTTATATGCTTGCAAACAAGGAGCACATGCCAGAAACAAACATTTTCCTTTTTTTTTTATTTGGAAGACAGCCTAAAAATGTGCCTGTCGCAGATGTTTCAACAGAAGGTGTTTGCATGCTGTTCGTTAATACACTGCCATACGGGACACAGTATGACCACCACAATAACCAGTAAGTAACACTCTGTGTGTGTGGAGCCAAGAGCCAACTTTACCTTCTGGTTTTGGGAGAAACCTGTACCCTGCGGATTGAGATGTACCTCGGTGCCGCCACATTGCCTCTGACTAATATTGGCACAGAGAATAAAATATTGGGTTTGTGGTATAAAGTTTGAGGGGTAGATTTTAATGATTTTGGAAGTGTACATTAGCAAATAGATTTTTTTGAACATTACTAAACTAAAATGTGGCAACAAAGCTGATAGTGCTTTCTTTAAAAATGTCTAAATGTTCTCTTACACAGCTCTTAAATAGATCCTGTAGTTAACTGTTAAATACTGTTAGAGTAAATTCTGTCCTTATTCAATTCATGTAGTGGAAATCATCTACAATCGTATAATGTAATCGGTCAGTGAATAAATTGCCATTATTTTTGCCCTCACTCCCACTTACTAAACTGACGTATTTGAATGCAGTGTTATTAAGCATGCTTTAATGTACAATTCAAGACTGTATTTTATACACAGAACTATGCAAAAAAAACTAGCATTTTTTTCAAAGTACAAAGTCTCCTTAGTGTTAGAAGTTAGGATTCTAACGATGCCACATCCATCCATGGCCAGTAGCCAATGGAGTAAATTTGGCCATGCTATCTGGGTGGGAAGAACAGCATACGCTCTCTCACCTGTCAATCACAGTGACACTAGCCAATCATGCCTGTCGGTGGAGCACGCATTTGCAGAAAAGGGCAAGTAGCACTTTGCAGTTCATTGCTTCTTGGTCTCTGTGTACTGTAAGTGATGTCCCTGCTGCTTTCAGGTTGTCCTGCAACTCTTTTTAAGTGTCTGCTGGCTTGTCTCTTTCCTTTCTTATCACTTATGTTGTGTAGGTTGTGAAATATTGGGTACTGCATATGTCTAGGGACGATTAATTGAGATTCTTTAAAATTTCCACCTATATTTATGGCATTTGAGATATGACATGCTTATCCAGAGTGACCTAGATTTTATTTACTTTTTTATACAAGTGAGCAATTGAGGGTTAAGGGCCTTGCTCAGGAGCCCAGCAGACGCAGCTTGGTAGAGGTCAGATGCAAACTCACAACCTTCCAATTGGTAGTCCAACACCTTACCCACTAGGCTACCGCATCCCACACATTTTGAAGTTGTTGCTCTAAGCTCTAAGCTTAGGAGTAGAACTTTAAGAAGTTTCTTCACCTTCACCAAAATGCTTTTTTTTTTGGTAAGGTTTAATCCTTCCCCCGTCTATCCATCAACACTTATACCACACAGGGTTACATTGAACCTGGAGTTTATTCCAGGGGAATCGAGGACACACCCTTGGCATGGTGCCAATCCATTGCAGGTACACACTTATTTACACACTACAGACAATTTATGGAGTTTGCATGATCTTGCAAAATCCATATTTTTTTTCTTAAGTTATTTAGATTTATTCATATTTTAACGTTCATGTATATGAGGACAAAGTCAAAAAACATTAATATACGTTCATTAGATTTATCCACTTATGCATAAATAACAAAAAGAAAAGTGCTGAATACTAAATTCTCCTCACTGTATAATAACGAGTCCCCATTCTGAACAGCAGCTAGTGCAGCTCTAAGGTGCCGAATGAAGACTGACATAGTGCTGAGATTTGCAAAAGTTCTCGCATGGTTCTGAATAAGGAGATGCCGGAAAGATGGTGAAAATAGCATATACAGTATAAAGGGAAAGGGACTGAAATCGAAAAAGTTTGTATTTCAGATATACAAAAAGACACAAGGAAATCAATCAAATGCCACAAACTACAAAATAGGTTTCAGCAATTTCTCTTACATGCATAGACAGTATGCCAATAATTACAGAGATAGCTGTATATGTGTAATGCCGTTTCAGTTGAACTGCCTTGTACATTGCACAAACCTGTTAAAGGCTCAGAGATCTTTGTTCTACAGTATATTGTCACATTTGTCCTGCTTTGGAAAAGAAACATCCTCTGAATGAGCTTTTTCTCTGTGCTGTTTTTTTCTGACCAAGACCTTCATTCCCTGTCAGATACACTGCTTAATTCATTATGCATTGTTCTACTTACTGAGAGAGAGAGAGAGAGAGAGAGAGAGAGAGAGAGAGAGAGAGAGAGAGAGAGAGAGTTTTTAGAATTAACATTTAGCCCTTAATGGTTAGAGCCAGACAATTTATATTAAATTAGTTTTATTTAGTTTAAAGATAATTTTAACTAAGCTAACAACTCCTCCATCTATTGAACCTTTAAACAACCTTTTTTCAATAGCGCACGCATTCAATAGGCAAACAGTCTTGGCAGTAAACTGACTAAATTAGGTGAAAGAAGACAGTCGTAGCTAATCATACCCTTTGACCTTAAACTGCTCTTGTCCATGACACTACTTCTCTTTCATCTGTGTGGTGTTACTCTCATTCTCCAGAGCAGATGCAAACTGAACTGAGAATGGCTCTGATTTCCTGGACGACTGTCAGGAAGGCTGTCACGACCGTAAAAACATGCGGCGAAAACATTTGGCAGTGGAATTTGCTTGTTTCTTGGTGTTCTCGTGATGGTTTATTTGTTTATAGACTTAGGATGATACTGACTGCAAAAAACGTAGCAGTACAGTTTAGATGAGCATTTCAACACCCAGAAAATTCATTAAAAAAAAAAGTATATAAAGATTCAATCCGGGGTGTAAATATTATCTTATATTCTATCTAAATGCATCCTTAAATATATATACATATATATTCTGTGTCTCGGTTTATCTCATTGACTTGCAAATGGAAAAGGGAGAGAGAGTAATCAGTTATTAAAATTCAGGTAATGTATTCCTGCTTCTGAATTCTATTTGAGAAACATTATTAATTTCATATATCACGTTCGGAGCGGCCATCTGTTCGCGCCGCACCAGTGAACCTCCCTCCATCTGCCTTGTTTTTAGAGAGAAGGTGAAAGAGAGAGAGAGAGAGAGAGAAAAAGAGAGAGAAAGAGAGGGGGGTACTGTGACTTTTTGATTTGTCACTCATTCGTTCCTTCAGGAGCACATGACTCTCACGAGGCTCAGGATGCTCCTCAGCTTCCCTTCACACCATCCTCTTCCTCCTCCTCTTACTCTTTCCTCTCCTTTTCTTTCTCCTTTTGTTTTTCTCTCTTCCTTTTTGTCCTGCTCCAATCCCCCCTTTATCCCCTCCCTGCCTGCCTGCCTTGCTCCCTAACTGGAGGAAACAGATTGCGGAGTCGGCACAGTGAGATGTAGCCCTGCCACAGTTAATTTAGCATCTGCGTGTCCATGAATATGAATACATTTACAAGTTGTGGGTATAATTAGATACTGAAGTGTGAAGCAGGGGAGCATCAGGTGAAGGAGGAAGATGAGGGAAGAACAGGTCAGGCTGTTTGGGGCTTCAAAACAGCTCAGCTTTTGTTTTCCTGAAAACATGGCTCATAAATTTCCATTTAAATTTCGTAGGTTTATGCATTCAGGAGACTATTTTGTAAACCGCTATGGATAAGAGACAGAAGTCAATCCCAGCACAGAGCTTCTCATACAATAATGAGACAAGCGCTCAATATTTTCTAGCCGAAAGTTCACATATCAACAACAGAACAACTGTATATGGACATTTATAGGCTCACATTTATTATTTATTCGGATAAGGTGTGGCTGATGGATTGAAATGAACTATAACGCCACACTGAGTTCTTGCATCCGATTGGTCAGAAGGTGTTGAATAGGTTTCTATAACAGTAGCTCTAACAGTACTGCTCTGTACAGCAAGTTTGACATTAATGCCCTCGTTGTAATAAATGATAGTTTCTATAGTAACACGTTCCACAAGGTATGATGGATGATCCACATGAATGAATTTAAAATCAATTGCAATTGATTTGCAGTCTCTGGTCAGTGTAAATGTGTGAACTGCAAAGTGGATCATTCAGTGAATGCCTTTTTTACTGGCCAACTGTTCAATTATGACACGCACACGCACATACACACACACATACACACACACAGACAGACTCACACATACACAAATAAATGCACATGTGGCCGATCGTGTTTTGGTGTTCACACATATTTCTGTTTCCTCTCAACTCAGTGCACAGCTTCTGCTGTCCTGATGCGTGATTTTCTTTTTTTTCCTTTCAGGCATAAGGCAGGAACACAGTGAAGTGGGCTAATGTTGTGTATTTCAGCCATATGCCACAGTGATGTAGGCTTTCCTTAATGAAATCATTATATATGATCGATGCAAAATGTGAGATTTTAAAAGGCTTCTCTTTTTTTGGATGATATACGATCATTTTCTTGTATTAAATACAGCAGGGGAGGAACAGACTCTAAACACACGCAGAAGTGGGTAATGTTCTGTGGTCGGACCATATGCCGCAGTGTTACAGCCTCAGCGTCAATGTGCAGTGCAGTCGGGCCATAATGAAATCATTATACACTTGAAACCAAACGACAGTCTATGTAAAAGATTTCCTTTCTATTCAATAATATATAATAATTATAGTAGGACTTGATAGATTGTGAAAAGTATATCGCTGTGCCACTGTAGGGCTTTAGCTAGTGTGCAGAATTGCACTATAATAACGCCTGTCTATAGCTTCCGAGTAAATATGCAGATATTTGCCTTTACTTCATTTATATTCATTTTAATCCCCCTGCTGCCAAATCCAGCATAAACGGATTAATATGAAATTGACCTTCAGGGGGAAAAATGGAGTGAAACTTTAAGGTTAAAGTTAGACATGTGAACAGAGGGAGCACCTTCTCTCAGCAGGGGGAGATGGGAGATAATTGATTTTTGGATGCCGTCATGCAGCGGGACACGTCGATAAGAAAGTTTTCGATCTGAATTCTGTCAGGGTTCTGCATATAAATTACATCAGGGTAATGAAATAAAAGCATTAAAAGCAGAGAAGATGTAATTAAAAGCACACTGCAGGACCAAAGCGCGTTCAACTCAGCGGGGTTCGGATACCTCAGGTGACAGAATTTTATTATTTGACAAATTATCTATGAGTTCAAGTGAACGCTTTTATTTAGCACTGGTCATGTTGTGAAATTGAGCTGCATTATATTCTAGGTTTAATATATTGTCCTCTGTGGAGCAAAGAGCTATATTCATATTATATTTAAGTGAATGTTTCATCTTTATTGCATTATTTCTTAACATTATTTTTGAAATTACTCATCGTGTGTCGTTGTGTACGACTGAGTACGTGTTGTCTTGAATGTAGGTTCCTAAGTGTTCCCCTTACAGGCAAGAGTTCCTACTCAGTGCCTTTTGAAACACTTTGGTTAGCAGATGGTGCCAGTCCAACAGGTGCGGATGGGCAAGAGAGCCAAGCTAGACAAGGATGCTTAGAGGAAGACGTGTCTCCTCCCCTCATAACCTCATCCTCCTCGTTCTGGGTTCCAGATGGAGCCCCTGCAGTGCGGCAGTTGAAGAGAGCGAGCGAGAAAAGAGTGTTTCTGGATGCTGAGAGGACAGACGGTGGCTTGGAGACTCTGAAGGTCTCTAGAGTCAAGAATGGAAGAATGCTTTGATCACCAAAAAGCAACTCTCCTCCTTCTAAACAACAAAATGATCTACAGGGAAGGTCGGAAAGGGCAGCGCGGAGGCAGGACGGAGTAGTATATGGGTGTACAGTAGAATCCAAATGTCTCCAATTAATACAGAATATATTTATACATTTATAGCACTTTCATATGGAAAATGCCTTTTAACCACAGAGAAATGAGACCCATTCAATATTTTTTTTTCTCCCTGCATCAAAACTAATTTACATTTTTTTTATGTTCATAACAGTCACATTAAAGTCAATGACTAAAAATAAATTCTGAAGAATGCTCATAAAGTCATCCAAGACAACGATAATCTAAATGTAATGCAGAGGAGCAACAGAAAAGAGAAACCTGCGGAGTCATGTGTGAATTTTGAATGTTATTTTCCCTTATTCAGTAAATATATCTTATGAGAATTTATCCAGAGTCACGTGGAATGGGCAGCATTTTCACCTCGATCAAAACAAACAAACAAAAAAAAAAACAACAACTTTGAATTGTGTCAGGATTTCTGTAAAGTAAATTAGTACTAGCATTAGGGCACTACAAAGTATTTCACTCTGGATTAGTGTAGCTTTAAAATGCTGGAAATGTAAATGGCCTCAGTTTAATTCAGCGCTCGAACCTCCCAGGTTCACATCCAGCGTTGCTTTTTGAAGTTAAATAGCGTTTAAACCTTCTAGTGATGTAAAAGAGAAACAAAAGTCTTTAACAATAATGAAACATCTTTGAAATGTGAGTTTGTAAGTGTAGAAGTACTCACGTATACTGTAAATACCACAAAGTATAGATAAGTATAGTAATGAAATACAATTACTTCAGATACTTAATATTCCTGTGTGAAGTTATGAAAACTACAGGCCTTCCTTAACTAAAGTATGTTTCACATTTGCATGCATCACAAACAGAAATAAAGCTTTTAAAGTCTGATTATCCTCAAATGTTCAACAGGAAAAAAACAACCACACATTTTAAGAATACAACTGAAAGTTGTGCTGCTTACCGTGACGTTTCTAACCTGATCTACTGTACACATGGAAAAGTAACATTCCTAACCGTTAACCATCAGCTGAAGTAGAATTACTAGGTAAAGTTTCAAAGGAAATTGTGCAGTATTTAACTGATAACTGTCTCATCAGCACAGGAACTTTTTTATTTTAACATGGCAGGATTTGTTTATGAATTGATTTGACTGGTAACTATTTCTCTGTGACATGTAACTATCCAAAAACGTGGAGATTTCCAAGTTTTTGTCATCGCTACATAGCCACAGTGTTCCCACGATAGACCATGACCATGCCAAAGAAGGAAATGCATTAGATTCATTTAATTACATAGATTTATTCTATATTATATATTAATTCCTTAGATAAAAATAAAATAAAAAAATCTAATATATTATAGGGCACGGTGGCTTAGTGGTTAGCACGTTCGCCTCACACCTCCAGGGTTGGGGGTTCGATTCCACCTTGTGTGTGTGGAGTTTGCATGTTCTCCCCGTGCCTCGGGGGTTTCCTCCGGGTACTCCGGTTTCCTCCCCTGGTCCAAAGACATGCATGGTAGGTTGATTGGCATCTCTGGATAATTGTCCGTAGTGTGTGATTGTGTGAGTGAATGAGTGTGTGTGTGTGTGCCCTGTGATGGGTTGGCACTCCGTCCAGGGTGTATCCTGCCTTGATGCCCAATGACACCTGAGATAGGCACAGGCTCCCCGTGACCCGAGGTAGTTCGGATAAGCTGTAGAAAATGAATGAATGAATGCATGAATATATTATAGTTTTGTGATAACAACAACAACAACAAAAAAACATAAGCAGGAAAATTTCTGAAGACTGAATATCTACTTTGTATAAACAACTTCTGTTCCAATGTGCTTTAAGAGAAGAGGCAAAGCTGCCAGCCCTTGCTAAGTAAAAAAAAGTGGCTCTCAGTCAAGCACATTGGTGTGACCTCTAGAAAGTTTCTTCTTTGTCCCGCATATCAGTAGCATGCCAAGGTCTGCAGTCTGTGCCCTGTGAGCTGGCACTGCCAACGGGCCGGAGATTGGGACGGGTGGCGCGGGCCATCTGGGATATCTCCAGGAGACATGTGCCGAGCCTCACACTCATCAGCAGGTTTGAATTTGCACCATAATCACAAACAGACGCTCACTTCCTCCTCCGCTGCCCTTCTCCTGCTGTTTTCCCTCGCACGGTTTTGGCTCCGAGTGCAACCTTTGACCTTTACCTCCTACAAAAAAGAAAAGTTGACCCAATTGATGGGTGAGAGGAACAGGCATTTTCTTTTATTATGAAATGGTAACATATTATATGAACAATCAAATATGCTATTACTTTCTGATCTTTTCTTTTCCTTATAGTTCAATTCAATTTTCAATTCAATTTTATTTGTATAGCGCTTTAAACAATGGGCATTGTCTCAAATCAGCTTTACAGAACATAAGTAACAGTATAGAAAGTTTAATATTATACGAAAGATTATTAATTAAATGTGTTTGTATTTATCCCCAATGAACAAGTCTGAGGTGACTGACATGACTGTGGTGAGGAACCAGACTCAAAAGTGAACGTCATCCTCATTTGAGTGACACTGGAGGGTTTGATCATAAACTGTTATAAACACCAGAGAGTGTTATTATGAATAATGTTCTTTCTACAGTCAGATACAGTCTGACAATAATGTATTGATGAGGAGGTTGTTGTCCACAAAGTCCACATGTAATTGGCATCTCCTCTTAGAATATCCAAATATTTCATGAAGCAGAATCCAACTGGACATCCATCTCTAGATGCCTCAGGATCCTCACAGGGTTGATGCCTCTTCTCACTGAAGGTCCGTAATCTTTATGATATGGAACACAACTGGAGCTGGTTCAATCTCTGGATGCCTCGGGATCGGTAGAAAAAGAGAAGCAAGTGGAGAGGAATTAGCGTAGCTGCTGTTCATAATATTAACCAGGACTAGATGATAAATGTTATAGCAGATAATAAAAAACTGTTTGTGGGAAAAATACATTTTATTCATATTAACTTAATAATTCAAATAAAATTTTCCTCACTGCATATAAATGAGGTAAAACATTGACTAGATATAAAAAAATATTGTAGTTAATATTTTAAAATCTTACTCAATTAACTGAAGCCAAGTCAATAATATGTATGAAAAAGTATTAAAACAATTTCAACTGATGAGATAATAGTGATGATAATCTCTGAAGTTACTGTAAGTAATGTTTTCATATAAAAGGCAACTTTTGTTTTATATCTGAAAAACAGCACAGATTATCATCGATCTTCAGGTGTTTTGTTCATATGCATAACTAACACTACATACATACAGTTTGATTATGAATGAGTGAAAATCATAATGAATGATAAACGATACTCACCATTAGCTAGAATTTCATTCATTCATTCATTCATCTTCTACCGCTTATCCGAACTACCTCGGGTCACGGGGAGCCTGTGCCTATCTCAGGCGTCATCGGGCATCAAGGCAGGATACACCCTGGACGGAGTGCCAACCCATCGAAGGGCACACACACACACACACTCTCATTCACTCACACAATCACACACTACGGACAATTTTCCAGAGATGCCAATCAACCTACCATGCATGTCTTTGGACCGGGGGAGGAAACCGGAGTACCCGGAGGAAACCCCTGAGGCACGGGGAGAACATGCAAACTCCACACACACAAGGCGGAGGCGGGAATCGAACCCCCAACCCTGGAGGTGTGAGGCGAACGTGCTAACCACTAAGCCACCGTGCCCTTGCTAGAATTTGACTTGGCTAATTTGTCTAACTTGGAATTAGCAAAGAAAACATCATTAGCACATGAGTGAAACTGACCTCAACATGCTTTTCCAAATCCAAGAATTTCTAAGAGTTCATGTATTTATGGAGGAAAAAACGAGCTGCCTCATTTTATCCAACACTTTACTTACACCGGTTAACTGAAACGTGCTCATTCTCAAGGACAACACTGCAGTATTTATCTGCAGTTGCACACAGACTGCTCACAACAGATGACAAATTATTGAAATGATTATTGATTTGTTTTCTACACCGATGACCTTGATTAGATGCTCTAAATAGAAATGTAAATAAATTTACTGAGGAGCCTATTAGCTTGAGTAATATAGCTTGAGTCACTGGGTAGTTGAGAGAGTTTTGCAATGACGCTATTGGACGTCTAAAGATTAAAAAAAAAAAAAAATCCTCTTTTCTAAAACCTTAAACATAAAGTACCTTAAACAAAGCTTTGAATTTGGCTGTTACAAAATAAGCACTGATTGTGGAGACTCCTTCCAAAAATGCTAAATCAAATATATGTTTATGTTGTGTGTTGTTACGAAATATTAAACCTTCAGCCTATTAGAATGTGTTAATATAAACTTTGCCTTGCAGTCATAACCACTGACTGATCTGCTTTTATGGAATATGTTTTGACTCGAGAACAGCGCTGTGGCGTAAACCGTTAGAAATATACAGTACATACAGTGTATTTCTGTGCCTGCTGTTTCCTTGAACATATCTGCCTGGTGTCTGAACATTTTATCGAGTAGTCCAATAAAAACCTTCCTGCCTTAGCATCTATCCACTTATTACATATGCATGCAAGGGCAAATTTAACACACAAATTTTTTTTATTTATTTATTTTTTTTTGGTGCTAACTTGTAATTATGTAGCACTTACATTAAAGCAGAAATTTTCTCCATCCCAGATGAAAGGAAAATAATGAAAGAGAAATATTAAAATGCCTTTCACAGTGTTTACACTACATATAACCCGTTCCACTTATAATAAGTGCTATAGACGATGGTCTCGCAGACTCCTGGCTCTCACCATTTGCACAGATATTAATATGAATGTATGATAAGTAAGGAAACAGTTTCAGCACTTTACCTTGAGAGGACGCATTTCTTGAGTCTTCCACGTGTTCTTGTTTGTCTTTAGCTGAAAAAGTGAATACCTGGATTAAAGCGATGTTCCATAGATGCTTTTCATTTGCACAATGCACAGTGTCATTCGATTATATGTCTTCTGTGCCTGTTCTCGTTCTGTGAAGTAGCTCAGCTCAATAAAGTCAATTAGCGCCGTGCCTCACCCACCTGAACACTCCTGTAATCACGTTAAGTATTTTCTTCTAATCCCAGTCCAATCCCTCAACCATTTATTGATCTCGTGATCAATGTTACAGCAAAAAGCTCCACCCGGCTGTTCTAATGTAGTCAATAATTGCAATCGTGTGATCAGAGCGTCCTAAGAAATTACCCACACAGCTGTGACGACTTCATCAGCCGTAGGGACAGAGAAACTCGAGGGAATCGAGCAATGTCGGCTGCTCTCAAAAGCCAAGGATTAATGGATTGTGTCGTTCCACTACAGTGGCATATTATACCAGAGCTGCAAATGAAAAAAGAGCCTCTCCCAGCACACATCTGGTGTAGGATGGGCTCAGTGGAGCCTGGCTGACTCTCTGGTCCTTTAACCACAACCTTTGAATGCCATGGCTGACTTACTAGTCTTTACAAAAATCTTTACTTCTTTCTAGTTCCTGTCGTTAGACATCCACTGACTGGTTGCCTAGTTCTTGTTAGCATTTCATATTTCTTTAGAATATAAGCCTTTATTTTGTCCCCTATACATTACACTATAATGTATACACTATACACCTATACAACACCCAGGTTGGGTCCGAGCACAGGGTCAGAAATGATACAGCACCCCTGGAGCAGCGAGATGGTTAAGGGCCTTACTCAAGGGTCCAACAGTGGCAGTTTGGCAGTGCTGGGGCTAAAGCTTGACCCACAATCCTCCGATCAACAACCCAAAGCCTAAACCAATTGAGCTACCACTGCTACACTCTTCATATTATCTAGCACTATTATTATTATTATTATTATTATTATTATTATTATTTATTTTATTTTATTTTAATTATTAAGACATTTTTGATTTGATGATGGTGCTGGAGAGTGCTATCTAAAACACTGGTTTAAAATCTCCCCTGTGTTCCAAATGAGTTGAGATCTGACTAGTTGTTTAGATCCTAGCATAACGCTCGTTTTCCAGTGTGATGGGGCGTTGTCTTGCATGAAAATGGCTGTTTGGGAGATTCTTGCAGGGAAGGAACCGCATACTGTGGAAGAACTGTATAAGTGGCCCATCTCCTGCTGCCGAAAACATCCCCACAACATGACACTCTTGGCATGTTGTGTGGAGAGAAGAGAACTGGTCAAAAGTTCGCTGATGATGAGAATAAGTTTACTAAACAGTAACTACTGTAGTTTTAGGTCAAATAAATCCAATAATAATGTAAACCAACACGAGCAACTGCAAAAAGTGACATTTATTATTTGACATTTATGACATTAATGCTTCAGTTCTGAATAACACATTTAATTACTTAGCAGTAATTAGTTAATTGTATAAATACAGTGCATTACCGCTAGAAAGTTTCATTAACTAATGAATTGCTCATATCTATTAGTAAGTAATAATGAATAACTTTATTTTAGTGTGAAAAGATTGAAATGATTCAACCTAGCATTAAGGTGATCAGTCAGAATAACTCAAGGACTTCATAAGTTTTTTCTTTTTCTTTCACTCTGTGCATCTTTGTATCTTCTATATTTTCAACATTTCTCAGGAAGCCGTTACATGATCACCTTGTAGTTCATAAAAGTGCAATGTATTCTTTGTCTGCTTGCTTAAAACTCTTTATTTAATACCTTAAATGATTAAGGTTATAGAGCAAGGCCCTTTTGTCCCGAATTTCTCAGTTGCTAAGTAACAGTTATTACGTCTTTTAAGCAGCCAACCAATTATTCCCTGCGTTTATTTTTTGTTTTGGGTTTCTTTTTTTTCTTTTTTTTTTTTGGTGGCATGATGGAGAGGATTATTTGTGAGTGGTATTACTGAATTAAAAAGAATGAATAATAATTAATCACACTGAGAGAATACAATGCTGGCATGCCATTTATTTTCATAAACATTTTATTACCATAGTGAATGCATCATGGTGCCACTGAGAGTGGAACAATGCTGTTTTTGTGGTCTGTAAAACATTATTTTATAGTCAAACAGTAATTGTGTAAGACCTAAAATAATGCAAGTTCCCTGTTGGATTTCTGGACTCGTGAATTCCCATAGCCTGAAGTTAAGTCTGTATTCTATAGATATTCTATCAGTGGAATTAAAATTGAATCAAATAAGCAAAGAAATAAAATTGAGTTCACGTTTGCACACAAGGAAATTCATTTATTAAAATGGGTTTGTGTCCGTCTCTGAATTTAATATGCATGTTCACAGGATGTTCAAATACTTGATTTAGATGCACTCTAATCTATGAGATTAGCTCATTATTATTTTTAAGGGAAAGCCTATATTTCTGCTTATTCATGCAATTATCCAATCAGTTTCTTGTCATGTACATTGTTATGTAACCAGTACATAAACATGTCTAGAGCTTCAGCCAATGTTTACCTCAAACACAAGAATAGGGAAATCATTCGTACCTGTATCAGTGACGACCATGGCAAGGTTGTTGGTACGAGGTTGGATGGTTTGAGATGATCAGAAACTGGAAAATCTCCTTCGATTTTCACACACAACAATTTCAAGAGTTTGTGTACAGAATGGTGTGAGAAACAAGAAAACATCTAATGAGAGTCAGTTCACCAGGACAATGTCTTGTTGATTAAGGTTTATTAGCTGACAGGAAAACTACAGTCTTTCAAATAATACTCTTTACCGCTGTAATGAGTCTGTCTGTGTTTCTGCCCTGTTTCTGTCTGCTGTCTTTCCCTGTTGTTAATTGTTTGCTCCGCCCACTCATTGGTTACCACGGACATTAATTGAACTCCATCTCTCCTTCAGGTGTGTTGTCTTTGTCTCTGATTGTCTCTGCTTTGTCATTGGTTCCTGTCAGTTATATATACTCTGTTTTCTCACTTCCCTGTTGCTAGTCGTTGTCTATATGTTTGTGTTCCTGTTTGCTCTGTGTTGCCTAGTTTTTCCTGTCTGTTTTCTGTGTCTTGACTTAGTTTATTAAAACGTTAAAAACTGCACTTGGATCCTCACTCGCCTTTGTCCTGCATCGTGACAACCGCAGAGAAAAAAAAGCATCTCCGAATGCTCAATGCTCAGATGCCTGCATGGTTGCATGACTGTAATTAGATCAGTAATGTGAGCAGTGTATCTGTAGTTTAGCAGATTCTTTGTTAATGACTTAAAGGTTGTGAGTTCAAAAAGCAGAAGTGACTATTATAAACTTAAGCAAGATGCTTAACCTTCGAATGCTAAATGAATTGCTTCAAGCATTGGATGATAATAAGTGCCAGATGAATGACAGTGAAATCCACATGTGTTGAAAGAGTCCATGATTATAATAATGCTTTATAACTCTAGGACTAACAACTTAAAACAAACTTACACAGTAGAGGTACAGACGTGATCGTCTTTATATGAAAGTGTGAAGAATTTTGAGAGAACTACACAACTTATGAGGTAATTATTGATATATTTATTGCTTTTTACAAACGGTGAAAGCAGACTGGAGTGAGACCAGCTTTGCTGTATGGGTTAGAGACTGTAGCAGTGAGGAAAAGACATGAGGCAGAGATGAGGATGTTGAGGTTCTCTTTATGAGTGACGAGGATGGACAGGATTAGGAACGAGCACATCAGAGGGACAGATCAGGTTGGCTGTTTTAGGGACAAGGTCAGAGAGGATAGATTGAGATGGTTTGGACCTGTACAGAGAAGGGAGATGGTTATATTGGTAGAAGGATGTTGGAGAAGGAGCTGCCAGGTAGGAAGTAAAGAGGAAGGACAAAGAGAAGATATATGGATGTGTTAAATGGGGACATGAAGGTAACTGGTGCGAGAGTAGAGGATGTTGAGGATAGAGTTAAGTGGAAACAGATGATTCACTTTGGAGACCCCTAACGTGAAAAGTCAAAAGAAGAAGAGGATTGTAGAATCTAACAATTGCGAAAAGTTCTGCACAGATTTCCATCTTTTGATTGGTAAGAATATTCTTACTGCAACTTTTTGTCTTGCTTGAAACCTTTTTAGCTAAGTGATTTCTTCACACTGTGAATTTCACACTCGTTTTTTTGGATAGAAACCATAATGAAATGCACAGAAGCGGGAATCGGTTCGGTTTGTTATCTGATACCATGTCCCAAAATGTCTGTGATGATCCTGTACTGGAATCAAATCAGAGTCAAAATCAATTTTTATTTATTTTTTTTATTATTTCTGTATTAGTAATAAAGCTGAGTAGTAATAGTAGTAGTAGTATGAGTAGTAAAGCTGAACATTTCAAAAAGACATGTCAGGAGAGAATACAATATAAAATGAAGAAAAATCATTGTCACAGAGTTTGTGAAGGGGGTGTAAGCAGACATTTTTCAATAAATTTGGTAATGATGTTGGTGAATTTTTGTGCTGTTGACTCTGTATGGCACGATGGTTCAGATATCTGTGTAGTGTGAATGGGGCTCCATGGGGGGGCACTGGCTCTGGGGCGATTAGTCTCTGGTGCCCTCCTGTCGGCATGCAGCTTTTGACAGATCCGTGCCCGGCGTGGCACCAAGGCACACGCCACAGATGGTGTAATTAGAGAGAGCTGAGCTCGGGCGTGAGATTTATCTTTGATCAGCACCTTCTCGCCAGATTGTCATCTATGTTAATATGATGATAGCAAAGCTGAGACGCGTGGAAGGATGGAGTGCAAACCTCCTGCTGCCTCACTTTAATCCTGCGTTAGCTGCAAAGCAATGATTAACACTGTGTTCTAGATGTTGCAGAAAGGTCTCTATTAGATTTTTATTAAAAATGATTAAAAATCAATTTTTATTTAAAATGCACTGAATTCGTTTGTGAAACTCCACACAAATATTAAATCATTCTCAGGATTGACCCTGAGCCGTTAGACACACAGTAACACTACACATTGCACAGAATGAACGATTCATTAATAATTACTTAATAATTGTGAATAATGAATTAATAATGAATTGCTCACATCAAATGAACTTGCAGTGTCAAAAATTAAACCATATCTTTCATATCAATTTCTTGTGTTTGTGAATCTCTTATAGATCCTGTTGTAGTGAAGGCTGCTGGAAGAGCAACCCCAGGGGGATCATGGGAATAAGAGGAGGAAGGGTTGGTCATTTGGGGCAAGAGAGCTAAGAGATTTTGGTCTCCTGTCACAGATAAAGTCCACATGCAGTCTTCATTGAATGAGCCATTAAGCATAATGGCTTGTAGGTGTAATGGAATGTGCCTGCAACATCTGTGCAGAGAGAGAGAGAGAGAGAGAGAGAGAGAGAGAGAGAGAGAGATATTAAGGATGTCAATAAATTTGCGGATGCACTACAGAGAGAACAAATGATTTTTTTTCCCAATTCTGTGTTTAATTACCCTAAGGTCCATCTATGTTGTGTATATGTGTGTGTGTGTGTGTGTGTTAAAAACATGAAACAACCTGGCCTGACCATTAGAGATCACAGGGCTATAGATTATGCAACACACTCCACTGAGTATTCAGTTCGTTCTTCTCCTTCTGCACTCTGTAACAGTGTGGATCAGTTACATGAGCAGTAAATGAACTCACACTGAGCCATATTGACATCTTGTTTAAGCGTGCTCACGAATAACTCAAAGTTCTGTGTTCATTTTGCTATGTCTGTGTGTGTGTCTGTGTGTGACCTCATTCATCGTTTAGATCCTGGTCCCGAGCCAAAGCGCCGCCCCAGAGCCGCCTTGTAATAAGTAATAATGTGATATTTGCTTTCATGCTTCAAGCGGGTGGAATGTTTGGACCTCCCATTTAGACACAACAGGAGTTTGGCACCAATCAAGCACAGGTGCAGAGAGGCAGAAAAAAAAGAGAGAGAGAGAGAGAGAGAGAGAGAAAACTCAACATCTGTGGCACTGGCTGTTGCTGTCTCCCCTAAACTCGAGAGAAAGTTGCTTAAAATATCTGCACAACTTGGTGCCGGTCCAAGCATGCATGCCCCTATCAAGGAGATTTAATAGTTTTCTCTCTATTTCTCTCTCTCTCTCTCTCTCTCTCTCTCTCTCTCTCTCTCTCTCTCTCTCTCCCTCTCACACTTTTCCTCTCTCCCCAGCGGCACAGCTGCAGCTGAAGAAGGTTTGATCTGCTGTTACTGCTCCCATATCTGCTTGCGGATGTCCCTCTGCGAAGGTCCATATGCTGTGCAGCTGGTGTGTGTGTACGGCGAGAAGTGTGTATGTGTGAACTGTCTGTACGGAACAGAGAGACTAGACGGAATGTTTTAGCAGGACTTGTCACAGAGATGCATAATATAACGCTTTCTGTAGCACTGCAGAGTTTCTTAGCATGATGTGAGAGGTAGAACATATGCTTTTCTTTTATTATGCTGGGTGACTGTTGGTGACACCTTAACAAGTCCAATGTGTGTTTTTTTTTTCCTTCTCTCAGTAAACAATTAACATCTGTTTCTTACTGCTTTCTAAAGCTTACCTTACTTAGAGTATGTGGTTTGTGGTCTATGTCTTATTTCAGTACTTAAACGACTTAAATATGTCTTTAAAGCAAGATAAAATCCGCTCTAAAAAAATGGCAGTCAATTCAAACTCAGTCACATCCACTGGACGAAGGATGCTAATTTTATTTCTTTAAATTTTCTGTGGGTATGTAGAAACCAAGTACCATAACTCATACGCATTAAGTTTTAACACTGTGTTCTGTATTGTGTGTTGTTTTTTCTTTATCCATTTCGTGTGAGATTTAGGCTTAGATTAGAGTTTAAAAATACAAAATAGAAGATCGTTTTTTTAACTCACATACACAAAGCCACGGCACTAGAATATATGCTGCAATTAATGTTAGCATTAGTGAGGAGTACCGAATAATGAAACCTTACTTTATTGATCTGATATAGTTAAAAAATAGAGCCTAATATTTCTTTTATAGGTTTAGGAGAGATTACATTGTCTTACAAGTAGATCAATTCCTAGCCGGCATTATGCTAGTAGAAATTATGCTAGTATGCTAATTAATGTCTTATGGAAAACTCCTATATCTCCCATTCTATAAAGGTGACAAATTTGGCTCTGAGAGAACAAAAGAGCCAAAAAGTGGCTTCCTTTTCATGATGTTTACAGCAAACTGTCACCACTGGTGTTGGCTAGGTTGTGTTTTTAGCTACAAGCAAATTAACTAACATTACTGTACATACATTTTAATCTATGTGGTTCATTCTGAATAAATAAGTCTATATCTGCTTGATTTATACACAGCCGGTTGTATAACTATAATATTTTAGTTTGAGTTATGTCATTACTTTATTCTACTTCTCTAGTAATAAATTTATTGTAGATTGTTCTAGTTTCTAGTAACGTTCAAAGGTTTTTGTTTGTTTGTTTGTTTTTGTTCCTATCGTTGTTCCTGTATTCGGACAGGACTGCAGTTTTTTTTCTCACTTGTGCTGATGCCTTTGCTTAAACAGTTATTTCTTGTTTTTCAGATTATTTGTAATATTTAAAAGAAAGACTATTACACATAGTTTAACATACCTGCATATAAATATCTTTGCGTTAACTGTTTGTTTGCAAGAAAATGGAAGAATCACTGGTGCATCAAGCTTGAAAAGATGTGATGGAGATGTTTGTGAGATTTCTGGACATCCAGTACAGTATCAGCCATTGCAGGCTGTTTAATTCCGCTGATATGTAGCAGAAGAGCTTATAAAAGCTGATCCGGCAGCACAAACAATTATCACGGATGTTGTAAATGCCATCCGATGTCTGCTCCATCACAGAGTGCTTATTATTCCACTGCTTGCCGGATAAGTGGCAGTTCCTCTAAAACGCTTTTTATTCAGGACTTCAGAGCGCCTCCGTAATGCATAACAGGGGGAAAAGCATCGTCTGTTCCAGCCGGCGATGGTAAAGCCCTCACGCTTGTTGCAGAAGGGCACAATTTTGAGCAGAAAATTGCGGCCTGTCAGTTAAAAGCGCTGCCAGGCAGTTGAGCTGTTGCATTTTCTATTCGAGGCTGTTGCATTCGAGCCTTTTCAGTGTTACTGAGGGGGAAAAATACTGCACTAAATTTCTGCTGGAGCCTTTCAACAAATTTGGTGGAAAATAAAACCGACGGATGTTTGTGCGAGTCTTTGGGTAATGTGTTTGTGTGTTAGCGTTTACTTAAAAAACAGCAAGAAATGTTGAAGATTTTTTTTGTTTGTTTGCTTGTTTGAAACGGTCATATGTATATATATATATATATATATATATATATATATATATATATATATATATATAATATATATATGTATGTATGTAATTTGTTTCCATCCATGTTGTATCAATAAATCTTGGTTAATTTGTTTCTATTGCATTGAATTTGTTTGGTCACATGATAGGGAAACAATACAATAATTGAATCTCAAGCAGCGCTGTTGGACAAACATGTCATTCCTGTTGAAAGATCAATCTAGACCAATATTACAGATAATAACATCGTTTTGAGGTTACACGTTATTGTGTGATTGCATCCCAGTGTGCCATTTGTTTCATTCTGTAGAGTAATGTGATAAAAAGCGGTCAGATCCTGAACACTCTATCAGATACACCACTTGTTTAGTAATGTTTCACAGCCCTTGCTCAATTTCTTCATCCTCTTTCCTTTGACATTGATTAGCCTTTGCGTTTTTGGTGTCCATCCTGTTGCAGTATATTACTGGCTGTGTGAACAGAAATGCGTGTTGAGATTGTGTCATATTTCTTGCCCCTGTTATTTATTTTATTTATTTATTTCAGTTCAGAAGCTGATAGGAATACAGTGTGTGTTTGGCAGTAATAGGGCTACGTTCTCTGGCAGCTGTGTGATGAGTGTAGTAAGTATCGGCTTGGTTGGAAGTGTAGGATCAAAGCGGATAGCTTTTGCTCTGAGGGCATGGATCCTCATTATTCTTATCCTTTTCTTTATTTCTTTATTTCTTCCCTCACTTTTTTCGCTCTTGTGCTCTCTCTCTCTCTCTCTCTCTCTCTCTCTCTCTCTCTCTCTCGCTCTTCCCCTCCCACCCTCTCTTTTTTCTCTCTCTCTTTCTCATTTTTCTCGCTCTTGCACTCTCTCGCCCTCACTCCCCCCCCCACACACACACACACACTCCCACCTTCTCTTTCTCTCTCTCTCACTTTTCTCGCTCTTGCGCTGTATCTCTCTCTTTCCCTCTCTCCCCCCTCTCTGTCTTTCCGGACAGTGCTTTACGGATGAAACCACCACTCTGATCTGTGATTAGTTTGTTAATCTTGACTAATAGCACATGACCAGTCTGACCTGCAAATAAACAGCAAGCCAGACGAGCCGGTTCAAAAGGCCGGGTGAGGATTCATAAAGAGACGAGCGCTTATTCATTCTGTGTCCATTAGTAGTGTTTCATGCTACATTGATCTGAACTACAAAAAAAGCAGTTATAGAATCAAGTTCAATGGTTTAAACGGACTTTTAGTGAAGTTTACACTGACAAATCAGAAAACGCAACAAACCCAAACACAACAAATCAGAAAACACAACAAAACCAAACTCAACAAATCAGAAAACACAAAAAACCCAAAACACAACAAATCAGAAAACGCAACAAACCCAAAACACAACAAACTTATAGAACACAATAGCGAAGCAAAAGGCGTTTCCATGCTTCCTATTTGAGTATTGATGTGTTTCTGAGTTTGCTGTTATGATGTTTGTTCGTTGTTAAAGTTTCAGGTTTGTTGCATTTTCTTTTTCTTTTTTGCTTGGTAATGTGTTTTGTACAAATCTGCATTTGTAATGATGTAAATTCTTTTTGCCTGTCGGAAAACACATAGTTAATAAATAAACCATAGCTTGCTACGCCTGTAACTCAGTTTGGAGCTGCTCTATTATATGCTCTTAATGCGCTATGGCAGTAATGTTAAGTGATCGCCCATCCTTTTTTTTTTTTTTTTTTTACTTTAATAACTAAGCCACATCTCCCTCCTCTATGCTCACAATTATCCACTCAAACCTGAGTAACGTTAGAGATCTTTTCTTCTAAATACAAGAAAAAAATACATTTAAAAACGACGTTCTATTGGAGTCAAGGCTCTTTAGTAGACCGCTTGGCACTAGGTATGATTTTAATAATAGAGAATAAATTACAGTGGTTCTTGTGTTGATGGACAAGTTAATGGTAAGAGTTGAAGTGGGGAATTAAAAAAGGGCGGCGCACAGAGAAGGAAGGTCAGCTTGGGGTCACATGTCTGATTATTTCTGTTTTACCTTTTTCATCTCTCCAGGGAAGATAAAATAAAATGCTTAAACAATAGATCAGGTTATCAAGTCTTGAAACTGTTTCTTGAAGTCATTTTCCTAGACTTGACAAGTGCTACAATCCTCAGCTATCCCACGTAGCTCCACCTCATCAGCAGCTAGCGGCTTCCAACAGACGACAGCTCCAACAGAAGAAGGGACTCAGGATCACTGCTATCTCAGGATTTGACTTTTCTTTACTCACAGTGTGTCATATTTTTGAAAAACTGCTCCCCATCTCCAGAAAGGCACAGTTTTTTTGTAGTCTTGAGGTAAACAAATATTCTAATTTGACCGAAGTCACTGATTGGTCATCTGGTTATCATTTGCTGTGTAATTCATGTCTCACTTTGTGTTACTGAATTATGAAAGAGCAACTGCAGTAAATCAGAATAAGTGAAATCAGATTGGCTGCAATTATGACTCCTTGTGTTTTGTAGATCTCTAAGCGCTCATCTGCGTATAATCGAACAACTCTCTGCCATGCACATCTGGCAGAGTGAAAAGGAGGCCAAATGTTGGAAAGAGAAACATTTTATGGTGTTCCTTTAGCAATCCTAATAAAAAACACACGCTACTATGCACGCATTGGCCAAGAATGGGGGAACTCTTCACATTATTTATTTGTTTTCCAAGGGAAACCAGCACTCGCCGCTATTACAAATGAGTCAGGAGGTTTGTTTATTTGTAACAGGATCCGTGCTCGGCACTGTTTTACATATGGCCACAATTAAATCACACTTCCCTTTCAATGCCTCTCAGCTCAGCTGGGAGCTGTGTTTTTGGACAGTGTTGCGTTTGCTTGTCTCTCAGACATCGACCCCTACAGATTTAGGATTGAATACTCGTGCGCTAATAATTTACCAATCCATCTCAGAGTGGGGAATTATTAATATTATTATTAGTATTTTTTTTTTTTTTTTTGCATCTTAATTTAATTTGCAGTGTGTTTTCCAGATTACAAAGAGCAAAAATGCCAACGAGATGAGATTCTGATCTGGGTTGAATACTTCGTTTTCTGCTTTTCAGCCACAGCTGCTTCCCCTCTGCTCTTGGACAATGTTGGAAGGAAAACATCTTGATCCATTTTATCTTTCTGTTATTCATGGAACCCGTCTACCCCATTCCCTCCTCTCTCTGTCTCACTGGGGAGGAACACAAATAAGGCTTTTCTGGCCTGAGGCCTTGCAGCAAAGGCTCTGTGTTTAAAACACACATGTCATAGACCTCTCGGCGGTGCGCACGGTTCCTTTCGTGTAATTGCTGCCCTATTAGTTTCTGCCCGTTGCATCTGACAGATATGAATTGGATCGTGTCATGCAGCCTGCTGATTAATGGCGTCTAAAATGGAGCCCTAATTGTTGGGGATGAGCGCTGAGAGAAGGCTCCGTGTGATGTGCCCATCCGCACACCTGTGATTAGGAAGCATGAGGTACTCTTGTCTCGAACCACCTCCCTTATATCGGCGTCTGTCTGACCCCCAGGGGTTGCGGAGGGAGTGGAACTTCTGTGCCCAAGCCTGGCTGGTTTGGCCAGTGCTTTGGCGACTCGATGAGCCAAGAATATGAAGAAGTAGAATTAATACCATGCATGATTTCACAAACGCATCCGGCCATGTGCAGGAAGAAAAGGATTCTATTAGTGCACACTTTCATACACACACCCATAATTAACCTGGCGTTTGGCACAGCTGGCAGCCACAAGTCCTCTGCCACGGTGTGTGTAGGTGGTGTGGCAGTAGCGCTAAATCAGTGCAAGCTAATTGCCATGGCTCTCTGCGTTCTGCCGTGGCATCATCCTCACATGTCAAGTTTAAGAACAAAAACTGTGAATTGTGTAAGACGTTAGAGATAACTGACCCGAGTCACCTTCTAGAATGTTCTGTCATTTTTGGCTTTTATTAAAATTTATGTAGAACCAAAAAAAACTAAGCAGGTGGAGTGTGGAGAGCAATACAGCCACGGTACAACCCCACTGTCGCCATGACTCCTCAGCTTCTTGGCAAGTCTGCATCACTCTGTCACATATCCCAGTGATCAATTGTACTCCCTCAATCCGCAGTGCACTTGGAGCCAGCGATGGTTTTGCCATCAATAACACGAAAGCCAGAAACCTGCCGTGAGCTCTGATTTCAGTGTGCAATTACACTTCAATGAAGAAATGATATCTACCAGCACCATAAAAGGAGAAAGAAGTGATTTGGAGTAATTTCTGCAAAATCATTGCCAATGATTTCTGTATTTTTGCCATCGATTTCTTTTATCTGAGTTTTTATGCAGTCCTTCTGATTGAGTTCAGGTGCATATACTGCGAGATAGATAGATAGATAGATAGATAGATAGATAGATAGATAGATAGATAGATACAGTAGATAGATAGATAGATAGATAGATAGATAGATAGATAGATAGATAGATAGATAGATAGACCTTGAAATATAATCATTCTTCAAAAAGCCTACTATTTTCACATTACTGTGTTAGTCCATTAAACACCTATGAATTCATTTAACACGAAAATGTACATTTTACCTGAGCACATTCATCCATTCAAAAGGAAGATCATCCAAATTTCCCGATGATCAAGAAGAAAGTAGATTTAGGATTAGTTTTTCTTCGCCTGACTGCTCTCAAGTACTGCTCTCAAATATCAAATATCATCCTCCTGTAGCTAGGCAACAAGAAGTGACCGAATCGGGACAGGAATTTGGGCTTATTGGTAAAATGTTTAGGTTTAGCAGATTCTTTCTTGAAATCGCACTGGGATGGTAAAATTTGAAAAATTAACTAGTTAAGCACATTTTTTTTAATTAATTTGAACAATTTAGAACAAATGAGAGAGCTTTTTTATTTGATTTTTAATTTTTAATTTATTTTGATTACAAATTTGAAACTTTACTTATTGGTGTTGTGTTCATTCCATGTAACTTTTCAGATCCCCGTTTTCTAATTCTATGCTTAATAACACAACCCAGTTCCTTTTAAACCCTTTTAGACATTTATCATTCTCTCTAGAAGAGTCTTTTTTGTGATCGTTCCAGCCAAAAATGCTTGATATTGCTGCAGCTTTTTTCAAAATTTCAGCTGTACATTGCAGTGATTTTTTGTTTATCTTTTTTCCCATTAAACTACATGAATTGGTGAAAATGCAAGCTCAGGATTCTTCTTTTAAACTCCTACCCATAAAGAGACATAGGTAATTACTTTCAAAGATAGCTGTACTCATATTTGATGCATGTGAACTAAAAAAGAAGGTTTTACAAATATTGAGATTGCTTGATTTTGCCTTCATTTTTTGTGATGCTGAAAAATGCTGAAATCTATCACTGCATTCATGGACTAATTTTTCCGGTGCATCCGTCATGTACCCTTGCCAGTGTTAAGTACACGTATCTAGTACAGAATTAACTGATTCAGTGTCCCAGAAATGGCATATGGTCTTAGGGTGAAATCTAATGAAACTCACCCCAGGTTGCTTGAATCACTTATATGATGACAATATCCAATTAAACCAGTGTAAATATTCATGCACGAATTTCTGCTAGCTAGCAAAGCAATCGCTCATCCCTCTTGATTCTCTTTCCTGTGAGACTTCATACAAACTTCGCTGTGTTCTTTAATATGAGCCCCTCGTTAACCATTAGTGTAGAATAGAGGAAATGGAGAGAGACAGAGGCATTTGGAGGAGGCCAAACTTACTCAAAGGAAGCATGATCTCAGCAGCTGGATTTAGATCTCAGGAGGTTCTGAGGTAGACGGTATCTCTGTTTCAACAGAATTTCACCTGGCCTGGCAGCAATAATAGACACTACTGGACTTTAATATTTGATGTATGGGATGCTGGGGCTGCCTCGCAGCAAGAATAAAAGTGGAATCAGGGAGTCAACAGTGAAGGAGAACGCAGTCTGTCCATCTATTTTTAATTGGTGCTCGGAGAAAGAGGTAAATAAGCTGTCCAGATGGCACATATGAAAAAAAAAGTGGACGAAGAAGTAAAAATCTGCCCAGACAAACTATGCTAGGAAGAAGTCTCGAAGTCTAGAATTAGCTGAAAGTGACTCACTGAGGCACAACTCTGAAATTTAAAAATCATGGCCAGCCTTTTTTTTTATTTTTTTATTTTTTGACAGAGGCGATGGCAGATTAAATAATACTAATAAAAAAAATGAAAGCTAGTATTCTGCAATACATTTGTAGAAGCCCAGATAAGCATCTAGCACAATTGAAGGTAACAAGAATAATCTAACGATGCTTAACTGTTAATGATTATTTTTTTGCTATACATTTGTCACAGTGGCTCTTTACGTTAGTGATATTTACTAGCACCGTGCACTCTGAACAGACGAGATGTTTGACGTCTGAAATTTATGTGGAGAGAGTAAACACATAGTCTACTGTGAAATCATTTTAAAATGTTCTGATTTAAAACATTTCGTTTTTGTCGACTTAAAAAAACAACAACAAAAAAAACATGGCGATAATTTGTTAATCTGACAAAATAGAGAGAATAAAATGAAATGAAGAGAAAAGCACGTTCGCCTCACACCTCCAGGGTCGGGGTTCGATTCCCGCCTCCACCTTGTATGTGTGTGGAGTTTGCATGTTCTCCCCGTGCCTCAGGGGTTTCCTCCGGGTACTCCGGTTTCCTCCCCGGTCCAAAGACATGCATGGTAGGTTGATTGGCATCTCTGGAAAATTGTCCCTAGTGTGTGATTGCGTTAGTGAATGAGAGTGTGTGTGTGCCCTGTGATGGGTTGGCACTCCGTCCAGGGTGTATCCTGCCTGATGCCCTGATGACGCCTGAGGCACAGGCTCCCCGTGACCCGAGGTAGTTCGGATAAGCGGTAGAAGATGAATGAATGAATGAATGAATTCACTTAAAACACTATAGTAGATTCACTTGCACACTGTATTTAACCGGATGATGAACCTTGCATTAGAGGTTTCACTCTCCTACCTTTCTGTATTTTTCATAATCACGATTGATAAAGATTGTTGCCTGGATATTTTAGCTTTTACGTAAGGCTACAGTTTAACAAATTGCCTTTTACTTTGAATCAAATTCATAGAAAATTTCCATCTTTTTTCCATTTTTGTAAGGCATGTGCATGTTGCAAGGAACATGTTTATACCAGGGGACCCAGGGTGTAAGGTGGGGGACATCCTGTACAGTGTGCCATCACATCGCTGGACACAACCAATGTGTCCACACAATGGACAATTTAGTGATGCCAATGCATGTTACTGGACTTCTTTAAGAGAGTTACACAGAGGAAACTCTATAAAAGCTCCAGGAGAAACCAGAACTAAACCATGAACCTCTGAGGTGGAAGGCAGACAAGATTGATCAAGAACTATCATACTATTTACATTTATGGATTTGCCCTTATCCATTATGACATACATTTTATCTTTATATATATATATATATATATATATAAAAGGATATAAGGGGATTGCTCAGGAGCAGGTTGTGGACCTGGGATTCGTGCTTATAACCTTCCGATCACTAGTCCAACACCTAGCCAACCACCTGTCTAGTGGTTAGGTCCACCAACCTAGGGTACATCTCCTAGGATAGATATATTAGACCCTTCTTCATGTCTAATTTGAAACCTGAACATTTTTACCATCATGTTCAAATTTACTTGGAGAGCTAATGTGCTATTATTATAGCTTAGTTATATATTTTTTATTTGTTTATTTTTCTACCTCCAAACATTTCTATCATCATGCTTAGGTTGCTAGCGGAGACATTTTCTGCGTAGGACTGCCATAAGTGAAATGAAGACAGAGCAGGGACTGCAGGGAAAACTGCACAATCCTGTACTCCATATGGAACCCATTCTCAGCCCTGCTACGCCTGCATGCCTCAAAGCTGCTTGAGTCCATTTACAGAAATTTGTCGAAAGTAATACATGATCCGATCAGTTCAAAGGCAATTCAACACACGTCCAAGAGGCTCGATCGGCAAGCGGCAGGTCAAGTGCGCAACCTTGTACATACATTTAGGCTGAAATAGGATGTAATGATGTACATGTTGTTGTTTGACTATTAAGACATCCAAGAACTCACGAGAACAAGAACTGTCCTAGACTTTTGTGTGTTATTTAATTTTACTACACAGTACAAGTTTGACCCAGCTCTGAATAATAAATTAATATACCAATGGGCCAAGATGCAGACACGACTGAAATCAAATGCACCATAAAGTCCTTAGAAGTTTCCTTCTGCATCTGTAATGTAGCTAGTGGAACATTTCACCATATGTGCTGATGGATGCAGTTGTTATTGCTTTACTTGGTGCAGGATTGGAGGGTTAACGTTTCATTTTCTGCTCCTGCAGTGTGTATCTGTGAAACGCCTGACCCTCCCGAAGTGCGAGTGTATCCCTGCTACATCACTCTTCCAGGGTGTGTTTATGTAAACCGGGGCAAATCGTTCCACCAATTACCAAGTTCGGGGGGTCAACGTGGCCTGGTCTGAGCTGAACAAGCTTCAAAACATCTGCTTGAGCGGGAAGGGGAGGACAAACGCAGCTGGAACTGCGCCTCGGCCAAACGGTCCGGCCCACACGGGGACGCTTGACTTCTTGACCGATAAAATGGAGCAGCTAACAACTGGACCGAAGTAGGAGAGACGCCATCATTGTTTCCTCCTATATTTCACTCGCCCTGGCAGAAACAATAGACACTACAGCAATTTAACTTTTGACTAAATGGCTCCTGGGGCTGTCAAGCAACGAGTAGAAAAGGGAATCAAGAAGAAAAATAAAAAGACAGAGGAGAGAATAGAGTCTCGACATCCATTTTTAATTCTCCCAAGAGGCCAAAATACACATTCTTGTTCATTTTTTTATTGGACTAGAATGTAAAAAAATAGGAAGCCTGGTGGAGAAATATCTCAAAATTTCCTAAATTTATTTCCTAGACTTTCAACAGAGGTGATGGAAGATACATTTGCACCATTTATTTATTTATTTATTTATTTATTTTTATTTTACAGGAATGTTTTTTGACTGATAATGCCTCAATGCCGTGTAGACAGTAGACAGTAGACTGACTGAGACATGGACGAGGAATGAAGGGATAGAGCAGAGGAATGAATTGTGAGCTGTGCCATTGCAATAGACTAATTTTGTTTTCTCTGTTTTCTCTCTCTTTCTCCCTCTTTCTTTCTCCTACTATTTCTCCATCTTGTTCCCTGCAAGCTCAAACTTGGGCAAAATGTGAGAAACAGATGTGGAGCCTTGACTGCAGATGTGCACATTTATAGGCCAAGAGAAGGCTAATCTTATGACACACACACACACACACGGTTGACGCCTCGGGTGCAAGTCTTCGTTTCAATAATAGATGCCGGAATTTCCAATAACAGCAGGCTGAAGCCTAATAAAGAGCATCAGTAAACTATTAAAAAGTTTTTTTTTTTTTATCTATTTCCAGGAATCCCAAGAATGAGAGGCGGCACATATGATAACCCCTTACCACTCAATAGAGTTAAAAACACACTCGAATCGACCACAAACAGTCTAATGGTTTGAAATGCACTCAAATATTAATGCATCTGCTCTAGAGATCTGAGACGGTAATAATCAGAGGGTGCAGAGGATTCAGACCAAGTGAAATGGATGCAAATAAAGCAAGAATGCAGATAATAACGGGAAAAGACACACATTTGCACTTAGTGAACCGTGAATGCGAACGGTCATTTTATTCTAACATGGCCAAAACACTGAATCGGCTTTACACGTCTCTGATAATTGTGAATAATCCTTCTTATTCTACTTGCTGTCTCATTCAGCGAGTATCGATTGGACTGCATTAGTGATGTGTTCTGTGATGACAAGCTGCAGTGTCACTGTGAGCTGTGTGTGTGTGTGTGTGTGTGTGTGTGTGTGTGTGAGAGAGAGAGAGAGAGTGTGTGAGAGAGAGAGAGAGGGAGAGAGAGAGAGGGAGAGAGAAAGAGAGGGAGAGAGAGAGAGAGAGAGGGAGAGCGAAATAGAGGGAGAGGGAGAGAGACAGAGAGAGGGAGGGGGGTTTCAGCCAACTGTCTTGCTAGAATTATCTCAGTCCAGTCCAACTCCTCTGACTCTTCAGGTCTCTTCGACTCTCCAAGGACCAATAACGTCCCATGATTTAGCGTTCCGAGGTTACACGGAACTTATGTTTAATAAGCAGCACAGGGTCAGGCATCCCCTCCAGGATTTTAGGGATAATTAGCTCATTTCCATCGCAGGCTGATTGGGGAGGGGAATAGGGACCCAGCGAGAGGTGGAGAGCAGGACAAGCAAAGCCCTTTAGGTTATTGGATATTTTTATGGTTTCTGTTTAAAGGGCAAATTTATGATCAGTTATGTAAATGTGATTAATCATATTTTGCTCTCCATTTGCGCTTGAGTGCCGAGACTGTGTGTGATTGTTAGTGAGAGCGTGTCGGTTTATAATGAAATTGCCTGATACATGACTGTTTGGCAAGCTACTGCATTGTTGATAGAAATCTTGGCATGCTAACTCTTCTCAATAATTCAGTGTGTGTGTGTGTGAGTGTGTGTGTGTGTGTGTGTGTGTGTGTGTGTGTGTGTGTGTGTGTGTGTGTGTGTGTGTGTGTGTGTGTGTGTGGATATCTTCAGTGGGGGGGTTGGCTGAACAAGAACACACCTTGAGTTTTTCAGGAGCAATATTGACAACGACTTCAGTCTTCTCACAGCACAATATTGCAGACGTTTCCAGAACCTTCCTCAGCCATAGAGATATTTGGAATTTAATTACACCCTTTGTTCTCTTTTTCATTTTCCCCAGCATCAATATCTCCGGCAGAGATGACAGGACATTTATTACAAGTCAAGGCCACAGGACTGAGACACACACCCACATTTCTCAAAGGACTCACACGCACAATGATGTAATAAGAGAAATGAAGCTAACTGGCTCAGCACATCGGAAACAAGTTAACAGGGATGAAGAGTTTCAGCTCATGAGCTTAAACTGAACTTGATGGACAGAAGAGAGGACGTACTGTAAGGAAGCAAGGAAGGGAAAGAGGAAGGAAAATGGAAGGAAGGAAGGAAGGAAGGAAGGAAGGAAGGAAGGAAGGAAGGAAGGAAGGAAGGAAGAGAGGAAGGAAGGGAAAATGGAAGGGAGTAAGGAAGGAAGGGAGAAAGGAATGAAGAGAGGAAGGAAGGAAGGAAGGAAGGAAGGAAGGAAGGAAGGAAGGAAAGAAGGAAGGAAGGAAGGAAGGAAGGAAGGAAGGAAGGAAGGAAGGAAGGAAGGAGTCAATAACTTAAGTAATATGCTTTTACAATATTCAATTTGCACAATAGACAACAGTTTACAGTTAACATTCGGAATATTCTAGAACATTTACTGTAACCACTAATGGATAAATAAAAAATAATAAAAGCTTTAATTGTTAGAGAGAAAGAGAGAGAGAGAGAGAGAGAGAGAGAGAGATAGAGAGAGAGAGAGATTTTACTCACCACAAATTTAGCTCATTAGAACATGCTATTAGCTAAGGAATTGAATAAGATGTGACAACTCCATGACTCCAGTCTAACAAACCCTGTATAATTGCTTTCATGCCTCTATTATATACTATATCATATTTTATATAGTATCACAGCTCTGCAGTCTCATCAACAATACCACCACCCCACCTCCATCATCATCATCAACCAGCAGGACATGATGCAGGACATGTATACACTGAAAGGTAGAAGTGCGCTGGACAATATTGTACCAGTCACTTCTACTCTGGAGTCACTGAGCATTTCCTTTCTCCATGAGTGCCTCGATTTTGCTTTGAGGGTTTCTAATGATCCAGTGTCTCTTCAGGTTAGTCACGCTTTCTGCAGCTCATCTCCCTGAGCTTCAGAAACCAGGGCTCTAGCTTGTCAACCTTTTCCAGCCTCCACACTGGGAATCAACAGTGCTCTCATGATAGGTACTCTGAAGGAGCGAAATCAGGATGTTGTACGTGTGTGCAATAAACACCCATCTATAGCAACAATATGTGCAAGTGTAGACTTACATCACTGAACAATATTAGGTTTAATTTCTGTTATAGTTACATGGAATATATACGTATGCTTGCCTGGAACCTGGAGTGGAACCTGGTGTGGTCTCCTCTTGTAACACTCTAGGTTTGACATGTTGTGTGCTCTTTGTGTGTTTTCCGCTCAGCACACTTGTAAAAAGTGCTTACTGTAGCATTTCCTGTAAGCTTGCACAAGTCTAGCTGTTCTCTTCTGAACATATTCATCAACAAGGCATTTTTCTCACCGAACTGATCATCAGCAGTTTCTGAAACACTCAGACCAGCCCAACAACCAAAGTCACTGAAATCCACTGATAACCATTATTTATATGATTCTGCACATACAGCTGCAATATGATTGGCTAATTAGATAACTGCATGAATAAACAGGGATACCGGTGTTCCTATTAAACTGACTGACAATCGTATGTCTGTAAAATTGGAATAGGAGTCAGTTTAATATTCTTAGCTCCTGTTTTTTTGTGATGGTTTTTCTAATGCAAGGCCATAAATTATTAAATATATTGGTTAAGGAAGCTTAGTACTGTATTCTAATATTGTGTAAAGAAAGCCAAGATAAGGAAGAAGGTTTTTTATTTTTATTAAAAATATATATATAAAAGATAGCAAAGAAATAGAAAACTGAAAATGGTTCAAAGGTTCCTAGAATAGTAAGTAGATAAGTGCCTTGAATTGGCATAATTAGTTGAGTTTAAAATGCAGATTTAAATATGCTTATTAATTCCATTCTGCTCATTTCATATGACTGACTGCACTTAATTAAATCAGATTGATTAGACCTTTCCCAGACTTCCCCCCACAACCACATAATTATGACAAATCGAGCGCTCACTGCAAATGGAGGCCCCTGATGACTTCTCTTCGCGACACCTTTAAAAGTCCTGCCATGCTCACACACCTCACGTCTCAGTAGGGGAGAAAGTGCCAGAAGAATTCTTTAACACTCAGAAAAATAGTGTTTCTCTTTTGGGCACTTTTCTCCGGTGCAGCATTAGCTCATTGGTGCTGTAAAAGCTCTTTTCAGTAAAACTACTACCAGCATCCAGGCCCACACAAAACAAGAAGCTGCTTTCTTTTCCACTGTTTACAGCCATGTAAGAAGTGGCAACAGGATGATATTAAAATTTAATGGTTCTAATATTATTTTTGGTACAGCTTGGGGCACCATATATGCATTTGCATCAACACTGGGTTCAGGGGGAAATTTAAAGCAATTTTCTAGGTAATCAACCCAAGACAAAATTGAGCTTATTTGGTTTTGCTAATGCAGTGATAGGCTAATGCAGTGTGTAACAATGTTAAATGTAGCTGATTTTTTTAAATTAGTTTTTTATTGAAGGGTTTTTTTTTACTTGTGAATAGCAAAACTTTTAGATACTATAAGATACTATAATTATATTCCATTGATGCTCTAAGATAACATAAGATATTACATGAAGACAGCCGACCATCACATCTATAAGTGCTTTTTGAACATCCCAGTCCAAAACCTTGTGCCTATTTGCTCCTCTAAAAGTTTCCTCTTGATGCTAGTCCATGGCTGTTGTGATTTGTGCCCATTTAACCCAGTGAAAAAGATTGGGTACTGATGATGGATGAGAAGGTTTGGTACACAGTCAAGTACACAGTACACAGTGCACAGTTCGGTGCAGTTGAGTTGAGTCAGCTTCAGGAGTCCCTAGTTCTTTCACTCAAAACTTAAAACACCATGTCTACATGGAATTTGCTTTGTGCACTGAGGCATTGTCATGCTGGGAAAAGCTTGGGAGCTCTTAGTTCCATTAAATGGAAATTGCTAATGCTACAGCATACAAAGACATTGTAGACAATTGTGTACTTCTACACAATGTGGCAATAGTTTGGGAAAGAACCTCCTGATGGTCAGTACTGTAGGTCAAGAGAGCTTTTATTGTCATATTTTAACCGTATATAGCTGACGCAGTATATAGTGAAATGAGACAACGTATCTCCAGGACCATGGTGCTACATAAAACAACATAGAAATTAGGACTTAGTGTAAGCCACATAAAGTGCACAACCTAGAGCAAGTGTGTGACAGAAGTGTGTGCAAATAAACAATATAAAACACTATAGGACAGATACACAAAAAAATGCTGACCAGTGTGCATACTATAATTGAGCATTTGTAAACAATATTGTTATTGTTATTGTAAACAATAATACTTATTATTTTTTCATGCAGGTCAGTTGCATATCTGGACCTCTGTAAGCAAGGAATTTAATAATTATTATATATCTGAGTGTTGTTAGTGACTGATTTGTGGTATTGAGTTCCTGAGCTAATGATGAAAGTTTATGACTTTAAGGCACTGCCAGGCCTTTAAAGAAGACACCTAACTGCCCATAGCAGTGCTATGATAGCATTCTAACACATTCTGAGCTCTAACGCTGCACCATTCGCTATAAACGTGATATAGTCAACACAGGAAATGGAAGTGTATGTTTGCTATACACTTTAGTCTGTTCATGCTGTAGAGCATCTGTAATGAGAATGTATTTTGTTCCCACCGTGAATCTCTGCTCATCTTTTTAAAATGGAGTTATATATTTTACTATTCTCAGGCCATTTTAAAAAACAATTTAGAAAAAAGGACAACGTAGCAGAAACAAAAGATTTAAAAACCATTCCCCAGGAGCCGATGAGTTAATGCTTGATGGGGTTATTGTTGCTGAAGTGTTTCCATAGCTGTGATTGGGATTTTAAGTGGAAATTATCTCACTGGGGGGGTTGGCATTGTCCAACTGTGAGTACTGTTCATTAACACAGTCTCTTTCTTTCTTTGTCTGTTTCTAATATGTCTGTAGATAACATCCTGCAGCAGCACAATGAGGTGACTTACTGCCGCATGCTTTTCACACCATCTGAGTTCATAAACACAATTCTTATCTACACTGCTCCCGCTGTATGACACAGTGTGATCGAACAGCTAAGGGTGCCGAGGCTATCAGATAACAGGCAGAAAAATCTGTTTCTGGAGTGAGGCCCAGCATCATGGATGGAACTAAGGGGTGGCAGTTATCACCCCAGTGGCCACCACAGTGCTGGATGACTGTTCAATTTGAATTTTAGAGAACGAGCACATAAATGAGCCTGGCCTTTAAATCTGATAAGTGGATAGAGTAAAAGAAACAGGGCTACAATTGAAGTGGGAGGTGAGCAGATTTACGCACCATGATACTATGGATGTATCAACATTTGTTGCCAAATCAGTTGGATATAAGCATACCCGAACTTGTCATACATACATGATCTGGCAAGCCTGCTGGCAATGACATCAAACACAAAAAAAAAATATGTGGACCTTCTTTAAAAAAAAAAACAACGTAGCACATACGTAGAAGTGACAGTCTAGATCACTAAAGATTCTGTGTAAGATGATCTTGAATAGGCGGTGAGGTTGGTGGTGGTGGTGGTGGTGGTGGTGGTGGAGGTTTGTGAATGGACGGAAGGTAGAGCTTCAGGTGTGGTCTTTCTCCCAAACTTCAGGTATTACAGTTTAGGTATAAATATGGAAAATCACTGTAAAAAATATAGCTTTTTGGTGCCTGGTGGCTTAGCATGATTGCCTTACCACCCTGTGTGTCTACACATTCTTGCTGTGTTTCAGGTGTTTCTACATGTTTTCTGGTTTCCTCGGCTTGTCCAAAAGCATGCATTGTAGGCTGATTGGCATCTCTAGATTCTCCATAGTGTGTGAACGAGTGTGTGAGGGTGCCTTGCTGGTTATGGTTTGGCAACCTGTCCTTAATTTGTTCTCCTAAACCCCCAGGGTATGCTCCAGGTTCCCCACAAATCTGTGTGAAATAAGCACTACAGAAAATTTATAGATGCTCATTAAGTCTCATGGATGAAGTGTCATGGATGAAGAGGATTTTGGATGAAGTGTCATGGATGAAGAGGATTTTGAATATGGTAGTGTAGATGTGTGGTTTGTCTCTGATAAACATCCAGCAGGTTGCTACAAAACATCCAGTCCATCTTCACTATCTTCAATATAATGTGTGAAGCTTTGTATGTTGTATATGATATGTTGATGGTCACTCTCACTTTGCATGTTAACCTCACTCTCACTTTGCATGGTTGCAGCTGATGGGACTCGATGACATGATTGGTTCTTTTTTCACACATTCTGCCTCACCCCCTGTGTTAATTTGACAATAATTGTGCGACCTCTTCGGGCAAAAATGGCTGTTCTGAAAGTGCCATGGCCACTTGGCAGTCACACTCATTTAATCACTGAGTGCGTTATTACAGTCAAGCACTTTCCACCTCTCTCGTGTAATCACGTAATGGCTTCTCATGCGTCGCAATGACATTTCCTTTCATAGTCAGCCACACGTCTACAAATGCCAGAAACCCGTGTTTGATGGCTCTAGTCAAGAAAGGATTGAAGGATGTAAGATGGATATCTTACATGCCTGATCCTTTATTCTTTCATTATACTTCTTTACAATATCTTTCTGATAGCCACAATGTTATATGGAAGTATAAGCATAATAAATCTACACATTTGTCCACATTTTTTCAAAGACCATCAATTGGCTAAGACATATTTGCTGTGTCCAAATGTTCTTAAATTTTCCATTACGTTACAGAAACAACTACGCTTATTTCTAGCCATTAATGTCCATTACTTAATATATGCTTAGCACTGATGTGATAAGCAGTCAGGTATCTAAAAATACAAAAACAATTTTGAATCTCTAGGGTTTAAGAGATAAAAGTGTTGATTAAATGCTCTATTTCTATTATTCACTTATAAATAAAATGATTTTTAACCTAAAGATAAAAAAATGGGTCTGTTATGTCAAGCTCCATTTATGTTTTAGTATTATTAGTTAACTTCAGCAATAAGTAAAGCTAGTAAAGCTTCAAGAATAACAAACTACTGTATAAGTGTCAGGACTCAGCCTGGACTTTTGGCCATGTGCCTTTGTTTACGTTCCTCGTCACGTGTCTGCCCCGTCTTTGTCTGCCCCTCCCTGTCTCCACACCTGTTCCTAATCGTGTCTCATTGTCTTTTGTATTTAACTGTGCCGCGTTGCGCTGTGCAGCGCGGAATCAACTGTTGTCTTTGTCTGGTCTAGTCTGTGTTATGTTTCATGGTTTTCGTTATTAAACCCTGTTTATTTTGCTATCCTGCGTTTGGGTCCCTTTTATCCTGCATTCGTGACAGATGATTCCGCCATACTAAGACCCAGCAGGATAGCGACAGCCTGGACCGGCCGATTGGGAGCATTTTTTTTTTCTTCTTCTTGGACCTTTTGTCCTGGACTTCGTAGTTTTGGTGACATCGGTCCGCATTTTTTCGGTGAGAGACTTCGCCCCGCTTCCGGTTTCTCCGCGGCATTGCGGGCCATGTCACCAGCCCAAGTTTTATTTTGTTTTTCGGTGTCCTGTGACATCGCCCCTCACCTGTGTGGTGGGGGCGCCGCTTCACATCCGGTTTCCGTGGAGGAAGCCGCCCCACTTCCTGTCTGCGGGGGGTGTTGCAGGCCCGTGTTTTGCATCCGTGCATTTTTTCTGTTTTGTGGAGGATTTTTTTTTTCCCCTGCCCTCCTTCCCCCTTTCCTGGTTTCTGAGAGGTGGGTCTGGCCGTGGTGCGTCGGGGGTCGCGTTTGGCCCTCCTTGGCTGCGGACGTCGCTCGTTCCCCCTGCTCGGCTGCGGACGTCGCTCGTTCCCCTGCTCGGCTGCGGACGTCGCTCGTTCCCCCTGCTCGGCTGCGGACGTCGCTCGTTCCCCCTGCTCGGCTGCGGAAGTCGCTCGCTCCCCCTGCTCGGCTGCGGACGTCGCTCGTTCCCCCTGCTCGGCTGCGGACGTCGCTCGTTCCCCCTGCTCGGCTGCGGACGTCGCTCGTTCCCCCTGCTCGGCTGCGGACGTCGCTCGTTCCCCCTGCTCGACTGTGGACGTCGCTCGGCCCTCTCTGGCTGCGCCGCCGTGTGCCTCGCTCCCCCCACCTGCATCACCGTGTGCCTCGCTCCACCCACCCGGACCCCGTCGGGACTATCAAGACTATCTTGGGGGGGCTCTGTCAGGACTCAGCCCGGACTTTTGGCCATGTGCCTTTTTTATGTTCCTCGTCACTTGTCTGCCCCGCCTTCGTCTGCCCCTCCCTGTCTCCACACCTGTTCCTAATCGTGTCTCATTGTCATTTGTATTTAACTGTGCTGCGTTGCCTTGTGCAGCGCGGAATCAACTGTTGTCTAGTCTTGTCTCTCGTCCGTGTCATGTTTCGTGTTTTTCTGTTATTAAACCCCGTTTGTTTTTGATATCCTGCGTTTGGGTCCCTTTTATCCTGCGTTCGTAACAATAAGGGTGGCAAACAGGAAATAAATGCCTTTCCTTACTAATGAACTGAATACTTTTTTCCATTAATGTAACATCCACAATAACCAATACAAACAAATGGCTTGATTTAATTTAATGAATATATTTGCCGAAGTTAAGTAGTAAAATTCAGACATAAGGTTAATAATGGGTAAAGTGGATATAAACACACCCTGAGTAATAAGTTTAATTAATTCTTAAAATTATTTAGTGATAATTTGTTAATTTTTATTTTTAAACTATGAGTTGATGCAATTGTATTTAGATCAACAATTAACACTTTCTTAGCATTGATTAAGGTTTAATAATGCTGAAATTCATGATCTGGAAATAATAACCTCAATAAAAAACTTTAAAAAGATTAATTATTTGAAACAAAATAATTATAACAATATTTGCATTAAATAAAAATGATAATTAGTTTTATTTAAATTCGCAAGGGTGTTCGGCTTTATAGAACGCTGACTAAATGCAAAGGCATGTTTTTATCAGAGGCTTTCTTCATCAGTCCATCACCATCTTCCTCACTGGTTTCTCCTTGCAAAATGACGTGTTCTTCTCCTAGTAGCAATCACAAGGCATTGTCTGTGTTAAGTCAGGCGTATCAACTCCCATGGCAACCGCAGACGATGCTTTATGGCTTCTACCAGCTTTTGTTTGTTGTTATCGATTATTCTGAATGCACTGATGGATGCGTGCTCATACGTATTGATTTCAGTTGTGGTTTTCACCGAAGTTATTTAATGCAAACGGCTGTTCCTACTGGAAAGACATCTGTAGGTAGTTATGTATTGTCTCTTCAAAGAGATTAACTTAATGAATAAATGCTAAATTGCTATAATAGTGAAGAACAGTCGAGTTGTCTGGCTGTCTATGTCAAAAGTTGCTATCATGTAATAAGTAGGGAAGAAAACACAACAGGAAGTGCTGCTAAAAGAAAATTTAGTCCTAAAAAAGAGATTTAGTCCTCTTCTATGACAACACACCAATAAGTGCAATTTTTTCTGAATGAATACATGACGTGAGCTTCGTATCTTTCCCCATTATCTTTAATATTGTGAAACGTTAATAAATTGGGTACATTTTACTATTTCTTCAATAACTCAAGCTACAAAGTGCTGACACTGGAGGCTTCTTTTAAAAATGCTAAATAAATGTCTCCTAAACAAAAAAAAACATGATCATATCAATGATTTTAATGTTGTTACTATAGAAACAATAAAAAAATTAGAATGAATAATTTAATATAAAGCTTAAAGACAGAGCTGCTGATACATAAACTTTATCCACAGCTTCTGACCAATCAGAATCCAGCATTCAAGAGCATTGCGGTATAATACGCAGTAATGTGTACTATATTCAAAAATCAGACAATATGGCATATTTCACATGGTTCACCTGGAGGTTGTAATTTGTGTCATAAGAATACATTGATTTTACTTTCCCGCTGGTTCTGCAAGGTTTCGGTGCTTTCTATGACGGTGAAAGAAAATATGTGAAAGCGCAATACCATTTTTTTCCCCTCCAACAGCCATCATGACAGAAGATGATGAAGGTCTTGCACTGACTGATTATAAGACATGCCCTACAAAGCCTGCCTCCATAAAGGTTAGCTAGTGATCCGTGACATAAAGAGCACTTTTCCGTGTAGTTAAAGCCTGGCATCGGTTAATGGAAGACAGGGACAGGGAGAGACAAGCAACTGAGGGAGCTGTCCTCATCCCTGAAAGCAGAATTAGGTTTTAATGTTAGCAAGGGTGTCAAGAGAAAAGAGATCTCAAACGCCTCCACAATTAGCCAGATCCTGGCAGTTTGGCAGGGAAAATCATGCCAAATTGATTTTCTGGAAATTAAACTTTGATAGCCTGCATGTATTTAAGGTCTTTGTGTGTGTGTGTGTCTGTGTGTGTGTGTGTGTGTGTGTGTGTGTGTGTTTGCTAAATCATGACACGTATTTTCAAGAAGCACAAAGAAATTGTTTATTCAGAGATATTTGATTATTTGCAACAACAATACCTTAAGCAATAGGTTTATAACATGTTCTTAAACATTTATGAGACATTACATTATTGTGCATCTCTCTATACTTCCTTAACTCAAATGATCCTATTTCTTTATTTTACATTGTCGTATTATGTTCTTTATTGGTGTGTAATAACCATAATCTTACACTCGTGTATAGACTTGTTCCCCTGCTCATTTATATAATTTAACCAATCATGATGCAGCAGCTCAGTGCGTAAACTCATGCAGATACAGGTCAAAAGCTTCAGTTAATGGGCACATGACACATCAGAATGAAGAAACAATATTATCTCAGTGACATGGTTGTTGGTGTCAGATATGCTAGTTTGAGTATTGCAGCAACTTCTGAATAGTTTACACATAATGGTGAAATGATTACATTGAGAAACATCCAAAAACATGGCAGTGTCAGTTCTGTGAGTAGAAATGTATCGATGAGAGAGTTCAGAATATTACGGCCATCTCAACATCTCAACAAATTAAATCCAGATGTGGATATGTGACCACAGCAGAAGACCACATCAGGTTCTACTTCTGTCAGACAAGAACAAATATCTGACAGTACAGAGGGTAATGTCTCACCAAAAGTGCAACTGTGAACATTGGAAAAACATCATTTGGACTTTTTCTATATCTTTAACTGATCCTTAACTTCAATTTCTTTTTCCAAAATGCTACATTACAGATACCTTGGATCTGTAGTAGGGTTTAATAAGCTTGATTCCCAGACAGTAATTACCCAGTAATGCATTATTTAAAAAAAAAAGACAACTCAGTTGTTTAGATTTAGAACATTTTTCACTATATATAATTTGTTCTGCTTAAAACCCAGTGTTAAGTGCAGTCTCTTAACTTAAAGACTAACCTGTGGCTAACAGGATGTTCCACTCAGCTTCTCTGATTGCACCTTCAAATGATTAAGTCAATAACCTGTTGATTTACATTTTATAATAAATAAAAATTTATATCATTTGTCCATTAGCTTTTCATGACGGATTGATTGATTTAAAACAGTCAGTAGGACCGTACCATATATCAGTTTTTGACATGCAATGAAGAGTTTTCCTTTGTGATACCTTGAAACAGAATATTGACTGAAAGTAAAATATCCCATTCAGTTCTAACAAAAGTCTAGCATTCAATGCAGTCAAGTGGTAGCCATGGTTACAATAGTTATGGCAACCACTGTCTCTATCATTTGTGCAATGAGGCCTTGCCAAGGTCACTGACTGATGAACCTCTTACAAACTTACAGACTGTGGCTCAATATTTTTTTTTTTACTTTTTTATTGTGCAATTCATGACTGAAATAGTGTTTTTTTTATGAATCCTTTGACATCTGCACTGCAGTATTTCAATCATCTCATGAGCAATTATGGGGATTTTATGTGTAACTCCTTCGTCGCCCCCTGATGTGATGGAGGGAAGGGGGTAAGCGGGTGTAGGCGTCACGGTGACCTTTCTGTGTTGCCACTTTCAGAGCGGCGACCTGACTGAGCTCATTAAAAGCAATGTAACGGATCATTCCCCGCTAATTGTTTTCCTTGACAAATTAGGTCTTGGACTTAAAGCGTTCCACAGAGAATGAAGTTCTGTCTAATGACACTGTTTGCATTCTGGTTTGTGTGTGTGTGTGTGTGTGTGTGTGTGTGTGTGTGTGTGTGTGTGTGTGTGTGTGTGTGTAAAAAGCTGTATGGAAGGAATGTTATAGCTGGAATATCAACTGGTTTCACCTCCAAGAGCTTCACGTAGCTTTCAGAGCTAATGAAAAACTTCCATTAACAATGTCTTGTTGCTCAGTAATGAATAAATATTTTTATCTACTTGCTCGCTATAATAGTTTCCTGAATTCTATACATGCTGTATATAGTAACATACAAATACTAGAATTCGCTATAATAATGCTAGGAGTATATGGACAGAATATAAAATAGAAAAACAAAAAAAACCCTATAGACATATTAATCAACAAAATTGTTGACCGAAGATCCATTTAAGGTTTATGGAAGATGCCCCAGTGTCACTGCTGTGAAGTCCATTGGTGTTCCATCGTGTCACTGCTGTGCAACAGTCCATTGGTGTTCCATCGTGTCACTGCTGTGCAACAGTCCATTGGTGTTCCATCGCAGGAAAGTTTTTAGGATCTCAGAGTTTTCAGGTAACGTGTTTTTCAGTAACATGACAAGTTTGGAATGCAACAATAAACAGATAAAAATTATTAATGAAAACAGCAACACAACAGCTATATTGGGATAAAAGGAACAGGATGTGCTCTTCAACTAGCCTCACGATTTTCTTGTAGATTTTACAATTTATCTACAAGAACCCAAAAGAAGGAGTGTGGGTGTGGCTTGCAATACAGCAACAATTTAAAAAAAAAAGAAAAGTGAAAATCAACAGAAGAATACTTTGAAGACAATTTGCCTTGACTCTTTGTCTTTACAGTGGGACAATATTTTTCTTTCGTTTGCATTTGACTATTTATTCATTAATTATTTAATATCATATTTCGTCATATACTGCATATATCGTATATATTCTCCAGACTGCTTCAGGAATTGCAGAGATGAGAGATGAGTGCAAGCAAAAAGCCTTGCGGAGAGAGACGCTGAACCTGAGGAAATCTCCTACAGAATACTGATGACATGCTTTTCCATAGTGGAATTACAGATTTCATTTGACTCCTCGTCTCCTAAGATGAGAGTCCTTATTTGAACTGTGGAGATTTTGCTGTGAGAGAAGAAGCCTTATTTTGCTGCAGTGGTGCCGAGCTGTTGAGAATTCAGCATCATTGGTATTCAGGTGAGAGAGATATGTGTAGCTTCCTATCCCCTATTCTCCATTCACCTCAAACCTCAACCTCTCTATGCTTTTATTCTCTCTCTCTCCCTCCTTCTACCTGTTCCATGGTCCAGTGAAGGGCTGGGAATGCTATCAGGGGAGAATGCCAGTCCATCACTGGTGCGCTCAGGCATTCTGCCCAGCTGCCCCCCTTCACCCCACCCCCAACTGCAGCATTACAGCATGACGGATGGCTTCATATCAGGTGTTTAAAGAGAGGGGCCACTCCATCTGCCCAAGGATTTGGGAAGTACGAAGCTCATGCTCAATGAACGGTGAATCAGGACGACAACCAGGCCGTCTCTGTCTCTCTCTTTCTCTCTCTCTCTCGCTTTCCTTCATCGCCTTTCTCTGCCCACTCTGCACGGGAAGTCAGGAGTGGGAGTAAGGCGCCAGCAGGCACTCGGAAAAATCAGATGTGTTCTGTACACGAGCTATCTGCTGGACTCATTTCTCACTGCTAGTGTGTACACCACCACCGCAGGGTGCGAAGAAAGCCTGTTACCATCGCATATGTGCAGCAAATGTGGTGTTTCACTCAAATCACTAATGTCATTCAAGAAACGTTCCAGCATCTTTACAACATAATCGCTAACTACAGCATTTGTAGCATGTTAACGCTGGCAGTCATTTCGACTTGTGTTTCCCATTTACTCAAAACTGAAGACAGTTGTTCGGGCATCAATATCATAGTATTTTATAGCACATTTTGGTGAATTATTGTGTCAATTAAGCTGTGTGGCTGTGACATCATTTCAGAGAAGCATCTCTTTTCCAGAAAGAAGAATTTGTGGTTATGTGGCTCAAAATTGGCCTGTCTTTACCCATCATTGCTCAAGATACGAGAAAGATGTGCATCCCCTTACTGACAGCCAGAAGATGGAATTAATTTCCATTTATATCTGATGAACATTTGAATTGTAATCATTTTTCTCTAAAAGAAAATCTTTGTAGTATTCCTGAGTACTATTCAGACCCCTCAGATATCCAGAATCCATTTGCAGGGTAAGTGATCTCTGTTTAAATCACAGACACCACAATCCAAACACTGGACAGATTCTGCTGATAAGATATTCTGCTGTAGTCCAGCCACCTCAAGACTGTGCAAGCCGTGTTGTTTTCTGTGCACCACGATTCCATAAAGTGATTGTTTCAGCTTTTTATCTTGTCCTCTGTACTCTCTCTCACGAGCAAGGCAATTGCATCCACACAATTTATGACTCACTGGATGTTTTTGGCTTCTCACCCCATTCTGTATAAACTCTGGAGAACAGCATTTTCTGAAATCCAGTCCATCTGACACTAACATCTTTGCCATGGTCAAAATCACTGAGCTGACACTGAGTTTCTCCATTTTGATGATTAATGCGAAGATTATCTGAAGCTTTTGACCTTGATCTTAATGATTTTATGTATTTCGTGATGGCTGATTGAACAATTACTAGGTTCAAGCAGGCATACGGGTGTTCCTAATACAAGATGGAGGCTACAAACTATTTTTCTTAACCCCTTTTTCATAGTGAACCAGTTTAACATGTGGTGGTGGAGTAATAATTAATAATAAATAATTATTCCTGGAGTATCTCTGGGATTTTAATCCTGTACGAACCCATCATGTCAGGTTTTGTTTTTTTATCCACTGCACATATACACATCTGGAAAGGTTATGCCGCAGTTTACCAGCTATAAAATGAGCAGTAAAAGAAAAACCCAGGTAATATACTGTGTATCCTGTCTGAATTGACATGCTGGGTCATATCCTGTGGTTTGCTGCTTTTTCCTAAGTGTACACACAGTCCAGGAATCCTTCTTTTTTTACTGTTGTCCAAATCTGAAGCTAAAACGAATCAAAGACCTGGCTTTGGAGTTTCAAATGGCAAATTAACAAACAGTGACAACATTATTAAAGGGTGGGGAAGGCTTCTGTCTGCTATACCCAAGTAGCTCACTACTGCTAAAGCTTAACTTATGCTAAAACTTTTACTTATTTTTTTTTTTTTATAATCATGTCATAATGACAGAAATTAGCTTGCGTTAAAGATATGTGCTTGTGTAGGATTACAATCTGACAAAAAAAACAAACTGTACTCTAGTTTTATAATAACCGTTTTTTGTTTTTTTTTACGACAACCAGGCGTACAACATAACATAAAGACACTTCCATCTGTCATTTATATGGACATGCTTACGCTTGTCCAGCATGAATTGTACGTAATCATTACAGACATAGTCTGGCAACATGACTTAGCAGAAATATGTCTGGGAAGCTTAAAAGTTAAGTCACTCAGGATCAAGATGTCTGCCAAATACTGTGTGTGTTTTATTGATCTCGTACTGAAAAAATTACAATAACTGTCATTTCGAACAATTCTATAGTTTGATGGAGTTCGGCAACTGCCCTCAGACATGACGGTTTGAATGAGTTTTTCATGCTTTGCCTTCTACAGGGAGGAATGGAAGTAAAATATAGGTTGAAATATGTTACAGATGTGTAAATATAGAAATATAACACATTTTTTAGTTGTTTCGTTCTGTTTGGATCAAATCTGATTTTGAATTTTACTAGCAGTTTTCCAACATGAACTGATTCTCTAAGAAACAGTAAAAATTGTATTTATGTAATAGAAGCTGTGTTCAGGTTATTTTGACCTGAGAATTAAAATGCCTGTTCTTTAAAAAAGAAGAAAAAAAAAGAGCAATCGTTACTGTTGGATAAAATTGCAGGAAAATAAAAGGTTTATTTAGGACCTGAATGTTCTGTTCAGGTCAGCTTGACTCTCATTATATTTGTCAGAAGCACAAAATGACCTGAATTGCACATGCAAGGCAAAGCTTTTTAAATGAACGGAGTTATTTAGAAAGGTGAAACAAAATATCATAGGCACAGAATCACTGCTACTGGGCAGCTAAAGACTGGAAAAGAAAAAGATCAGGTAATTTATTACTGATCATCAGCTGTACAGTTGCTTCAGATTCCTGTTCTTGGTTGTCAGGCATGTAAACTGATGTGGTCTTCTGCTTTTGGAGCTCATCCTCCTAAAAGTTTTAATGTTTTGTGCTTGCTGAGGTGCATTTCTGCTCAACACGGTTGCAAAGAGTGATATACTCTAATTCCTCTCCATTTTTTCAACTGATCACAAGGCATCCAGAGATTGTACCAGCTCCAGTTGTGTTCCATGTGATGAAGATTACGGACTGTCAGTGAGAAGATTCCAACCCTGTGAGGATCCTGAAGCATCTACAGATGTACCAACTCCAGTTGTGTTCCGATTCATGAGGATTTTAGTCATTCAAAGAGAATGTGGTCTTTGAGCACAACAACCTTCTAATCAATACACAATTTTCAGTCTGTATCTGACTGTAGAAAGGACATTATTCATAACATTCTCTGTTGTTTATAACAGTTTGTCAGCCAAATGAGGATGAGGTTCACGGTTGAGTCTGGTTCCTCTCAAGGTTTCTCCCTCTTCCACCTAAGGGAGTTTTTCCTCACCAAAGTCACCTCAGTCACCTTAGGCTTGTTCATTGGGGATAAATACAAAGATAAATCTAAGTCTAATATTAATCTTGAATTTTTGTATTATATTAATCTTTGTATAATTCATTCATTCATTCATCTTCTACCGCTTATCCGAACTACCTCGGGTCACGGGGAGCCTGTGCCTATCTCAGGAGTCATTGGGCATCAAGGCAGGATACACCCTGGACGGAGTGCCAACCCATCGCAGGGCACACACACACTCTCTCATTCACTCACGCAGTCACACACTACGGACAATTTTCCAGAGATGCCAATCAACCTACCATGCATGTCTTTGGACCGGGGGAGGAAACCGGAGTACCCGGAGGAAACCCCCGAGGCACGGGGAGAACATGCAAACTCCACACACACAAGGCGGAGGCGGGAATCGAACCCCGACCCTGGAGGTGTGAGGCGAACGTGCTAACCACTAAGCCACCATGCCCCCCTCTTTGTATAATATTAAACTTTTTGTATTATGTTTCATATGTGCTGTAAAGCTGCTTTGAGAAAATGTCCAATTGAATCAAATCGAATCGAATTGAACTGAATTGAATTGAACTGAATTGAATTGAATTGAATTTGAATTACCGGTCTTACTACTGTCTATCCTTCCCCTACTGCAGATCAGGCCATTTTCCTCTGAATTCTCTCAACATTTTCACCCACAGAACTGCCTCTCACTCAACAAACCCCAGAGACTGCTGAGTGTGTGAAAATCCCACAAGATCAGCAGTTATACAGCAATACTCAAATCTATAAAAAAAAATAAAAATACACAGACTTCACACTTTTCACTTATTGTGATGTAAACATAAACAAACTCTCCTAACATGTAACTGATCACTACACAGCTGCCACATGATTGGCTGATTGCATATACAGATATTCCTAATAAAGTGGACAAGAAATATATTTAAAATATAATATATGTGGTATTTTATTTGACACAAGTTATAGCATTATTTCATTTGAATAAGCATCGAAATAAATGTGATGAAGAATCCTATTATATAAAAGTTAACAATTAATCTATTGGTTTTTTTTTTACTTATTAAGGAACTAACATTTTTGATTCGTTCATTTATTGTTACATTTACTTTTCTGCAACATCTTTAGCATTCCTGTTATCACTTCCCCTACAGCAGCTATAAACAATTGTTTACTCACTTAGTTGTATACAAAAACTTTGCGGTCTAAGAAAATTCTGTTTCTTAGACTTTTCCTGTGAAGGAAGAAAGGAAAAAACATTACAGCAGACAATTTTTAATAAACATCTCAATGATTGTTAAATTACAACATCTTTTTAAAACTTTGTTTTTGTCTTATGCCGTAATGCTCTAAATCTACGTGAATGAGTTTGTTGCTATAGAAACAATAAGGTATTAGAAGAAGTGCAATAATATAATCTTGTGATTTGCTTTGCTGTGAAATCAGTACTGCTGTTAATCAACACCTCCTGACCAATCGGATTCAAGACTTCAGCAGAACATTTTAAATTAATTCTAGAATAACATGGCTTAAAGGTGGGGTCTCCGTTGTTTGAGAAATGCTTCAGAAAACTGCATTGGTCTGCCAAAAAAAACAAAAACAAAAATAACGTGTGGCCAATGAGCAGAAAGGGGCGGGTCTTGTCAATATGGGCGGAGAGAGTGTTTAGTGCGCATGTGTGACATTAGCAGAAAGCGGTTTTAACATTGACATGGAAAATAAAAACAAAGAAAGAAAGCGAAGAAAGGCTTATGATAAGGCAAGAAGTAGGACCGTGTTAATATAGGATCAGCTTTCCAGCGCTGGAGAGAACTGAAGAAGCGGGAACTGAAGAAGGACAACGAGCTTTTTTCCTTCTCGATAGGTGAGTAACGTTGGTTTTGCTTTATTTCACAGAACTAATATATGCTGTCCTTTGCATGATTATGCTTGTGTAATTTTTGCTTGTTTGTTTATCTGCAATCGTATTGTTCTTCCCTTCAGCTATGATAAAGACACATTTCTTTCCATTATTTGCCTGGGTTACGTATGTATGTATGGGCGGAGCTATCAATACAGGGGTGGGACCCATTTGGGTTAGGGGTGTGTTTGTTTTGGTGATTTCAAATGTCAACATTGGCTTTCAAACAATGAACACCCCACCTTTAAGTATATAGTAAATGATGCTATCAAGTGTCTATCTACTATTTACTGTTTTTAAACCCCCTAACAAAGAGAAATCACATCTGCTTCAAAAATCAATTATTTTGACTAAGTTGACAGAGATACTTCATATATTTTTCATATGACAAATACTTCAAGGAGAAAAGCAAATATTTATTTTATAGCAGTAAGCTCTCTGACCTTCTTACAGAAGACTTGACTACTGTGTGTGTGTGTGTGTGTGTGTGTGTGTGTGTCTGTATGGCGTCTAATACTGTATCTGGCTTTTTAATTTGTCTGTGCTGCAGACAGCACTCTGGAAAAGTCATTCAACTGAGTGCACTTCCAGTTGCGGCAACGAGGCAATTTCATTCTGTCTCTCATCTACATGCTTAGATTTCAGTGAGCGTGATTCACAAGGCTGTGTGTGTGTGTGTGTGTGTGTGTGTGTGTGAGTGAGTGAGTGTGTGTGTGACTGACAAGAAAAGCGACGTTACACTTCGTGTGCCTTGTCTGTCAACTTTTAAGCATCAAGGGGAATGGAGGCATTGAGATGGTTTTAACATGTGTATGCTTAAAAAAAAAAAACAGCCATAGAAAGTGCACAGCATAGACTACACTATGAACGAACCTAGATCCCTAAACAGGAGCACTAGGAGACTTATAAATCTGCTATTTTAGACTGATCTGACTCACAACGCTTTCAGGCATGAAACAGTATTCCTTTTTTGTTTTTTTGTGCTTGGTTTCATTTTAACAAAAGGAGCTCTGTTGTGTGTGATGTCCATGGGATTGTCTTTTTATATTAGCTCTCTTGACAGAGAGAAGTGCCTTATGTTCAGGAAAATAAAACTGTACAACAATGTGGAACAAAGTGTGTGCAAGGATGATCGTGTAATGTGGGTCCACGTGGGTTTGTTCCAAGTTATTTGGTTTCTTCTCACCTCTTAAAACATGCCCAATTGTTCCCTGTGTGTGAATGTGTGTGTGTGTGTGGTGCCCTGTGATGGACACCCCAGAGTTCCCAGGATTCACTGCAAACCTGACCAGGATAAAGCAGTCAAGCAGTCAGCTAGAATGAATGAATCAATGAATGAATGGATTAATTAATTAATTAATTTAGGGCCTGTAAACTGGAGCTTGTTTGAATTATAATCTATTAAACCTGCCCTACAGTCGACCCTAAAATAATTGGCACCCTTTAATAGACTCTTTACAACATATATTAATTGCTGTTCCAT